>NC_142372.1:17519527-17892027 GCF_059441005.1 Hippichthys cyanospilos | reverse complement strand
GAGAGCACTTACCTGACTTGTAGAATGGTGGAGCAGAAATTTAAGAAACCTGGTATGTGCAGTATTTACTTCCATTTTCTCTTGTTCTATTCCTCCTGTCCATCCTTTCCCAATCCACTGTAAAGTTTGTAACAACCTCACCCCCCACCCCTCGCGCAAATATGTGAACAAGCTAAAGGCCGGCAGTTAACCGGCAACCGAAAGCCTATCCAATGACCGCGGTGAAATGATATTTCGCGTTGGGTGTGAACGCAGCATTAAACTTTATATATAATGTACATGTTAAATGGTTACAGAAAGCGAAGCCACCTTGCCAGCGTAGTGGTGAATGATGAAGCCTTGGTTCCAGCTGTTGAAGTGCTCATGTGTGTTGATCTGCATGCGGAGCTTTTGAAGCATAGTCTGGTCCGCCCCCTCACCGACGGCGTGCATAGTGGCACACACATCATCCAGGATGCTCATGATGCCGGGAGGATTCTGGGAAGTCAAGGAACAACAATGATTATTCACTTCCCTAAGCCATGGAGCTTACCTCAGACACTAGCTATTTTGTTGTTTGATCTTTTCTAAAGGAAGTTATCTGTTCTTTGATATTTTATTTTTTCTGGGAAGCAGTGTTGTACGGTTTTGCCGTAGTGTGTATGTATGGGAGGAACCCAAAACGAGTTACCCAGATCGCCACACTAAAGATTTTCTTAAAATACAGTTAACAAAGCAATGAATAAGCTCAGAATATAGCTCCTCATCATCATCATTATTATTAGATTTTAATATATCCTTTTATGTGCATTGTTGAATGTTGTTAAGCTTAACGTGTTCACTATGCTATTGCGAATTGTCAATGGATATTTCAAAAAGTCAAGACATATTTGGATATTTGGTAAACAGATCATTGTTAGCTTGATCAGCTAACATGTTAAAATAACATACAAACATTGGCCAAAAATATAAACCTTGTCTTACAGTAGATGCATTTAAACAACATAATTTCCACTTATTCGACTGATTTTTAGTGCAGTGGTCAAGCTTCAAAAGCATGTTAAATTATTACACCATTCTTCCTGCATTTGGATGTTAATTTTAGAAAAGTAATGGTCCAATGGAGATCAGGGCTCAATGAAAATAAATGAAAATTGTAACAATCTTATCGTGAGCTAAAAATCTACTGAAAAAAAAAGACGTTAGTTTATAATTTTCTACAAATGTCTAAAGTCATTAGGTGTGAATGTGACAAGGAATGATTTTCTCTTTGTGTGCTGTTATTGGCTGGTGAAAAAAGATGTACAATTTGGTAATGCTCTTGTATGTCATTATTGGGTTATTTCACCAAAAAAAATAAAGAAAATAAACAAAACCAAATGAAACAAAAGGACAATGATGAGCTACAAACCAAATACACACAATGAGAGGGTTATAATAAATAGCCGGCCCCTCGATAGTATCATGGTCACAGAGGATTTATCTGGCCATTGAGACGAGTTGTCAAAGCCACAGTCTAAATGGGACAGTGTGTGGAGCAGTGTGGGGGGCCAGTGGACACAAACTGTCCTCTTTGAGTTAACAGTGTAAATAGTGTGTCCCACTCTACACAAGTAGTGTCTTGTTAAAGGGGATATGAACTTACAGCTGAAGTGTTAGGCTACTGTACCTGTATGTCTTGTATCATACACCAAAACTCTTAAACAGCTCCGTAGGACTGATTACTCATAACCACTCTTAATCATTCACTTAGCTCCTCGTTGAACAACTACTATCTTACCTTTGGCATTGTGGATCAGAAGGAAAGAAAACAAGTTTAACTGTAGGTCTGCACCAGTGAATATATTACATTGGCGTGTTGCCATTGTTTCATGAAATTCAAACATTTTTTTTTAAATCTGAATACTGGGATGTGAAAACCTAACCGGGATGCATATAATCTGTCATTTATTTACCTTGCTCTCAATGAGGTCGCAGACAATCTTGTTATTGAAGTACTCAATAGGACTCCACTTGATCCCCTCCTGAACATACTCCTCCTATAAATACATACACAGAAGAAAAGGCAGAAGAATAGAAACTACCCAATGAGGCTGGAACATGTACTGTAAAAACCTTCCAATTATGTTGATGAGTGTACCTGTTCAGCCTTTAGAGTCAGCTCAATGAAAATTTGCTGCAGTTTTTCATTCACAAAGTTGATGCAGAACTGCTCAAAGCCATTTTTCTAAAGGAGGGGGAGACATGTGTTTAATAAAGGGCAAACAAGTTAAATGAGCTTTGTCTTCAGCTGAGGACGGATATCCTCAAGGCTCAATGGGCTTTGTTTGGGGTAGGAGCTTTAAGCAGGCTGTCAGCTATCAAGAGGAAAGACCACATTGTCTAATTCACATCACGCACAATGGACCTTCGGCCTGAGCCTTATGTGCTGCTTGTCTGCTTCTTCCTGTCTTGATGACCTTTTCAGAGCAGGCATGCAAGAGCCTTGCAACTGTGATGTGCTTGGCTTCGCAAATTGTACTATTGGTGTCTCATTAGCAAGCTATAGCAGTACAACAATAATCTCATGAAGGCATCCAAACAAGTTCATAATCGGATTAAATGTGCATGTTGGTGTCTGCTCTTTCAATCAAGAGATGAAGACCTGAAGAAGATAAGTATTATCCTGTGTGTTTAATCCGTCTATATGTTCAACGTTAAGACCCGTTGATTTAATGCTTACTCTGTGTCAGCTAGTCAAACACTTACTTGGAAAATCTCAAATCCGTAAATGTCCAGAACGCCGACATTCAATTCCTGGTGATCCTTTACCATGGCTTTATTGATGGACTGATGAAAAGAATATCAGATTGCATTTTGTTCAGGTTCAATTTTGATAAATTTATTTTGGTTTTGGCAAATTCGATCGCTAGCTAGTGAGCAGAGCAGGCTACAGGGTGACAAAATTAAAACAACTACAAGAATAGTGCTAAATGATTAACAAATGTAAATAAAGTCTGAATACTTCATTTTCTGCTCATTCTAATATGAATAAATAAAATGTGTGACAGGTACCTCAACTAGGAAGTCAAACACACGTGAGTGCAGTGCTTTGGAGAGGGCGTCACGCGTGTAACACGCCTGCTCCACATTCAAGGTCACGTCGATAGACTCCAGGGCACTGCCCCATTTACTGTCCATCTTGCGGCTGGTCAATTTCTCCTTCAGACGATTTTGGTCAATACCCAGCAAGAAGGCAGGAAAGGCTAAAACTGTAAGGGAAAATATTTTTTTGGGAATTGAAATTTGTAAAAAGAAAAACAGCACCTACATTGTAAACAGCAGTGCCAATTGTACGACAGTTTCATCCGCATTCTATGCTGCAGTCACCATTATCAAGAGGAGATAAAGTCTCTCCAAGCAGAAAAACATCCACAAAGGCCATCATTGTGTTTAAACTTAGAAAACAGTAGCATTTTGGTATTATGCAACTGCAAGAATACACGTCATGAAAAAAAGACTACTGACGACAACCTGCTAAAAAAAGGGCAAACACATTTGCCCCAACATGGTGTTAATGCTATCCCCTGAGAGCCCCTCCCTGACTTAATAATGTGACTCACTTCCCCTAAAAGGAAATGACCCTCAAGTCTGCACATAGACTGTGTCTGGGAATGCGTCAGTCCAGTGCACTAGTTCTCCTTTTGGGGAATTCTGCTTGGAGTGGGTGCAAAAAGCACATTTTGTGTTGGTTGGCAATTGTACCCCATGTTGCAACATTGCAGGTTTTTGTCAATCTAAAGCAGGGGTCACCAACTCCGGTCCTCGAGGGCACCTATCCAGCATTTTTTCAGTGTAACCCTCCTCCACTGCACCTGATTCATAGGATGTGCTCATCAAGAAGCTCTGCAGGAGCACCAAAATGATCATGATAATTTGCATCAGGTGCAGTGGAGGAGGGTTACACTGAAAAAATGCTGGATAGGTGCCCTCGAGGACCGGAGTTGGTGACCCCTGATCTAAAGCTTGGTTTGCGCTTGAGGCGTGAATGCTCTCTATCTAGCTGGCATGCGTTTTACAGCACTTTATACTCGGTGAGGCTTTCCCCTGCAGTCAGCCGATATTCTCCCATGCTATAGGTGGCAGTAAATAGCATCTACAGCATACAAACAAAATACTACTCTATAGGAAAAGTTGAGAATCCTTGCAGAGCCTACCAAACTAAATTCTTCCAAGCTTTCTTAACAAACTCCTCATCTCTCCTCAGTGTGTGTGCACTACAGGAGTTGTTTATGGTATTTAGGTCACAGTAGTCCTTTTCAGCTGAATCGTAAAGGTGTTTGTACAACCAAACTTCCATAAGCAATGGTTCATCGGCCATGTCAGCGGAAGATACGGAAGGTACGCTTTGTGGAAAATCTGGCCTGTGCGGACGCCACACTGAGGGGCGCGGCTGCTTTGAATGATGTCAAGCATAAACCAAGCTTAAGTGGCGGCTGGCAGGCAAGAAAGTGGAAAACGGACAAAAAGATGGACACAAAAAAGTAAACAGATAATTGACCATCGAGGCACAATGGAAACACACAATTGTGGTACCAAGGTCCAGTAGGATAGGCCACTTACACTCCTCACTCTCAACAGCAGCATAGTTGCCTGCCTCCTTGAAGCTGATGTTGCCCACGTGCAGGACGCCAGCCACAATTTGAAGCACCATGGCACGGTCCTGATCTGAGATGCCAATCACCTTCATGGCATGCTGGCAACACAAACAGCCAACAGTCACGATAAAACTGTGTGGCCACAGAGGCCATACTCTCTGATACCAAAGGTTCTGTATGTATTGAGGGGACACAACTTACCACGGTCTCCTGGAAGTCATTTTTGTCATTAATGTCATCCACTTTGTAAGAACCAGACTGGTTGAGGTAAGAGTAGTAATCCAAACTTGTGATTCCAAGACTGTTTTTCTGGTCGTCGCTTGCACCTTCTATCAACTGCACACAGATGCACAATGACATAATCTACATCAGTTTCTCTGAAGTAATACACAATGACATAACCTACATAGGATGCTGTAAAGCTCTAACAACTGTTCACAGATACATGCACAATGACATCCCCATCAGGTTCTGAAAAGATGTATTACAAGAGTCAAAGCGCATTTTCGAGGAGCCAAATGGTTCATGATTGGGTACTTACAGGAAGTGAAAACAAGTGATTAAGTAGTTGTCTTCCTAATAAGAGCTACAACAATTTCTACTCTTTTGGGAAACTGTTGATGGAGTAATGAGACTTTCTGTCCATTATCCCGGATCAATAAGTGTTAGCTCGCCTGAAAGGGCCTAACGGCTCACAACCTCTGTTTGAAGGTGTTTGATGGGCCAATCCCTGATTGCTTCATGAAGTGATTAAGAGAAAAGCCATTTCCAACCATTTGCCGCACCGCTTCACAGGTCGCAAATAGGCCCCACCTGATAGAATATATGGAAACTCCTCTCGCCAGGATTCCTCATGACGACACGTGACTTCTCCAGAAGGAAGTTGGAGATTTTCCCTCCGTCTGGCTCGCCACCGTTGCTGAACTGGATCTCAAAGTATTTCCCCTGAAGGACCAGAGAGACATTTTCACCAATAGAGTGGGCTCACAGACGGGAGCTGTGGGCTCTGACGTGCTCCTGTGTGCTTCCATATGAGCATTTTACTGCCTTTTCGCTTTCTTCACCAGACGGGCGTGTAACGTAATGTATTTTCCAGCTGGTCTCAAACTGAGAGCGGTAGCCTGACACTGAACACAGATATTATTTATCCAAAGACGCTACCACAAAAGCAGTTATTTAAAGCTGATGGAGCCAAAATAAAGATATTTTTCCTGAGACAATATAGCAGAGTTGTGGAACCGATGGTCTGTGGGCCATACACGAGCATTTGATCTGGCCCGCCGCGCAATTCTAAAAGACAACTATAACCAAAGAGGAAGCCACATGCTCACAATATAGAATAAACACATGTTCAATCTTTGCATCATATAAATTTAGTATCGAAGACTTAAATGGGCCCCGATAGGAAAGCGGTCTCCCACCTTGCAATACAGCTTCGTCTGGTTAAGTGGAAAGTGCTGTTTCATTGAAACTATTCACCTTCGTTTTAGGAAGCTTATCTTATGTATGTATGACTTTTTAGGTTTTTGCTAACTGAAAAGTCTTGCAAGTCACACAAAAATGAAAGGTGTAAAAAATGTGTTTTTTGTCGGATAAATTGTCCGATATTACCTCAAGTAATATTGAATAATACTGAAATATTGAATCATGAAAGCATTTATTTTTAGATATTTTGTACTAGCACATTGTATACTGTTATTACAAACTCAAACTCATTTTTTTATTCCATAAATGACAAAAAAATACTGTATATGTATTAAATGAAAACTACATTCGAATGAAAAGAAGAAGCGGGTAGAATGAATGAACAGAAAAAAAATAACATTTCATGGACCTCTATAAAAATAAATCACTGAAGTCATCCTAATGGATTTTAACCTGTGGTTAAGATCGCAATCTTAATTGATCATTTCACAATAACAGTATTGAACACTCTTGGTTTAACAAGGTTTTATCATGTATTAATTTAGCTTGACTTTTTTGTTCTTTAGTATCACAATTCTAACCCTAACCCTTGGAATGTGAGGGGTTCCTAAAAAAAACAACAAAAAAAACATCTCTAATATAGCCCCTTGACCCAAAAAGTACAGATTCTCTAAAACGATCTTACATTACCACTTATGGCATCGTATGTGTGTCTAAAATTCTTGGTGTGTCTCTTTTTCAAACAGGCGTGCACAAATTGGCAAAGACTTGTCATGGCTTCCTTTTAAAAAAATGTGAGTGAAAATAGAGTAAAGTATCGGGAAGTCTTACAAATCTGCTGGAATTGTTGTTCCTAACTGTCTTGGCATTGCCAAAGGCCTCCAGCAATGGGTTGGACTGCAGGATGATGTCTTTGACGTGCTGCGAGGACAAATAGACACATGCGCAATGTAAGACTCACGCGCACACACATACCGTAGCGTGTATTAGGTAAAGACATCACATTCTTCACACCCTCGCTAGTGAGTGTGACTGTGGAACTTTCCGCTCGCACACTCTTATTGTACAAACACACACTGTCTGGAGGACATCTTTCCTTTGCAAGGCATTTCTATGTCAGACACCCATGAGATTGAAATTACAGACTTCCAGTCATTTTATTCAGACTGGAATGAATTACACCACTCAGATAGAAGTTTTGGACACTGGTGTTTCGGTTGAAGTCTCAGGATGAACTTAAATTGCACTAGAGCCTTTATAGCTAAACTGAATTTGACCTTGCCTAAACTTGGAATGCCCACGCCTAATTGGTTGTCGTTGCAGCCCAGAAAAAGCTGAATATTAATGCTGTGCTGTTCTCTTTATGACTGCTATTTTTAGATACAGCAATACTGTGTAGTGGTTAACTGTTTAACAGAGAGGTTTCGTAAGTACAGTATTTATTGTATTGTGTCATACCACTTCTATTTGTGGCATGATAACTTGTCATAGCTATTCTCAGGTTGTTACAGATTTTAATGACTTGTTATTCTTGTTTGCTTTATATAATTTTTTTTTACATTTAAATACATGAAGATTTATCATGTATATGTGATGCGTTTTCACAAAACCAGGCTCGTGTCTCTGAAAGTGTGTTCTATTAATGTCTGATGGCAATGGGAAATTTGATTTTGGATTCTTCTGTCAACTAAATGATGATTTTCCATTAGCTGTGGCTTAGCTGCGACAAGAAGGTTTGATCATGGAGAATACATTTCAAATGCATTTGGCCAAATAAAAAAAATAAAATTTGGATGACCTTTTTATGGTTCACCACAGTTTTGTTTGTTTTTTATTTCTCACTTTGCTTTTTACTTCTTAACATATAAATTAACACATCAACATTGTAGGATTTACAAGGCTCTTCAAATATGCACTGCTCACATTAATGGAGAGGGGGACTGGCTTTGCAATGACATGCGATCAATCATCTGTTAAGCTTCAGGTTTCATCTCCTTCTCATCTCTCTCACTATCTCTCCTCAGTGGGAGGGGCACTTTCAGAACCGGGAACTGACATGTAATTACATTTGAATTATTCGTTGATGTTCGAATGGCATTATGATCTGCCATAAGAGCAAGTGCAGCTCTGCCGCATAACTGTACAGATGTATTGATATTCAACACGGCATTACGCGTGTCTGGCTTCTGTTCGATGTTGTGCTAAAGTGACCTTTTGATGTTTTGACTATTTCAATTTAATATCAATAATTTGTGAAATTAGGTTCAAGTCAAAAACGTCCCCTCAATTCTGTTAGCAATGGCGCGTATAGTCTACTAAGTTATTATTTTCATAAACTTCGATTACAATATTAACCTTTTGGCTGCTGGGAAATTAAAGTGAAAACCTTAAGGAGGTTTTTTTTTTCCACATTTATCATTTATTAGCAGTAAAGAATCAATCTTTTCTTTAACGTTATTGCTAGATGTGCAATAATTAAAATCCCTTGACTTCAAATAGTACATTTATTGCCTAGAAATTACTTATGATATTTATGTACATTTAATGTCATTTACTTTAAGGCTTTTACTCAACTAATATTCAACAAAGCACTTACTTTCTACCAAAGATGTTTTATGACAAAATTCTTGCACCGTGCCTTAGTATCGCTTTCAGATACGTTCTACAAGATTGGTCACACTATTATTATGTCAGTCTATTCACTGAGCTGCTGCAGCTATCACTATCACGCCAGCCCAGCCCACAGTGGAAACACAAGCTAGTTTGGACTTTACTGTTCCAGATATTCACAGTGAACTGAATTGAACTGTACTGCTTGTCTTAATGGAAACCATGACAATTTATCAGTCATGCTGTTTTGAGTAGTAATGCTACATGTCACAGAGCCTAGAGATATTTTCCCATTTGCTTATGGAAAAAAAGTGGATTGCATATAAAAAAATGAAATCCTGTTGCAGGACAAGCATTTCCTCATCACATTTAGATCTTTATCAAGGTTTGAAACAAGACGGGACATCTGCTTATTAGAGGGATGACTGATAGCTGCAGGAGGCTGTTGATATATTAAGAATCCAAGTTATTTGATTTGGTAAATGGACTTTCACTTATATAGCGCTTTTCTACCTTAGGTACTCAAAGCGCTTTACACTAACTAGTCATTTACCTACTGATGACACAGCATCAGGAGCAACTGGGGGTTCAGTGTCTTGCTCAAGGACACTTAGACATCGTCTTGATGGTCGGGGGATCATGATTGATTTCATGCATAACGCATTGTATGGTAATTGTGGATCAAGTATAAACGGAATGAGAAAATGTACTGACATTACTTTTTTTTCCCTTTCATTTTTAATAAGAAGATCTTACCTGCACCCTTGGTCCACCTCCTGAGACTCTGGAGATATATCCCATGATGTATTTGGCCGCTACTGTCTTGCCTGCTCCACTCTCACCACTAAAAGGAAAGAAAAAAAAACAAAAAACAAGTATGACAATGTGTTTAACTGACACACTGAACATGATGGAAAGCACTGTTTACACAGTAATCATTTGTGTCTTTAACAGATCTAACTTATTCCTGCCTATTCTCATTGTCACTGTTCTTGCTTTCCCAGTTTCAGATAATTTGCGGTTATGGACATTTAGTTCCTGTTTTATACTGGAGAACATTTCCCTCTTGCACATAATCACAGTCATGTCTTCTCTAGATAGAAATCCAATTGAACAACCTGGGAAGTCATGAAAGTAGTTGTGAAATGTTTGTTCTTTCGAATTGTACCGTATCCGTGAACTAAATGAATAATATGGATGACAGGCTAGTGCATGTAAATCCTGTTGGGACACAATTCCTTCATCTGTATTCCCACACCCTACACTCGACTTTCCCTTCTTGACTTTTGGGTCATACTTATTTGGACGCATGTGGTTTGGCAGTAGTAGGCTGCGGAGTCTTGTTTTTATTTTTTTTTCTACAGCGCCTTAGAGTAGAGTCGCCTTGCTAAATGCTGTGTGAGAAACAGCTGCAGCCTGTTAGCGGTGGCCAGAGGAAGTCATGGGAGCCACTCATCTATTAACCCTCCCCCCAGTCCAGCACCTCCTCAGCTTTGTTGGGACAAATGACATTTGCAAGGACTTATTAACTACAGTTAAACATCGGCTTTTATTCATCAAGATAATATTAGCAGTTTGCTTTGCAATGCAAATGTATGTAATTACGCTATCCTGTATTCAGTAGTTAATAAAATGATAGAATCGAGAAGTAAAAAAAAGTCAGATTTAGACAAAAAACAAACCAAAACAAAAACAGTACGTCAATCAGAAAGACATTCAACATGGAGAACCTTTCGTCCATTATTTGCTGAAAATTAAGTCGCTGTTTTTGTATTTATTAAAATTATTGCTTTTCTACCAGCATTTAACATCTTGGTGCTGAGGAAACATTGAAATGTGTTTTAGACTGTAATAGTAATTTGCTGCCAACTAGTGACATCTTGGTACCAATAAACTAAGCTGAAGCTAGTACCTTCAATGAGACAAAGTGATTAAATTATGTGAATTACACAGAAGCAATAATTTGCCATTAGCTTGTTTCATCTCAGTGTCAAGAAACTATGTAGAAATTAGTCAGAGATTTTTTCAAAATAAAAGTTGCGCTTCGCCAGTATTTTAGAGGCAATGAATTGTGTTAAATTAAGTTAAAGTCTAATTTTGATAAAGAGGTTTATATATATTTATAGACAATTAATGTCCTTCATAGAGGAGGCATCAATCATTTGGAGTTTTTTTTGTTTACAAAATTCCAAATATAGACTAAATTTTCATACTTTAATTGCATGTTTCACCCCTGTGCGTTATTTTATCCTCTCCTCTGATCTTTCCATTAAAGGTATTTCATATCAAAAGGAAAGCATTGAAAGTAGACACCAGGGTGCTGAAATTTCACCCAGATGGTGACAACATGTCAAAGTTCAATGACTACTAAGTTATCACTCTACCAGGAGTGTTCCATCCCTTGGCTAAAATCCCATGAGAATGATGTGGAAGAAAATACCCAAAAATGTATAAAATACTGAACAGGGGTTAAATAATCATGCAGGATTTGGATTTATTGTAGACACATTGAAACATATTGTAGTTATTTGTTAAAACAAGGAAACAGGAATTAAATTATGATTACATAGATTTCCTCATGACATGGTCATCATGTCACCAAACATGTTTCTCTGCAGTAGTATCATTAGCTCACAGATGTCACTAAGTGCACAGTATTACCTCACCAGTATCAAATAGTTGTTCTATGACTGAGGACAAAGAATATACTAGTATTTGGACCTTAAAATGGATATTAAATAACTGCTCAAACAATTTTCCATATGCTAGCTACTAGTCCTGAGCAGACTTTAAATGAGGCTGGTTATGTCTCAATACACTGTGTTGTGAAATGAAAAGCAGAGCACTTCTGGAAATGAGCTAATGGTAAGTTCATTTAAAAAAAGAACTAAAACAATACTGCTTCTGCTCGAGGTTCCTGCAGTTCATGTGCCATGATGATATGAAATCGCAACTTATTTGATGATGACCACATGCACAAATCACATGTGTTGACTTCAAACACAGTAATAAAGTATTTGTACTTCCTCAACCCCTACCAATGCTCATATTGCTCATTTAGCAAGTGAATGGTGAAACTTGGAAACACATGCCAATGCTGACCACATTGCCCGGCCAGCATTTGGCAGTAGGCTTTGTTTGCTTCATCATAACAATACTTTTATGCTTTTGTTTGCTGATTTAGCCCATCACATAATCCATCTCAATGCCTTTATGTGGGGGAAACTCACTGGGCAAACAACAGGCTTAAAGTGCTGAAGCAGGATTCAGTCATCATGAGGTAAGCACTATAGGAACCGTGGCACTCAGTTGACCACACCATAGGATAAAAGGCCCCATCATGACACATCACTCCTCTCAGCACAACTCACTCCAGAAATAACACAATTCTGCAACATCAAGTGACCTACAGCCAAAAAAGACGAGAATCATGCAGGTGCTTTTCCTGTTTCTTTCTTTTTATTTAATCTGGAGAACAGACTGAAGAATAAGCATTATAGCAGGATGCACCCTGACTTCACGCCAAATCATGTCAAATGTATTTGTATAGTGCCAATACACAAGTTATCTCAAGTCACTTTACTTTTCATGAACCAAACTCCACATAAATCAAGGAAAACCAATTGAACAACACATGAGCCAGCACATCAGAACAGAGGCAATTAACAACTGAGGAAAAGGAAACCCACACTCCCTTAGGCTACCATCTGTCTTAGCAGTTTTGATGGCAAGCCAGACTAGAGTAGAGGGACAGAGAGTAAATAAATAGAGAAAACAATAGGAACAACAACTCTATTATCAACAATCGACATAATAAAACATTTAACAAGCGCCATTTAGACAGAAATAGAGATAACCCGTTTCAGACCCAAAAAAAACAAAAAACAAAATCAATGATACATAAATACTTCCTAACAGGGATGGGTGAGTACCAGGAACTAAAGCCATAAATGTCAGACAGATGCCCATTAAAATGCATTTTCTGTGAGGGTAATAGAGTATAGAAATTAGTGGTGCAAAGGATCTTCTTGGACACTGTCTGCAATTGGTCGGTGGAAAGAAAATGTGCACATTCACGTCGAGACTGCATTGCTTTATTTATACCATGTATGTGTGTTTGTTTTTTTTGATTCACGTTCTTTTATTCCAGCTGATTTTTATTACTAACATCTTACAAACAAATTCAGCTAACCAACGGGCGCCCACAACGTAAGTCGTTCGTATGTACTGTAGAGGAGAGTCTGTATTGTACAAGCTAATAGTGCCTCGATTCTACTGCCTACAATATTCAAGAGTTTTATCGTCATATGCATAATAATACTACACAATGAAATTTATATTCTGTTCACCTCCCCGACCAGACTACATTCCACAATCGTGCAAATAATAAAGTAGGCAAAAAAAAACAGTCATAGAGCAATAAGGACAGTAACAATGAAACACTAATAAATGAATAGACCAACATTCTGAGCATATTATGGGGTAGATGGAGTGGAAGAAACTGTATACATACTAGGATGATAGTGCAAAATATGTAGTACAATTTTCCAAATTAACAAACTTACTATCTCATAATATATAATCAAGACCAAATATTTACATTAGAAAATTAACCTACAGGCACAACAAGCAGGAATAAAGAGGATTTGGAATTCAATAATCTTCAGCAAACACTATGTGCTGAAGTGCTTCATATTTGTCTTCTTGCAAATTTGCACCATGTCAAACAAAATAGTGTGCCCGCATCTATAAGTCGGCAACATTAGATTGTAGAAAAAAAAAAAACATCTTGGGAGAATTTTCGGGTTTTGCAATAAAATTACGACAAAGTATTTGTTTGTTTTATTTTATTTTATTTATTTGTATTTATTTGTTTATTTTTTTTAAAAACATCTTCAGTGTTTTGTTTTTTTTCCCTAAAAAGTCTTCACAGTCCCATGATATGAGCAATGATGAAGCCATTATTGAATATTTCAAGTCGGCCCATGTCAAGTTGACAACTCGAATGAAGAATGATATAATGGAGGGAAAAGGCATCTTTTCCCGTCAGCCGCCTCCAGTAATTACGTATGATGTGGAGGAACCTGTTAGGTATGTTCTTCTGCAACCTCTATAATCTAGGATCGTAATCGCTTTCAGATTGCTTTTCTGTGAGAAAGATCAGCTCACATCACATTTTGTGACTTTGTGTTCCATTCTGATCATTCATGAGCATTAGGTGTGAACTGTTCATATCTTCTCGTCATGTGTTTTGGGTATTCTTACCTAATAATGACGCACTGGTTTTCTCGGTCAATCATCATGTTTCTGTACATGTTGTCCGCCAGTGCATAAATATGAGGAGGGTTCTCATACTGGGCCTGATGCAGATAAACAAATCACAAGGACAAAATATTTAAAAAGATTTGCTCAAGCATTGTGTTGACAATACATTTCCAAAAATTGATCGTGCTGTCTTGTCAGCCATGTAAACATTGTTGAGACTGCTACTGTCCAAAAGATAATTTAAAATACATCACTATGGCTTCAGCTTTTTTTTTCTTCAATATAAACAGTCTACACACTTCTGTTCAAAAGCCAATTTTGCCTTAAAAAGGGTTTTTATGCTTTTTACACATTTTCAGTCACACATGACCAAATCAACTGAATTAAAAAATCTATTTAAATGATGAAAAAAAAGTGTGTGATGAAAAAAAGTAAGTTGAGGCTATATATTAACAGTGGCCTAGGGCTACTGGGGACCATGTCAGTTTGCTTGAAGTTCACGGATGCTAGCCTTACAAATGTATTGACTACATACAATGAAGTCAGGTATTATTGCACATTATGTTCCACTGGAACGGTTTGAAAAAGTCGTATCCCAGACAACGTCAAACATTCTGTTAAATTTTATACTACATTAAAACTGTACCAAAAAAAAAAAAAAGACTCAAAATGGCTAACATCCATTAGTCATATAACGGAATCTTATAATACCATAAACATCAAAGCTATTCCTTAACCAGTCTTTGGTGTTTTGCATTTTTTGTTATTACACCGAATTGACTTATCAAATGGAGTTTTGAGATTTATTCAAATGTTAAAGCGGTCGGACGTCTAAATGATGATGGATGACCAGGTTTTTCCAACTTCCTCGAAGTTTGTACTGGCACATAATAGAACAAAAGGATAAGGATTACATACTTTGTTCCCCATCCAGTTGACATTGTATTTACCAATGCCTTTTGCATTTATAACGGCAACTAGTCTATTTATCTGTGCAATATTGAGTATTGTTACTGTGTCCAGGGCTTAAAAGTGTGCAGCTGGCCGAACATACAGTTCTATGATAGTACTGCCAAGCTTTCCCGGTGATCAGGGCCAGTTCCTGACAGGCAACATCTGCACGCGCCAGCTGGAACGTTTGCACTAAATCCAACCCAATTCTTTTCAGCAACTTTGTTCTGTGGACAGTAACATCTTAAAACACAGCGTGTCCTGCAGCGACGCTGCCTGAGCGGATGCTTTCAGGGTCAACTGAACTACTTACAGCGCCTTGATAGATCTCCACTTCTTTTTCCCCAAAATAAGGCATTTGCTTGAAGGGGTTGACAGAGATCAGCACAGGACCAATGTATGTCTGACAAGGGTATTATTAGGGATCATAAAGACAAGTTAGCGAAAGAAAAAGGTCCTCAATGGATACAAAAAGTCTACACACCCCATTCAACTTCGCAGTTGTTGTGACACAAATAGAATGGGGCTAGGAAAAAAACAAAACATTTTGAATCAGATATGTCCTATAATCTGTACAACTCATTAGATAAAAAAATCCTTAATATCCATCATGGTTGCACGAGTGTGCACATGCGCTTACAACAGTATGTGGCTGTGTTCAGTGTAAACCAATCACATTGAAATTTGAAAAAAAAAAAAAGAAGGATCCTGCCATCTTTATTTAGTGGAATAATAGCCACTTTTTTGTTTTTTTTCAAATGTGAAAAATCAACTTGGTATGCTGAAGGTCAACACATGCTAATTAAAAAGGCAAATCTAGAGATATGAATTTAGTTCTATAATTTATACTGTAGGTGTCTTTTTATTTTGAATTAAAAAACTGCGTCTCCTTATGTGTTCAAATTTGCTGTAACCATTTGACGTGCTTAATTTCAAAACACACTAAAGTGCAGAGGGCCACAAACTGTCTGTGGGTCAAAACTTTGCACACCCTTGAATTTGATGTTTAAATGTCGTTTGCAGTAGCAGTTGCTTGTGTAAAACAACAAAAAACAGCCTAATGTCTAAAGAAGAAATTACCTCATCTTCTCCTTATTACCTCATCTTCTCCTTATATCAAGTACTTGGTCTGGCCAATAAATGACTTGAAGCACCATCGTGAAGTTTTCTACCCTGAAACCAAAGCGCTGATGGTGACAAATAAAGCTGCTATTGTGGGTGGCCTACAGTGAGTAAGCAGCAGCGCTGCTGGCAAGAAGGCTACACATTTGCTGCCGTATTGCTGACCATCTTCTAAATCCTGACTAAGAGTTGTCACGCCTAAAGCTGCCAGCATTTAGCAAAGTTCACAACCCCCAAAAACTGCCATAAAAGTGCTTCTTGGAGAACTGAAGTGCTTCATTCTTCATTCATGAGTTGTTCATTCACTAAATTGTGCGTGTACTTGGTATTACAAAAATAAGACAGAGTTGTGCAATGTATGTTGCTTTCACGAATTTAATTCTAACCCAGAGCTGCTCACAAAGCTGAAGACAGTATGTCTATCCATGGTGGCATTAGTTGCTTAGAAATAAAATTTTGCCTCAAGACCAACAAGCTGCAGTCAACCACCAACTTCAGCAACTATTAATTATTGGAAAAAAAAAAGAATGGGAATTGATTTGTAAAGTACAATGAATGATCTCAAATTTGCGATTTGGAATTTGAAATTGTTTTTTTCTCCATTACTCGTAGTTGGGATTGCAGTACAACTATGAAATACAACTGAAAAGATGTGATTCAAAGGCTGAACTCGAAAAGTTTAAAAAAAAAAAAAAAAATTATATTATATATATATATATATATATATATATATATATATATATATATATATATATATATATTTAAAAATGTCTAAATTGAATAGATTATGTATTAAATTTTGTGATGTGTAAATTTGATATAAAGCATATATGACTGTATGTATGAATTATCTGAAATGTGTTTATACAGTATGTTCACTAAAATAATATAGCAATTAAAAAATGGGAGACAGAAGCAGATGGTATCCCAATTTCGAGTTTGAACTGTAACCATGGTTAATTCTAGCTTTCACACCTTGGTATTTAATCTTCATAAACTATGTTATCTATTTATATTGTGCAGTATTTTAAAACACACACAAAAAAATAAGGTCATGCAGTATTTTAAAACACATACAAAAAAATAAGGTCAAACAAATTGTGTTTCTGTTCCTCACAGGGCCTGAGCCCTATCAAGTGTGTATAGTGTTTGTATTACCTGCACCCAATGTGTGCAAGCCATTAGGCAGGAAATCCAAACATAATCACAAAATACAGAGAAATACATGAATCAATTAAGGCTGCACACATGCACATTGGCTTTTCATCACAGTTTGAACCCCCGTGAAATCTTCCTTTCTTGAGCATGTGAGTCAAACATCTGGCAGTTATACCAAGATGACCTGTGCCCCTCTTAATCGCAGCAATGGCGGGTTTCTGAAAACGAGGTTACTCACTACCACCCCGAATGACTATAGGGCTATTCTGGAAAAAGAGGTGAAAGGAAGCTCGCAATTTCTCGCCAAGGTGTGAGGCGCCGTTGTGAGGCAAGGATACAAAGATGTAGTCATCCATGTATCTCTTCTTCAGGTTGTCCACGATGGCATCTTCGTTGATCTTGCTAAGCAGCACCATGTCGTCCACTCCGCTGAGTTTGACATTGTGGCTCTGCCAGTGGTACCCGAACTGACCCCGACCCCCCTAAAACAAAACACATACAAGGGAAAAAAAAATGATGTCAACAGTGTGCATGTGTAAGTAAGGTATGCAAATAAAAATATGTTATGTTATCTTTTCTACAGCATATTTAGTACAAAAGATACATTTGATTGAAAAAATAATAAATGCATTTTTGAAGCACATATGGCGTCACTGCTCCCTCATCTATTAGGTAATCGAACAAAACATACACAGACACACACGCACACACGCAATCACAAAGCTCATATTTAGTGACCGCTGCACTTTGATGACTGTGTTTCCATTTGGATTTGACTTCTACATCTGAACTCTCAGCCCACAGCTCTTGTTTTGCTAAAGCTGTCTGTGAGGTCATCCATCATGCGCTATGAGTCAGTGTTGTGTCACTTCATGTACGGCTACTGTGGTAGGTCACGTTGTGCATTGTGGCTGACGACGACCAATCACTTGGAGAGCATCCACTAGTTAACCTTTCACTTCATCCCGAGAGGAAAGTGGGGAAACATGCTGACTGCTGAGAGGAGTCTACTTCATACAGTCAAAAAGAAGAATAAAAATCTAAACCCAAAATCTCATCAAATCAAAACCAGAGCAGTATTAAACAAATCTTCCTTTATAGGAGACTGTACTGAAATCTCGTGGAAAGTCGTTAACTTGTTATAGAGTTAACTGGTGTGCTTTTAACATATTCCAGGGTGGATTTAGATTTTACAAGAAAGAAAATTAAGCACTTTACACACTGTGTGAAGATGGAAAATGTTCACAGCTTTTGCAGACTAACCCGGGTACTTTTCCTCTCTGGCATAATAACCAATTAACGCCTAATTAATCCTTCAGATCACACCCATTAAAATGTTTTACTGCTTATTGTGGGTGGGGTAAAGGAGAACGCAAACATTTTCCTTTTTATAATAACATGCCAGTGTTACATCAGGAGAAATGGAAACATCTAATTTTGCACACAAATCCTTGCTTACACTGTATGGATTTGAGGTGCCCTTTGAATGTTTGGTTAGTAGTGGGAGGGAACTGTGCTATTTGGGGTTAAGTACAGACTCAAAGGAGTGAAAGTTTCAAATTGTCTGGGGCCTTTAACAAACACCTTCTTTTGTGCTCATGAGGCAACAGCAGAGGTGGGTCGTAATGAACGACATTAACTCTTGATTCATCCGATTATGTATATAAATTATTAAATAAATTTCACTTTTCTGCATAGCACTAATGCAACACACTTGATTATTTTGAAGAAATCCTCCTTTTATGGCAATTTCACTGAGATACAAACCCAATTCCAATTGTGTTAAATATGAATAAAAACTAAATGCAAATTTCCACAGTTAACTTTAAGTAGGTAGTATGTACAGTATATGATTGTATTTCACCTTTGTCACAATGGCGATTCAATTTTTCATGAAATATTTAGTTATTTTTTGGCTATATTTTTAACCCTGAAGACGACTGGCTCCCTTAGATCCTGCTTCTCACTGTGCGGCTGCTGCACATCTTTTATGACATCTCTCCAATGCACCACTGACTGCTGCTGTTTGTATGACATACAGATTGAGCTCATCTCAAATTTGTTAGCTTGATTACCTGTGTAAACAAAAAGTTATTTAAAATAAAGTATTGTGGGATTAAATTACAATGTTTTTTTCATTTTATAGAAAAAAAATAATAGTTTTAAAGTGGCATTGTTGGGCAATTTTTAAAACTGTTCAGACAAAAGAAGTCCTTAAGCAAAGCACTACAGTTAGCCAAAAATCACCAAGAGCACCTCTAACAACCTCTAACCTCTAGACTAACGAGCCAAGTTTTTGACAACCCTCGCAAGGCCACATGTTTTCAACTGTTAATCTGACAAAAATAAATACATGAATAAGAAACTTCAAGCCGTGGACATTATCTCACACTTTTACTGTTCACCGGTACCGGTCACAATAACCCTAATCCTAACCCTAACCCTAAAGCAATAGGGCATTTGATCGGTTCTCTTCTGACTGAGTCATGTGTGTTCCATTTTCTGAGGGGTTGTAACTTCTTAATACTTGTGTATGATTCCTTCTCCTGATTGGATTACGTCTTTTTTTTCCCCTTTTGTTTTTTATTCATGAATTGTGATTGGGACTTGATGTAGTTGTTTCATTGAATGACTTTTTTTCAGTTTATTTTTCTGAAAAAGATTTTTCACAAAATAAAAACCAAAGAAAGCTTTAATTAGCAAAATTAACATTTTTTTTAAAATTAAAAATATGACACAAAAGTACACTACTTTACGTCCCAGACACATAATTTTAGACAGAACAAAACTTGACGTTTTACGAACATTTTTTACAACTTTGTCCGCCATGTTTGTTTTGATCTCACGGAAACAATAAAGTTAATTGAGAAAAAAAGAACACCGTTTTTTTTCGACTAATGCAGCTCACCCCATGAGCTTCATGGCGTAAGCTAATAATAATCAATAATAATCAATAACTAGATAACTAGATCGTTGTCACGGCCATGCTTCCGGGAGTAACTTCAAAGTAAAATCATCCATTTTCTGACTTCCTTTACAAACAGCTGTGTCGCCAGAAACAATTCACTGGGGTACATGCTTCTCTTTAAAAAAATCACCAATAAAAACAAATTCACTTCAGAGCGCCTATATCCCATACTTCTTTGTATAGTAATTCATTGCTACTGTATTCAGTCAATGTAAAAAATGTGCACATGGCTAATTAATATAATAAACTATTCAGGTAGCTTCAGTGGAGGGGGGGGATCACAAGAAGTTGGTGCGTTTATTTTTTTTATGACAAAGTGTATCTCCAACATGTATATCAGAAAGTTATTCGCAAGGAATGAGGGGGATAAATGAAGTCTTAACTAGCTAGGCAACATAAGTCTGTCTTAAGTTCATACTAAATTAGCTGAGGTTATTCCTTGTGTCAAGACAACCATATCCATTTGCTGTATGAACTGTCGGGGGAATTCGCATTACTATAGTTATTCATTGCTACTGTACTAACTCCACATAAACAATGCACACATGGCTAAATAATACTGGGTTTTTTCATCTGTAGCTGCATGAAAAATAATGCAGCTTTAGGTCTGCTGGCTCTGCGTGAATGAGAATTTTGAGAACGTAGCATTGAGCTTGTGTTAGTTGATGGATATAGCAACTGAATCAAGGGTATCAAACATATGGCCCGCGTCACAAGCCGCAAATGGGTTTAAACCGGCTCATGAGATAATTTTGTGAGGTACAAAATTGAGCAGATTTTTTTCATAAATGAAAAACTTGAAATATTTTATGATTAAAAGTAATGTTAATGTTTAATGACTAATACTGATGCAGTACTAGCTTTATTTGGACAGTATTAAAAATAAATAAATAAATTTGAAGTTTTTGTTTTCAAGTTATATAAATGTATACCATGATTTTGTTGGTCCAACCTACTTGGGAATAGATTTTCCTTCATGCGGCCCGCAAGCTTAAACAAGTTTGACACTACTGATCTGGATGGTACAGTGGTTGTCAAAAGGGCTACATTCAGGTTGAAAAACATTTTTCCTTATCATCAAGTTGTGGGACTTATAATGTAAATAACTGTATATTTACTTTGACATTTGTTATTATCTCTTGTTGGTTTTTGCTCATGTCTTGTAAATGCAGTTTGAACCTTTGACTTAATTTGTCCTTTTTATTGCACGATTTTTGGGACTCCAAACATTTCTGTCGGGACCCATAGTTTTTCCAGTGTTGCGAGTCCCGGAGACCGAACAGTTGTCAGAGGTAAAATGAGTGCTGCATGTTTTCAAAACCACAGACAAAACCAAGATCCTCGAATGCCAAATGTAACTAATTGACAACAGAGAGTGTGTGGGAAATCCATCCAGTAGGGGAAAAAAAATAAATAAATATAAAGTGTCCCGCAATTAACCTGTCTTGCATGAAAAAGTGCAGATTCATGATGAGGGAATTAATAAGTTGTGCACGTAGGAGGTGCATGTCAAATGTTGGGAGAATAACTTCATGTGTTTTGACTTGGCCTGGTTTAATGAAGCAAGTCGACTGAAAAAGTGATTCTTACATCAACAGTCACAGCCAGGGAGGAGCTGGCAAAGGAAACTGGGTGGCGCACACACACACACACACACACACACACACACACACACACATGCACAAAGATGCCTGGGAGGTGCCATAATTGACCACACACTGAGCGGTGTAGAGGTCATAGCGCCCAAGTGTGATAGTGGTTGAGAGGGACACCACTTTCCAACTAACTTCTCAAAGTTGTTTTATGTTTATGCTTCTCCACCATGGAATTTAAACTTCCAAGTGTTTCACAGCTTGTATTTGTTTATTAATAAATCTAGCAAAATAGTGTTTCCCAAGCTAAACCCAAACTAAAGGTCACAAACGTTTCCCATCAAAGAGACCGCATTCCAGCATCCGTCCTGATCCATAAGTCCAAGCTTCTCCTGCCATGCAAATACCATCACCTTATATGGAGAGCCCTGAGCAGAAGCTGGCTCAGCAAACAGGAAATGGCTGGCTTTGATTCAGTATCATAAGCGGCACTTTTCCCCTCATTTCTTCCTTCTGTGCTTTTCCACCAAAGAAGCTGACACAAAGTCCGACACAAAGTCCAGACATGTTAGCAGGGTGAGCATGAGAAAAACAGCCCACCCACCTAAAATTAGAAACAAGTGAAGCCGCTAATTACTTTGTTGTGGCAATTGAAAACAACAGAATCTATGAGGAAGCACGTTACAAGATTGTAATTGTGTCCACCATGCAATGACAAAAAAATCCCTGTCATGTGACCTCAATGGGAAGATGAAGCGTATGAAGAAAAATGTCGTAACAAACAGATATGAATTAATGAGGAATAATTTCCAATTGAATTACGCACTTCAAGATTCATTTCTCCTAATGTTGACCCAAAATTCCTAATATGAAAAGACCCACTGATGATCCCAAAATGTGGAAGTTCCACTTATACTAACAGTAAAATCAAGAATTCTAATGATTATCTAATTTTCCACTAAAAAGTGATTTTGTATTGTTATGACTTAAGTGTTTATGGCTTTGAGTGTTGGTGACTAAGGCAAAACAGCGACTTCTAACTAGCTAAACAGGCGGTTTAATGTTTCTTTGATGAAGCCGTTGAAATTCTGTCAAGCATTGATGATCTTGCCATTTTGTGGACTTTTACACATTTACAAACATCTTTAGGAGGGCTTCAGTTACATATGGCAGTGCTGGGCTACCAGCAAACAGTGGAGATTCACTGTACATTACAAGACAACAGGTAGTCTAGGAAGTTAGTATTGCATTCACGACAATTTGGGACGCAGAAGGCATATCGAGATTTCATCCACATTTCAAGATTATATACTTGCCATTCCTGAGCATTGACTATCAGGCCATTGACGATAGAGCTAAGGATTAAGACTCCAAAATCAACATATGTCAACACATGTCATAAATTACAGCACTTTTGTCACTTTATCGTAAAACAATTAGCCCCCCCCCCAAAAAAAAATTATATATATATATATATATATATATATATATATATATATATATATATATATATATATATATATATATATATACATAATAGCAGTTTTGAATTTAGAAGTTAAGCAACATATTTTAGAAAAAAAGAAAAAAAAGAAATACATGATTTAGTGAATATGACTTTAGTGGTTTTCTTGTGTCTCGACCCCAATTTTAGCAGCTTGGTTTTAATTTGAATTACGTCTGCAAATCAACAAATAGAGATGTCAACTTTGGTCATAATTATCTAGCAAGCCATCATAGGAAATATGTTGGAGAAAACAACATCACTGTCGAGTGTGGCAGAAGGCAGAGACTGTTGTAATTTTTTTTTCTTTGCGCCAAATATCGTGCCAAACTTATCAATGGCCAAATAAGTTCAGATACATATAAGCAATGAACAAAATCATCATGCCCCAATCAAGAAATGTAATACTGTACTTTGTTACTGGCCAAAAGGCAACTTAATCCATATCTGTGGTCATGACAGACTATTTCTTCAATTCCAACTGTTGATTCCAAGACCGCTCTGATTTAGGTTAAGCGGAAGAGAATTAGTAATAAATGAACAACAGTACTGCAAATCTTCTATGAACTCTATCCACCAAATTGGGATAATCAGAAGAAAGAAAAATCACGTACGTGCACATGCGTTCATGGAACTTCCTTAAATCAAAATTACACGAAATGAAAAACATGAAGTTTACTGTCAATCAAAACAAAGTCAAATACGCCTTGTGTATTTAAAAATAAAATAAAAAAAACAACCCACCTCTAAACTTGTCTTAGCCTTTCTGTTTGCTATCTTACTTCAGAAAGCTAAACCCCCTTAAAATTGTGGTTTTATAGCCCTTTCAGCGATGCACTGATGACAAATGGTGCCACCACAGGAGTGGCCAAGTCCGGTCCACAAGAGGCTGAATCCAGTCTGTTTTCAATGTTTCTCTTCAAACAACACATCTGATTCTATTGATTATCTCATCAGCATGCTTCACAGAATCCTGATGACGACGACCCTGGTCATTTGAATCAGGTGCGTTGAGTGAAAGTTTGAAAGGAAACATTGAAAACAAACTGGATTGTGGCTGAGGACCAGACTTGGTCACCCCTGATCTAAGAGCACCCTGGCATATTCCTAATCATCTCTGAAGAACATCTAGTATTAGTTTTGTACTGATGAGGTGAGAGGAGTTGAGATATGAACAGCATGGCCATCTATCTGTCTTCTGTTTTGCCCAAATGGCCAAAAAGGGCACTTTTCGGAAAGAACAGCACAATGGTCATTTGATATCAAAGCAGTGTGGCAACATAGGCCTTTTTTTTTTTTTTTTTTTTTTAAAGTCTGTTTAATTATGTTGTTAATTTTTTGGGGGAGGGGGGGTGAAGCAGATTAATGGCATTTATATTCATTTACTGTAAATGGGAACAGATGTACAGTAAAGGCACAGCCCTACACAGTGCATAACAGTAGATGCATGTTGTTATACAATGTGGATGCAAATGTAGATAAAAAAGTAGTCTTGAAAGTAGTCTTGAAAGTGCACCTAATGTCTTTTTCCGTGTGCACTTTGACAAAATGCCAAAGATCTCAACTTTACACAAGATATCAACTTCACAAAAGCGTAGACACGAGTAAAGTGTTACTTTTTCTGGATGGTGGTAACATGAGCACTGACTAATTGTGAAGTCACATAATGCAGTTCCTACAGGCAAGGGTGTGTGTTCATAGTGCACTGTCCCGCCAAAGAAAAGATCTCCAACACATCATGGACTAAAATTACACATCGTTTCAGTTCGGTTCAGCCAGTGTTTATCC
Source organism: Hippichthys cyanospilos (assembly GCF_059441005.1). Classification (NCBI taxonomy): domain Eukaryota; kingdom Metazoa; phylum Chordata; class Actinopteri; order Syngnathiformes; family Syngnathidae; genus Hippichthys; species Hippichthys cyanospilos. The sequence goes on along the minus strand of NC_142372.1, from coordinate 17,867,028 downwards.
TCAGGGCTTATTTGAAACATCTCTGACAGAATCAGTCTTTTTAAAAATCACAAAATATATGGTCTCTGAGATGATTGTGGTTGAGGGTGGAACTCTTGTGGAAATCAAAGACAGGAACATGTTACACCATAATGTAGTAGAGTATATTCATTATAGAGCAGCCTCAGCAGTGGCTGAATATAAACAATACATTCTCTGTGTGTCACAAGAACTTCCCACTCAAGTTTCAATCTTGATCTTGAGATCGTTTTTCCAGAACATATGTGCAAAAAAAAAAAAAAACACCCAAAACATTAAGTACTCATTTTTACAACTTGACTGTCCAGATATGCTTGCAGTGCCTTTTGAACTATATGTTTACTTTTTTTTTTTTTTTTTTTTTTACCAAATCACTCAGACATCTACCAAGGCCGAACAATCCTGAGTACGCTCATGACTGGAGGGGGAAAAGCCCCCCCCACAACATTCCACTCCAGTCCTGCAGGTCGTGTTAGTTGTAATGGAGGCCATCATCTCTCCTTAGATGTAATAATAATCATTGTTTTTCTCAGATGATAAAGAATACTGTAGATTTACCGATGAATACTGTTTTGTGCTCTTATATGTGATGTTGTTGCCAGTGTTCAAATATAAGTTATTCTAACTGTTTGTGTGCTCTTTCATGTGTTGGATCATAATTATTGCAACATCAATTCTAGTTTGTTAGTCTGTCTGTGGTGTTTTGGCATTGTTAGCATTAAACTAGCAGACTTTCACGAGACAAGGCAAGTGGACTGATTCAGTGCTCGGGTGGGACGAGATCTCGAATGACAAGCTCTCATGAGAGTCGGACGCCACAAGGTTTCTCATCAGCGCACAGCACAAGATCTATTTTCTTTTGATTGTTGTTTTTGACATGGAGTACACAGGAGGATGTGCGCTTGTTTGTTAATGCTCTCCATGACAGTAAAATGCTAGAAAACGTGATGAGAACTTCATAATAAACCTTAACAAACCAAATAATATAACAACATGTATGACCTTGGTATGTTTGTATTTTTAAGTTATTCCCAGAAGCATTTTGCGGCAATGACTAACTTGACTCAGACTGTTGCTATGGGAGTCGCGAGTCAACACAAAGTTGTTCTGAAATCTGATTCGATCGCTAATTCAGTGTGCTAAAAAAATTGATTCAATTAAGCTGACGATGCATTGTGCGGTGCCTATTTTCAGCATTGAGGGCAGCATTTTTCTTTTTTCTTTTTTTTTTTTCCAAATGCCAAAATCCTCAATAGCTGCGGCTCTACAGGAGAAATAAAGGGATGCTCTGATTTGGGGATGCTCAGTTTTAAATTATCGGCGACGCAAAAGATGATGAAATAATTGCAGTTAAGACTAAGACCGTTTTTCTCCTTTTATGTTTAAATTTGAGTGTTAGATTTAAAAATTCATATTAGGTATTAAATTATATTACAAATTTTGCAAAAAAAAATTCTCACTCATGGATGCAAACTTGCAAGATCTCGTCTTGTTGTTTTGCGTTTCGACCTATCCCTATTCAATAACCAACATGTTTTTTGTATGTTTAACTTTAAAGGGCCTATATTATTATATTTTAAACTTTCGAAAGTGAAAAATAAGCCTATAAATTACATTTGGCACATTGGTGATGTATTTTTTTTTTAATTAAATATGACTTGTATGATCCCAATATTACTAACCAGGAACTGAAACATCTTTTGTGTACTAAAGGTGGACCTCTAACCATGTGGCCGCCTTGCCCCCTTCATGACATACAGTAGTTCAATCCCGGCTGACCACGAAACATCCATTATCTTGACTGCTTATCCTCACAATGGTCGCAGAGCACTAGAGACTACCCCAGTGGGCCCAAAACATGCCTTTTACTGACATTAAAATGCAAAACGGTGTCAAGAGGTCGCACTCACTTAGAGCCATTCCTTCTGTTAAATCGGTCCTGTGAGAAACCAGTATTCATAACAATAGTTCAGCCCGTGGGTGAATTTACTACTGATGTTGATTGTCTGGCTGTGTGGTCCCAAAGACACATTTTTGTCACTTTGGCAAAACTGTGTCTTTTCTACAGTAAAATGTTGTGAGTAATAAATGAAACGTTGCAGTTTACTTGGCCGACTCGGTGCAAAATCTCTCCTCAAGTGCAGAACAGAAATGAATCTAAAGGACATGAAAGACACAGCGTGTATTCACTTTTGCACAGGTGGTACGAGGGATCAACTATTGTCATCAGGTCTCTTGCAAATCATGTTTATCTGCTTGGCCAGTGATGATAGTGCTGAATAAGCAAGAAAGGTTAGAAATGCCTCAATGAAGGAAAATAACACTTTGGGAGTGTTTTAGGTGAGAAATCAACGATGGAACATGATTAAAATCTCCGAAATGTTGCACTGCCATGATACGGCCACTTTAATATGAACTTCAACTGGGAGCGGCATAAACATCTTACATCTTTATAAAATAATAGCTCATTATCTCAAAAACAGTTTTGTTGTTTGTTTTTACTCTCACTGCTACCATGTAGGATTTGCATCCCAAATGTTTCCTGGCAACAAGACAAAATATAATAAAAGAAAAATCAGCTGAGAGAGCTAATATGAATAATTCCGAAATAGTCACACGTCGCCATAAAATTGTCGAGTTGACCTCCACATACTCGCAGTTCGACAGACGTGGCTTCACATAAAAACAGATTTTATGGTATGTTTGGAGGTGTGTCTCCTACTCACCATTTATTGTGGAAAACACATATTGAATCTATATCTGTGGTTTTGAATACATTTTGTAGTTTGAAATGCATTCCAATGGGTGTCCATTATTTGCTCATTTTTTATATTTGCAGGCTAAGCCCAGTCCCTATTCAAATAAATAGTGGCACTCCACTATACATTTACCCAGATTTGAAAGGACATTGCATGTTTATTAGCTAATCTCTATGGTTTGGTGGAAATAGGCTAAGTACTGTATTAGATAACATACGCGCATAATGGTGGTTCATTTTTAGTGAGCAGGATATCACAGAGCTGTTCCAATACAGTTAATGCTCTTTTCTGTCTTAAGTCTTAACTAAAACCACACCTCTCATGAAAAAGACTGAAACAATGACATTTTTGTTTCCAAACATAGTATCACTCATGACACTGTGTGGTACACGTACTGTACATAACGAATGGCACTTCAAAGAGGTGACAGAATACTTTTTAGTTCAATTGGTGCCTGACAAAAAGGACCTAAAAAACACATATTGGAATTCTCAAACGAAACATACCATACATTTATATTGATTTATATCATACCTCCACCCACCATATTCCCAATTATTCCTTATGTGCATGATTGCACATAATGCATTCCATGCATTGATCATCCCTTCCCAACATACTCCATGGCCATATGCATCTAATTTTTATATTATCCTCTGAAGTGGTTTATGTTTTGGGCATTACTTTATGTATCACCTTTAATGTGAACAAACAAAAACACTTCCTGTTTAAGTGTCTGTAATACGTGTACTATACAAACAATGTATTGGGGCTTGCAGCTTGGCGGACGAGTGGGTAGCACATCCGCTTCGCAGTTAAGGGACCCGAGTTCAATTTCAGCTGGTTCAGGCCTTCCTGTGAGGAGTTTGCATGTTTTACCCAAGTCCACGTGGGTTCCCTCCGGGCACTCCGGCTTCCTCCCACTCTCCAAAGATATACATGGCAGGTGTATTTGCCGTTCAAAACTGTCCTTGGGTGTGATTGGGTGCGTGAATAGTTGTTCATTTCTGTGTGCCCCTCAATTGGCTCGCAACCAGTTCAGGGTGTCCCCCACCTACTGTCCAAAGTCAGCTGAGATAGGCACCAGCAAGCCTGCAACCCTAGTGAGGATAAGCGGCTATAGAAAATGAATGGATGGATGGGTGGGTGTTGGGGTTTTAAACAATGTCTTTTACTGAAACAGATTCCAACTGATGACTGGCTAAAATCAGGAAGAGTCATGCGATCAAGAAATATTTTTTTTAAATACAAAATCATGATTAGTTGAAAGACATTTACAAGGTACTGTATTCCCTTGTACAGTACAAGGGGATACATTGGCAACTTAAATAGAAGCTCTTAATGCAACAAGGGCATGATGCGGCATCCTAAAAGGAGTGACTAATGCCACGAACAATGTTCCAGGGGAACAAAGGACCTGACAAGCCCGAAAATACTTTGACTCTGTTATTTTTTCCTCTTGCACTGTCTACATTTATCTGAGTTAATCTCCACATATTCCAACGGTGAGGTACACTAATTCCATCCATCCATCCACCCACCCATCCATCCATCCATCCATCCATCCATCCATCCCTCCCTTTTCTAGAGCCTCTTATCCTCACTAGGGTCACAGGATTGCTGGTACTTATCCCAGCTGTCTACGGGCAGTAGGCAAGGGACATCTTGAACCGGTTTCAAGCCAATCACAGGGCACAGAGGAACGAACAACCATTTACGCGCCAAATCACACCTAAGGAAAATTTAGAGCGCCTATACACGTGCCATGCATGTCTTTGTGGAGTGTGGGAGGAGGCCAGAGTGCCCAGAGAGAACCCACACAGACTCAGGGACAACATGAAAACCCCACACAGGAAGACCGGGGCGAGGTAAATTCGAACTCGGACTCTGAACTGTGAGGCGAACGTGCTAATTACTTTCCACCAAGCCGGCCATTACAAATGAATAATTTGAACACAAAAAAATACGTATAGAAGCTAAAAATACGTATGGAAGCTAAAACATGACCTTATGTGCTACCTTGAATAATTGCAATTACATTTAGTTCTCAATAGGGCAGCTCAAACTACAACTATTCTGTCCACGCCAGAATCTGATATGAACCTCAAAAGGGAGATAACAGCAATTCATTAGACTGAAGATACATTCTAGTATTGGTATTAAGACAGAAATGCTTCCTTTGGCAAACTCTTGAGTAAAAAGAGCTGACAATTAAATCTGACAATTGGAGCACAAACCTTCACCATGTTGACAGTCCACAAAGGTAATGAGGGATTGTAATGCAAATAAGCACCAGACTCCTGACTTCTCTCAGTGTTTGGCGGCTCTTAGCTTGCTGTCGTTGTAGCGGCATGATCAATTGAAAGGTCTGGGCTGAAACGCAACAGCAACATTGAACCTTAACAGTGACAGTCTAATAATATTATTGTTGTATCAGATCACAGCCAAGTAAAAGGCTTCAGGCTTCAAGTTGGAAAGCTATTAACTGATGAGCTACTGGGCTGAATGTGGTCATGCTTTTTCACATGTGATGTTGATATTCAGTAGCGTAATGCAGATGCCAAGCAAAATTCTCATATCATACTGCGTACAGGAGAAGTGACATACTGTATGTGCATACAATATGTTCCACATGCTTAATGGAAAGGATGTAAAAATTACATCAATGTTGATGTCCTTTTCAGTAGACAGTAAGTGACAAAAATGGCCGAGCCCTGAGAGGGATAAAAACAGGTGGATTTTGCTGCATATCATATTCTTCAAACATAATATTAATCAGAATGCTTTGTTTGGACTAAGGGAGCTGTATAGAACATATTACAGGTATTGTAAATACATTTCTGGGTTGGCCTTCCCTTTAATGTTCTTTTTTTCTCCAATCCAACCAAAAATGCTTTGCACTGGTTAGGTGGTACATTGCTGAAAAAAAATGTCACAGGGGGTATTATCATTTAAAATAGGTTGAGAACTACTGCTCTAAAGTAGTGTTTACTTGGGGATCATTAATATGACCTTCATGAATCCCGGTCAGGTGGAGCAAACCTGCTTTGCTTCTGAAATATTTTTAGTACCACTTTATGAGATTTTTATTTGTTTGTGTCTTTGCAGTTTCATATCTTGAAAATCTTTACATAGACCTATGTATTAAGAGTAGTATTAAAAGATGCCGTACTTGTCAACCACACATCCTTCTAGCCTGGACATAACTGGCCTTGAATTCTTGAGAAGACAGATGGCACAAAAGCAATATACAGTCTTTGAGTGACAAAGTACTTCACAATCCTGATTAAAACATAAGCCACACTGATAAAACAACGAACAACTGATATGGCCATAAAACATTACTGCTGTGAAATAATTGTCCAGCCTGAAGGAAGTCCATAGTGACAACACTGTGAGGTCATAAGCATTATTAGGTCATGTTTATAAGTTTCCTTATTAGTCACTAACAAATACAGCAAATGACTTTACAATTCAAGGACTCGCATTACTTAAAGGTCTGGCTGCCAGTCAGTCGGAAAACAAGGCCAAGGCCTAAATACAGAGGCGCACGACCACAGAGATAGTGCACACACTGCTTTGGGGACACAGGGAACATTGCATATACAACAGGCAGAGAAAAGTGCAAGGTACTTCTCATCAGACCACTTCCACAGTCGAGAGTTACGTCAGAGCTAGAATACTATATGCCTGACGTCATCATTAGGAGGGTCGGACTTACTGTTGAGCAAACACAGCAATTGCCTGAGGCCCCGAGATTTCCAGGGGCAACAAAGTGTTTCATAAAAACTGATTCATAAAGTGACCTTTGATTTAAAGCAAATATTGATTTATTCTTAATTTCAGTGCTGTTGAAGTACATTTTAGTCAATCTTTTAGTTTTTTAGTTTTCATAAATAAACTAAAAGCAGACAATATACTGTGCATGCAAACTACAGTCGACAAGGTATGGTCTCATGAATGTCTCTTTACAAAAGCATCTTAGGAACTTGCAAGCATATGAACTTGTCACTTTACAAAAACATCTTAGGAACTTGCAAGTGTAGCAAGATAAAACTGGTTTCACTTGAAAAGTGGAATTTTCACATATTCTTTTTCAGGCCATGGTTACATCACAATCAATGCTTATTACGATTGGTGAAAATGTATTATAACAATTTCTTAGACCGTTGTGTCAATTTTTGCTTCAAATCTTTCATTAATTATGAGTTGGATTTTTATATCTTCATTACTTGAGATGAGGTGAGGCAAAGGGACATGCTTCCTGCATGAACTTGTGGATACATTTAGCTAATGTTAGTATTTAATGGATGCATATAGAATTTTACTAGCTTGTTTAAATTGTACTGTTAAACAGATTGACGTTATGAAGGGTTTTAAAACCAATTGATATTTTAATAAAAGTGTAGATGTTATCATCTAAGCCCCACATCTAAGTGCATATATAGATAAAAGAGTGAACGTTAAAAGGGAATACATCTAACACGCACAAGTTGAAAATTACAAAACATACCATAAAATAGTTATTATATATATATATATATATATATATATATATATATATATATATATATATATATATATATATATATATATATATATATATATATATATATATAAACTATCCACTGTTTGAGCCTCCATTGATGAAAGACAAAAATGCTGGTCATAGAGTCACTGATAACATGAAAGGTTTGATCAAAAGGGTAGTTGCCCCATTATGAAAGGGCCGACAGCAAGGCAGACATCAAGCCAGACACACTGCAAATTGTTCACTACGATGATGAAAATGTTATATGTAATAATGAAAATGACAAAATTAGTCAAGTAATTTGTGGACAATAGAACCACACAAAATCAGATTTGGTATCATATCAGAAACTACAAATACACATTTAGCAAAGCAGATTGCGGTACACATAAATGCCAAGATCATGTATAGCCAATGAGAACAAGCGGATAAAATGAAGGAAGCACATTTTTGAAAAGACAAATTCATCCTACTATGTGTAGATGCTGCCCCTGAAGATTAACAGTTTCATTAATCTGCTACAGTTTAATGATAACTTTGTAATTCTGACAAAGACATGTAATGCACTTTGTAGTCATATCAACCATTAAAATGTTATAATTGAAATGGACTTGATTGTATAGCACTGTGATTGCTGGATAGGCACCAGTAAGCCAGCGAACCTAGTGAAGATAAACTATAGGCTATAAGGCTATAGATTATGGCTGGATGATCGTACAACTCAGATTGCTTCACACGCTGGACTTGACGTCAACAAAACTCTGCAGCCATCAAAAGCCACAGACAGCAGTGCAGCAAAATGAGGGGGTGTTGAACAGCTCAAGAGTGTGTTGAACCACAGCAACAACAAGCCTAACGAGTTCTCCAGGTGAATGGGTGTCCATCCTGTTTTGAGAGCAAGGGAGCTGGAATTCCAAAGCAAATCTCGACAGCAGCGTCGGGTCAGAGAAGCGCCAGCTTTGAAAACCGACGGAGTAAGTGGGGGCTTGGTCTGGGAGAAAGAGAAGCTAATGCAAACCATCTGCTGTCATACCGACGTGCTATCCAGCATCTGGCAGAGAAGGAACTACCGAGTGATGCTATTCACTCAGAATGGCAGTCTAAATATTTACTACCCATTTTAATCACATGGCACAGTTGCTTGGGCCTAAAAGATCGTCTAGATATGAATAAGCATAAAACGGTTTCCCATGAGTTTGATCCAATTCAGTTTGTTTGCCCTGCTCTGAATAAACATTGCTTTTGGATTGTGTCAGCAAGCTCACTAAGACAACTCAATTAATTGGCTCTGTGGGTTAAATATGTGGAACAACGTTGTTCTTCCGGTTTTACAGATCACCCAGATTCTGGGCTAATTATATGAACATTTTTAGTCCTTGACTGAAAGCATCAAAAATTGCACATGAAAAACCCTTAAACCCTTGTGCAGTATTTTGACCGTTTTGGGTTCATTCTCTTCCACACAATTTTCATAGTACGGAACTGTATTTTAGGCACAATCCTAGTACTGTGATAACTAAGTAGTTGTGTCATGTTGAAATTTGAGATGTCGCCATCTGGGAGTTGAAATTTCAACTCCCAATGTCATCTTTCAATGTGATGCCTTTGATGTGAAATGCCATTGGTGTGAAATGAAACGTCTTTGATGTAAGGATCAAAGAATTGGACAATACTGCACAAGGGTTAGGTGTGCTTCCAAGAAAAAGAGGATATCTTATTCATGGATAGGGCAAGCAAGTAAAATTATCGTTGTGGAGGAGGCATTTTGTTCACCTTCATTGAAGAATAATCAACAAAAACAAGTGAACATCAGGTCACCAAATTTTGCTATTCAACCTGATGGTGGGGAATTTTTGCTAAAACTACTAGCTGAGTAGGCCACATGACCTCTAGGTGTGTCTGTTGCAGGGATGCCATTCAGTAACTAGGAAAAACCTGTCTCCATGCAATGAAGAGCCACAACCACACACGCACCCGCGCGCGCACACACACACACATGCTACTTGATTGTTGTTGCATGAATAACCGGTTTGTGACAAGGATGTATCTTCGCTTTTATGTGCCAAACTAAATTAAACTCAATGGCGTCAACATTCTCAGCAACTTTGCAACTTTTTAGATAGAGCTACAGCAAAAAAACAAAATCCCCAAACTGCGCAATAAAAATATAGAAAAAACACACAAGTTCAGTTTTTAAATTCAACAGTATGTTTAGCACTGGGTGTAACTGCAACTCCATTCTAAGGGGTGTTTCTATACTATTGCTTTATTTAGCTTCATCAAGAGGACAAATATGATACACATAAACAAACCAGGAAAACTGAGCCTTAACTCCAAAACAAAAAACAGGTGTACCTGATAAGGTGCCGGGTGAATGTAGGTGACTGCGCACTAAAAGTCAGTCAAACATTCTAGTTCACCACCATCATTAAGTATACTGGTAAGTAAACGTTCCACAATAAATTAATAGAAAGTTAACTTCGTGTTTGGACATTTGGAAAAAAATTCAACAGCCAGTTCTATTAAAAAAAAAAAATCGTTAATCTTGACTCACCATCTTCAAAGCAACGGTGTACGGCTTCGCAGGCGGTCCAATGCTGAAATATGTCTAAAAAGAGTCAACTTTGAAGCTTGCGGGACCAAGATCCAAATAAGACAGGAGATATTTCCGATAGTGTCCGACACACGTGGAGGCGGCCACTTCAGCGTTGTCCTCTGTCCATCGTGAACGACGACGTCTTCTAAGTCCTATGACAGCAGTAGACTGACTTGTTGAAATTTGGTTCAGCGGAGAACTGCCCCCAAAAGTGGAGATCTGAAACACAAACACAGGAAACCGTGCCGTGACGGTCCAATCAAATGGTGGCAAACTGGGATAATCGTTAAATATTCATGAGGTAACAAGGCGCATGCGCTACTTCAAGGCAATATAATTTAATGTACGTTATAGACTCTTTAAGACAATTCTCACTTTTCTAGTTACACGCATTCGCTCTCGAATTCCTTATGTTTAAAAAAAAAAAAAAAAATATATATATATATATATATATATATATATATATATATATATATATATATATATATATATATATATATATATATATATATATATATATATATATATATATATATATATATATATAGAGAGAGAGAGAGAGAGAGAGAGAGAGAGAGAGAGAGATTTTTTTCACCTTCTTAGTAAAGAAAATATTAGTGGGAAGCTGTAATATTTGTTAATATTGTATCACAATATCAATACATGAGGGTGTTTTTTGTGGCAAACATTGGGCCCGTTAGACTTAATAGATGTATTTTATCGCCATCTAGCGGGTTTCTATCACAAACCAATACGAAAACGTTTTTAAACTTACAGTGTGAAGAACATTAGAGATTAAATGAACACTTTCATATTTTTAAAGTGCTGAAATGTTTTTCTTTCTCTGTCTCTTCTTTCTGTTTGATTGTCTAATAAGTAGAGTAGAGCACGTTAGACGAATGTTTTATCGCCACCTAGCGGGTTTCTATTGCAAAATTATATCGTACTTATACGAACATGTTTTCAAATGTAAACTACGAATATTTTGCATGAAACAACAAACGCATATTGTTTTCTATACCACTATTATTCTGCTATAACGTTTTTAATTCGCCATGTTTTCATTTGATTCTATGGTCAATTAAGTGTTTTTTGCTAATGCGCCGGTTAAATATATGAGAGTGTAGTTCAGAGTGAATCTTATGGACTAAATAAGTAAGTTACGACGACAACACTTAGTATACACAAAATCAAATTTCCTTAACTGTACGTCATAAAAAGACATCGAAGCCGATGACGATGAGATTCACGTAAACTGACACTGTATAGAGCGTTTGTCACAAATTATTGTTTCTAACATATCAATAAAGCTACTACAAAAAAATTAGCTTGTCGAAAAGTTTATGGTAGTTGTAGTCCACAAAAAACGATCCGTTCGACAGTTTACGGCAACGTGTGATTAGAAACAAGTTATATGTATACGCGCTACAGTACAAAGTCCAAAATATCTGTTCCGTCAATGTAATTGCTACACAACCCATCAATTTTAACTTTGTAAGTTCGTGGGAGCATGGGGTACACTAGCGCTTGAAGTCCGGAAGTAGGGCGGGACGTCGCTGCGTAGTTTCCAAACATGGCCGTTAAGCCGTTGACTGCATCTGCTCCTACGTTCGGCTGAATTAGTCACACTTTGAGGAAGTCATTGCCAGCGCTGGACTTCGCTAACAGGTGGTTACGAAAATGTAGACGTCAGTCGGAGGCCTCTCTATTTTCTTTGCGAGTTCAAGTTGGGCGAATTTAGCACTTACAAACTTTATTCCGTACTTTCTGCTAACGATCGAAACGAGCTAACGCCGACGTCCCAACATTAACTTGGGTCAACTTTTTCCTCAAAGCGGCAAGATCGCAATGGAGGAGTCCCGTCGTCCAACCAAGACTTCTGTGTGAATATTTCCCTCCCTAAGGACACAACCTTCAAACGGACTGACTTAAAAGACTATCTTTGATTTGTTTTCCCCCAGTGGAAGCTAGCTGTCGAACGTCCATTAGTAGGAACTTGGACGGGGCGGACATAAACAATGTTTTCTGTCAAACCCATGAAACCAACCTTCAAGTGTTATCTTCCTCCCGTGCAGGTATATAAACGCAACACAACACACCGTTCATGATATTGTGTCTTAGCTGTAACGTGGGGAATTTCGCAGAGCGATTTGCATGCAGACCCTTCACTTTTTCATCAGAGGTGGCAAAAGTACTCCTACTCGTAAATGTAGAAATAGTGATTCATTTTCTTTTGAAAATTTGCACATTCAAAGAAATATTTTCCCCCGTTTTGAAAACTGAATTTGAAAAACTAGTGTTGTCTCCCAACTTTTAGCGTCTAAATCAAAACATCACAAATGACCTTTTATCAGATTTTTTTAAAACAAGGCAATAGTTGTGGACTATCTTGTTTCTCTTAGTCCTTTGCTGATTAAGTTACAGGTGTGAAACTCCCATATTTGAGACGTATATCCTGCATGTTTTCCAGGTCTCTCTCCCCAAAACACCTGATACAAATGATTAGTTTATCATTAGATGGTTTAAAATGATCCAAATCATTTGAAACAGGTATGTTTGAGAAAGAAGCATCGTAAACTTGCAGGACACCGGCCCTTGAGGAGTGGAGTTTGACACCTATGGTTTAGGTGATGCGCCCAGTTAAATGACATGCCTTCTCATTAAAACCAAGATTGTAATGACTACTCTCTATTCACATCTTTTACCCTTTACCCATCTGCAGAGGTTGAAAATTTTAACAAAACTGTCTTTCAATCGCTAATTGTGTAATAATACAATTTGTTAAAATATTGAGAACCTCATTCATTTCAGTAGTTTCATTTCAAAGTCATGAAAGAGAAATCCCACTTTTCTAGATTTTTTTTTGTTTTAAAAGTGCTACAACTTCCAGCCAATTTCTTTAGTAAAAATAACTTTTTTTCTAACGTAACATTATAGTTCCTCAAGACAGTGACTCACAATTAACTATAGTAAACATTACTTAAAAAGCAAGCGTGTCCAATCTCTGTCCTCGAAGGCCGGTATACTACATATTTTTCTTTCCTATCCACACCCGAATCAAATGATCAGCATCATTATCAGGCTTCTGCTGAGCTTGCTGATGAACTCACCATTTCAATTAGATGTGTTTGGCGAGAAACGTGGAAAACATGCTGGGCCCAGTTTGGATACATTATATGAGACACTTATTATAGGTGTAGGGAACTCCAATTCATGAGTGCTTTTTCCTGTCTATTTTTGATCTGTTTCACTTTCAACACACCAAATTCAAATGATCAGGAACAGAAACAAGCACTATACGGCTCTCGAAGATCTGCAGTTTCCTATACTCTTGCGCTTTTGGGTAAAACATAGAAGCATTGGCAAAATATTGGAGGCTTTGTACAAATATCGAAGCGTACCTTTATGGCTTATCCTATGAGAAATTATAAAATAACTGATCATTCTCATGACCTTTTTTGTAATGTCACATTTTTTTGCCATCATTCATTAACCACAGACTGCTGGTTACCTTGTTTCTTTTTTAGAGTGATGTGAAGAAAACTATTGACCCCCCTATTAAAAAGTTGGAGCCCAAGCTACTTCCAGGTAAGCTTGTATAACTGGCAAATGTTCCTTCGAAGTCCCCAAGTGGACCATAATCATAATACCTATACCTCACATGCCCATTTGGTTTTTCAGTCTCATGTTCAGCTGCTTCATTAACTGGAGTAGCAAGAGAGTTTTCAATTCTAAATATAATTCTGGTTTCTGACCAGATGACAAGGGAACCTCAAGGGAGTGGCTCAGAGCAGCCTTTGAAAAAAAACTTCTGTGGTGTGCTAGAGTAATTATTGACAGGTGAAATACCAAGTAGAGGAATATTATTATTTCTCTATGATTTCACATGAGGTCAAAGTGAAAGTGACTGGTATCAAAAATACAATTTTCATATAGAATTCACCACAGCTTCCTGATTATGAGCCACTTCCTGAAAAGCTTCCTCTTTTTAATGTCCTGGAAGTTTGAAGTGGCAGTCATTTTGGCTACGTTTACACTCCTTTCTCGGTGGCCATGACAACCCAACTTGCTTCAAACTTTGTCTCCATATTCAAGTCCTGTGAACTTTTCTCACGGTCTAACATGGTGTCCATTGGGGGATGGGGCTGTGAGTCTCGGAGGTTCAAAGGCGCTTTGCGGTTCAGCCGATGGATTGCCACGGATGCCAGTATTTTCCCTCCTGGCACATCAAATTCTAATGGGATCCCTCACATTTCGCACCTTCTGTCCTTCTGTCAAGGCCTTTTACTGATAAATCATGGAATGCCAGTAACTCCTCTGCTGGGCAATTCTCCAGATTTGGCAGTAGCACAAAGCGGGGCACAAAATATGCTCAGTGGATGTCTGCTGATGATTAGTTTTTTGTAGTAATAAAACCGCCAACCGGCCCCTCACCTGTTATTACCGATAAACACAATCTTGTAGAATAAAATATAGCGCCTTAATTATCCACAGCAGAAATGATCTGATCATCTTCTACAAATGACATTTTATTAGTCTATTCCAAATTTTAAATGCATGTTTCTGCTTTCAGGGGAGATAGTAGTTAATGAGGCAAACTTTGTGAGGAAATGCATCAGTGCTGAAAGCAGCCAAGATGACCTATGGGGGAAGCTAATATGTACCAACTTTAAGGTCTCCTTCATCCCTCAAGATGCTCCAATTAAACCGGTAAGAATAATGCTGTGTGTTGATCATCATTGTTTTCACTCGTTCACTGGCAGCCCAGTGAAAATGGATTGTTGATATGTTGACAATGAATGAGTTAAATGTCAGCTGTAGGCTAAAAGTACTACCCGTGTAACAAAATAGAAAAGGATAAAGGAATGACTCAAAGTGGTGTACTGTATTTTCACTTCCATGTCTTCAGCCTTTATGAACAGAAAAGGGAAGTAAACTTTTGTGTTCTTGATTGTAAAGTGAGAACATGCGTCATTTCCACCTATGCTGCAGACTGCCGCAGAGATAATAAAGTGCCAAGTCATTGCTGAACCAGATTTTCGTGGGTCGAGTCATACATAGTTTTTGTTTTGTTGCTCAGAAGTTTAAGCTGTCCCACCTGCTGCTCGGAGAGCATGATGTCCCCTTGACATGTTTAGAGCATGTGGTAACAGGTAAGACTGGTCCTTACATTGGTTGAAACTCAGAATAAATGCTTGTCGTTTTGTTTTAGCTGGATTGGTGTATGAGTGTTTCACTGTTTTTTTTTTTTTTTATCTTTTACCTGATCTAACATCTGATAAGAAATGATTAAGACAGAAAGGCTGTATTATTCATGTGATTTACAGAAGGATGTTATGTAATGATCAGGGATGCTTGTATCTTGCTAACATTTTTTCAAATTAGAAGGATTATGATAATTGGCTTTTGTTTCAGCTAACAACACAATTTTGCAAAAAAAAAAAAAAAAAAAATCAGCTCATGCTTTTGTTATTTTCAGTGAACGATACAAAGGGAAAGAAGAAAGTTTTGGGCTCAAACCAAAAGCTTAAGTTTAACCCCACTGAGCTCATCCTTTACTGTAAAGATTTGCGGATCATAAGATTCTGCTTTGATGAGGCTGGTCCTGAGAGTGCTAAAAAGGTGAGTGATTTCTCGTTTTCCGTTCATTTCGTGCCAGGTCATTCTCATTTTCATTATTGGGACATTCGAATATAGTTCTAGTCAAACATTTTTATGAGGGTAAGTCTTAGCAACAGATCCTATTGCTACCAGGATCTTGTCAACAGATGATTGCACTTATCTTGGGAGTCATACACACAGATAAAAAAGAAGAGAAAATCCTCCAAAAATCATGAGAACGCTAACTGCTGTAGAGTTGCGTTTCTGGTGTGCTTTAACAGTGTTGCCTTAAAGGGAGTATGTCTACTTCTTTGCATGCGCCTGTTGGAGCTTTAGGGACATTACGGTAAATGCAGCAATAAACCGTAGTTATAACAGATAACAGATCGCTTTTAAATGAAGCGAGTTAAAATTACTGTCTTCATCTACTAATGCTTGGTTTTCAAGTTTTCACTCAGTGAAATCAAATCAAAGCAAATAAAAAATGACAGTGATGATTCCTTGTCACCATAAAACTCCTCTAAGTACTCTTGAATTTCTTATGGAATTTTTAAAAAGAAAAAAAATGTGGGGAGGGTTGTATATTGCGTTGGACAACACCGATATGTTAACAAAAATATCCCAGTACCCTCAAAAATTGTTCATAACATTAATCTTTAGAATTATTAAAGTAAAAACTAAAAAAAAAAGTGACACAAAATTTGAAGTCCGGTGGGAGTTGACACATTGTGGTTGTTTATGACCATTGCATTTCTTGATTCGAGTATGTTTTCACTCAATGAATTTTCTCTGACCTCATGCATGTAAAGCTTATTGTGCTGATTGTCCATTTTGTGTACTTGCTTACTCTCCATGTCAAAGCTGTAAATTCTGTTATGAACAGTTGTACTGTACATTTTCACGTCACTACTCCTTAATGCAATGTGCCAATGACTGAACACATGAATAATATACTATGTTGGTGTCTGACCTCTTGTCATGCCGTCTGGGAGCATTTTTTTCTGTACATCCCTGCACCACATTACCCAAGCAACATATACCTGTATAGTGTGCTATTTTCTAATTAAAAATACATTTAATAATGTTTTTGGGGAAACTGAAAAAGATAAATGGCCTTTCCATGTATCAATGGGGAAGGAAGATTTAAAATGAGCCTTTGAGTTATGAATGTTGTCACAGAATTAATTAAACATATTGCCTCAAGGCAGTAGGCATCGCTGTATAAATAATGTGTATTCGAAGATAGGGTGATTGTTCAAGTAACAGTACGAGAATAGGAGGCATGTAACTGTCTCAACTGGCAAACGATCATGATTGCAATGACCGAATTTCGGTTCTGTGAAATTTTGCAATGTTTTGTTAAGACAGCGTATGTTCTTTGCTTCAACATGGAACTTCTTAAATGTATTAACCATGCCACACTGCTGTGGGTATTTGGGGACACAATGTTAGAAATTACATTGTGAAGTTTAGAAAAAAAAAAAAAAGTCCTGGCACTTTTTCTTTTTACGACGTATGGACTCAAGCCAACCTGTAATAACTTATTCTGCCGTAGTAAATTACAGAGTCTGGTACTCTTTTACGCACGCATGCACGCACACACATGGGTGTTTTCTTTGGTGTCCTCATGCTATTCACAGCTCTACTGAATGGTCTGCTTTGTGTGACGCCAGTACAATCCAGAACAAAACGCCTGGTCCTTGTGTTGGGAACACTTTTAAGGCTTTCCGTTTTTTTTGTTTTTTCTTTGTCTGTGTGTGCACTCTAAATGAAATTGTCACAACAATGCTTCCTAGTTTGATTTAGTCATTCATGAATAGTGTGGTTGTGTTATTCTTACTGTAGGTTTGTCTCGCCATTGCTCACTACTCCCATCCAGCTGATCTGCACCTGCTGTTTGGGTTTGAGTATCACGGACGGCGGTACCATGAATCTAAAGGTTCTAAAAACACAATTTTTCATCATAATGCAATGAAATATTAATGTGTCTTACTTGTTCATGCAAAGATTGAATTGTCATGTTCTTGCTTTCCAGCTGAGCGACTCAACGGGTCTGTCCGAGGAGGAGGATTACAGACGCCCATTTTTGATAGACGTTCTGAGTGGGATAGAGAGATCAAGCGGACGGGTGCCTCTGAGTGGAGAGTGTGCGCCATAAACGAGTTTTATAACATCTCCTCAAGGTCTGTCCTGCTGTGTTTTTTTTTTTTTTGTGCGTGCCCCCCCCCCCCCCCCCCCCCTCCTATATTTTGGCAAGACAGTGTATTTACACTGTAAACTGTTTTGCTTGTTTCATTTGTGTTCCATGGTAATGCATGTCTCTCTTTGAAAGGAGGTGCCACAGAGTGCAAAGGTGACGTCATGTGGCATTGTAAATATTGTCCAATGTTTTTATGTGACTGTGTGTTCCTTATCACACAATAGTTACTTGATTGGGTTAAGGCATACTTGCATGAACAAAAAACACTTATAAGAGCATACATTTTGTGACTCATTGTCCTGTCTTTCTGCTCATTCTCAGTCTTCCAGAGTACATTGTTGTCCCAGTTTCTCTCGCAGACCAGGACCTAAAGCAGTACTCTATATTTTTAACTGGCAACCGCCTCCCTGTGAGTGTCAGTTATACGTAACTAGTGCTGTTTATCAAAAAATCACCAGGAATGTTTTTCATTTTCGTTTCTTTCACCCCACCAAGTTGATTCATTGTTTATTTTGCCGTAGCTTTGGTGCTGGAATCACCGCAATGGAAGTGCTCTTGTGCGCATGGCCAGTGTGTGTGACCCAGTCCAACAGAGGAAGATTGAGCAAAGGTAGAACAAACTCTTTAAGAATGTAGTACAGTGTTCTCGTTTTTTGTGATTAATGGGGACCAAAACCCCCCAGAAATTTGGAATCTGCACAGTAGGGCACACACACACAGACAAACAACAGTTCACACACCCAATCACACCTAAAGACAATTTAGTATGTCCAATCCACCTGCCAAGCATGTTTTTGTATTGTGGGAGGAAGCCGTAGTGCCCGGAGAGAACCCACGTGGGCTCAAGGAGAACATGCAAACTCCGCACAGGAAGGCCAGGGTCAGGTGGATTTGAACTCTGGTCCCTTTAACTGTGAGGCTGACATGCTATTCACTGCGCCACTGAGCCGCCCTCTCCGCAATACAGCTTCTTTAAAAAGAACAATATTCTATATTCTCATGAGGAATCACCCCCTTAATGTCTGTATAGTGAGTATGCTATTTTTCAGATTGCTTCCTAATGCCCTATATAGTTTGCCATTTGGTACCGCTGGTGGAATATCAAGTTACTAAAAGTTAAATCCCTGTTACAGTACTCTCATTGAATCTCTCAAAGCATCTTGAAAAAAAAGAATTGTCCCTACAAAAAATGCTCAAAGAGTTTAATTTTTTTATTCCTGTTTAATTACTGTGTTTTTTTTTTAGTACAAGACTATAAAGTGATATTTTTCATGTTAAAAATCACAAAAAAGTATTGTTTAGGAGGCTAAAATGGATTGCATCCATTTCATGGTTGTGAAACAAATTGAATTCTGGTCTAACAGTATAGTACACATGTATTTTCAATCAAAAATGCGCTCAAAAGAACATATACAATTATTTTTCATTTGACTTGTGTATTCATAGTCCACTGTAAAAATATCACGGTATAGTGATTAGAGAGTCGAGGGAGGATAAGTGAACATTTTGAACACAACCCAGGTTTTTCATTTGTACAATTTTAGGTTGTATTCGGTCAAACTAAAGATGTTTTAATTAACAGATGCTTGAAATAGTTTATTAATCCCAAATGTGTTTTGTTCTATGTGGTAGGATAATCACTGCCATCACAAAAAGCCACCCACAGTGCAGTGAAGTATTTACTTCAGATCTGGACAAGTGCCTGCCGAACATTCAAGACATCCAGTGTTCTTTTGTCAAAATACGACAGATCTGCGTCATAGGTGATCCTTGTTACCATTTCAATCTGGACACAGAAGGAATTCCTCAACATTCCTCGTTTCAGTTTAAATTACAAGTGTTTTGTTTTGATTGTGTGCAGATCCTTTTGAGGAATCTGAGGAACGGTGGCTTTCATCCATTGAAAACTCACGATGGCTTGAGTATGTTAGGTATGGAAACAACCTGCTCTTCTCTGATAGCACCTCATAAACCGAATTCAGAACTTGTTACACAATTTATTGTCAAAAACGTTTTCGCAAAAATCACAAATGTTGGCCAAATGACAAAAAACAGTTGCCCTATTAAGTCTGCATATTATGAGATGGTCTGTGTTTCAGTGTCTTCTAGGAATGGTTGGCTTGTTGGGTTTATTAAGTGAGTAATACACAAAAATATTTTAAAGACAATTTGTAATTGCAGGGCCTTCCTGAAGCACGCATCTGAGATAGTGTACCATTTGGACGGCAGGAATGTTTCAGTCATTCTTCAAGGTAAACGCTTCATCGTCAATAGCAACATAAGGTGTTTTTTAGACCCCGGATTTTCAAGTGAACACCAAATTCATTGTATTAAGCATATTCTACAGTTTTAGAAATGTTGTTCAAAGACATTGCCCATCATTGGACTGACTTTAAATAAATCTCTTCTTCCAAATACATTTGATTTTGTTCCCATGACCTTCAACAGAGGAAGAGGACCGCGACCTGAACTGCGTGGTGTCCTCCTTGGTGCAGCTCATGGTGGACCCTCACTATCGCAGCTTTGTTGGATTTCAGGGTTTGGTCCAGAAGGAGTGGGTGATGGCAGGCCATCGCTTCTTGGACAGATGCAACCACTTAAAAAAGAATGACAAAGAAGAGGTATTTGTCCATTTGTACAAAGTCATGCACTTGTTTTACTTTCAATACACCAACATAGCTTGTTTTTTGTATTGTTTTCAAAGTGCCCACTGTTCATTCTATTCCTGGACTGTGTGTGGCAAATGATGAACCAATATCCAGCTGCATTTGAGTTCACAGAAGCTTATCTGACAGTCTTAAGTGATAGCATGTGGATCCCACTCTTCAGCACCTTTCTCTTCAGTTCTCCGAAGCAATGTGCCCAATACTTGATGGTGAGAATTTTAAAAGAAGAAATAAAACTTACATGCATTGTTTTTCTCATTAGTAATATATTTCAACGGGATTGGTTGATGTCTGTATTATGCTTGTCAGAAACACTTGACAATTTCTGGTGGCACTTTTTTTTTTTAATCATGTTTGTTTAATGTCTGATAGACTTACATGTAGTCAGAAATATTAAATTGTCTCAATTCTGTAGGACTTTGCAAGGAATAAAGCTATCCCTCAAGGCGAAGACCCAGTTGTGTACTTTCCTCCTGTTTGGGACTGGTCACAACAATTGTCCAACAAAGACCAAACACTTTTTAACAACCCCATGTACGTTGGCAAAGGAGCTGGATGTGTTCTCAACGGTGAAGTGAAAAGCTTTAGACGCACAAAGGTAATGTTTCTGTCCTGCTGATTTGTCTTACTTATCAATCGTAGAGATCAAAAGTTTGGGCACGCATTCTCATTCAATAACTTGATCGTGTTGCCTCATGATTGGGTGGAACTTGCTGTTGTTGATTAACTGCACCATCATCTTTTAAGTGCAACAGGACAACACCACAAAATTAAGCTTTACTTAAAGTTTGCGAGTGACTCTGTGAGTGGATGATGTGAGATGATGCCACTATCAACTCATTGCAATGTCGCATGGCTGGCAAGCAGGCTAGTGGAGATACTAAACAGCAGACACTTTTCTCAAGGTCCCTTATAAAAGAGGCTGAGGAATTTACAGTGGAATAAAAAAGGTTGGGCACCCCTGATCATTTTCAAAAATGTCCTTTATAAATCATAGAATGTCCGGCGCAGCAATTTCAGATGAATATATCACATGCCAGACAAACACAGTGATATGTGAGAAGTGAAATGGCATTCATAGGGTTTACACAAAGTGTGCAATAATTTCTAGACAAAAATAGGCATAAATGTGGGCACTGTTTGTTTTTTTTTTTTTTATTAATTTGATTGGGGGGATGATTTGTGTTTGCCATGTGAAGTGTAATTATGAGAAAATAAGGATTATCTTTTTGTTCGGGCACTTTGATGCACTTAGGTTTTTTCCTGCTTCAAGAAACCTGTATAAATCCTGTTTAAATTTTTTTTTAATGCTTTTTCCTTGTGTCAGTGTATAAAAGGATACAGTTTTAGGTATACTGAACAATTTTTTTGAGATAATAATCTTATTTATGGTCATCCTGGTGAGTGGGGGGGCATGAAATGTTTTCTCTTTTATGGGGGGGCTTTGCAAAATAAAATTGAAGCACTGCTCAAAACTAATCATATATTGAAATATAATGGGTGTGTTTGTGAGTGTGATAGGATAGGCGCCAGATAGCCAGAGAAACTAGTGAGGATAAGCGGCTCAAGACAATGGATCGATAATAAAACTATAAATGTTGTTTAGAGTCTTTCTGGTGACAACTATTTACATGCAAAGATGCAAATGTTCTTGACAAATTTTCCAGAATGTTCCTAAGGTCTGATAATGAGGCTTGCCATCTCTGACTATATCTTCATGAATGTTTTCTCCCTTTACAGAAATATGGCTCAATCTTCCGAGGTGCCTCTGCATCCCTGCGGAACGGCCTGAAAGGTGGAGAGAATGCGCTCACCCGACGAGGGTCCCTGGGGACAGAGCTGAAGTCCGACTTCTCACCCATGAAATATGTGGTGGAGAGTCCGTCGGAGCGCTTCTTCAGGGAGTGGTTCACCCGACCCGCTGACCAGCAGGGCCTCTTGCTTCCCTTGCTCTCACCGTCCCACCTGGCCCTCTGGAAGCTCTACTTCCTCCGATGGGTACCTGAGGCTTGCATTTCCAAAGGGGGGTCCATAACCACATACCACAAGCTCTCCCAACTGGTGGACGAAATTGAGATGCTCCAAAACCACCTCAGGGAGTACACAGCTCCCACTCCGAGCAGCACTCCTCTCCCTAGCCCAAGAGGGACCACTGTAGACCAAAGGCGCATGTATTTCCAGGCCGGTTCCCCAAATGATTCTCCTCCTGAATTCCTTTCCTCCTCTTTTCCATTCACCCCTGTTGGAAACCTGTGTCGCCGTAGTATTCACGGAACTCCCATCAGCAAGTTTCTAAATGGAGCGAGAATCTGGCTTTCCACAGAGACACTTGCTAATGACTCCCTTTGAAAACAGGCGGGATTTTCTTGCTGATCGCGGTTAGCACTCTTAACAAAACAGATAACAAAAGTGTTTTTTTTTTTTTGTAATTCTTTATAAGCTAGAATTTGCAACATTGATGCTGCATCAAAATCTGAGGCAACGCCAGGAAGAGCATCGATCAGAAAATCACTATCAAGTCATTCAGATGAATAAGTCAAACCACCTCCTCATTGGCCAGTGATGTGCTACTGTGATGTGCGCTCATACTGTGATTTTATTTTATTTTATTTCTTTGTAATATATATACAGTATATTAAAAAAAATGTATTTTATTTTTCCCTTTTTCCCACTTAAATCACTCTTCAAATTAGCAAAGTATAACTGTTCTTCTTTGCTGAGCTTGTGTGATCCACGCATCCGGTGCAGCCCGGACCTGTGATGTCACGCCGTGAGATTAGCCTTTCGTAGTCTCACACTCCAGATTTTACTGCAGCAACAATGATGCATTTCGACTACACTGATTTCAAACTGAAATTATACCCTCCAGGAAATATGTGGACCATCTAACGTTTTACTTTTTTTTTTTTTTTTTTTTTTTTCTCAGTAAGAAGCAACACACAATATACAGTAATACTACTAACTGCCCTACTATGCCATGTGGTACAAACAATAGTTGTGGGTTTTCTACCAGAAACTTAGATTCATAGTCCCTTTTTTGGAAAGGTTTCATCAAAACTAATGCAGTCTTCAACCGTTCCGTTTAACAAAAGAAGGGTGCACTCAAAGCAAGTGTTAAGTTTTCTTTATAAAGGCTCCCTTTTGTTTTGTTACCACTCAAGGGCTCCCTCTTGTTTTGTAACCACTGAACCAAAGACTGACTGGTGAAAACGAGTAAATGGTTCAGTTTAAAAGAGTTGAGAATCTAGTAGTGATCATCTTTAAATCAGGGATGTGGAATATCTGGCTTGAGGGCTCACCGTAAAATTCTAAGTACAAAGTAAAACCACAATAAAAAGACATAAAACCACAAATGCTCATATGTTAGGTAGTTGCATATGTATTTATAATTTCTTTACTATAGACTTGCAGGGACTTATTGCAAACCTAAAATAGCCCCAAACACGAAAAAGGTTCCCCACTCCTAATAACCTATATTACTTAAATGTAAGATTTCTTGGCAATTGCTTTTGTGTTCAAGTGTTGAGTACACCATTCGCTCCACAAAACTGCTATTAATTGCACATTTTACCCAAATTTATGGTTCTTTTTACGACGATTGAATATAAGTTTGGAATTGTTTTAATAAATTTTGTATCTGCTTGAAATCTAATATTTGCGAGTTAACGGTACTAAAGTCTAATCTCATTTTTGACTATTTTATGGATAGATCTCTCTCTCTCTCTCTCTCTCTCTCTCTCTCTCTCTCTCTCTCTCTCTCTCTCTCTCTCTATATATATATATTTATATATATATATATATATATATATATATATATATATATATATATATATATATATATATATATATATATATATTGTTCTTTGCTGATTCAATGATAACTGTCTTCACTTAGTTGGATGTGTCAGCAGATTTATTTATTCCTATTATGCAAATATTTTTTTCTTGAGAGGCATTGTTTCTAGTTGCCACTCTTGTCTCATGTGCCTTTTGGGAAGACTTTGTAACAATGTTCTATAGTATATCTGATTTGTCTACTTAAGTTGATTTTCATGGCGTCTTAAACCTTTAACAGGTACTGCACTGAAAAGGGTTTCCTGGCAGAAAAGAGGGCTGAATTATGTATTAGTAACTAATCATTACATTTTATTTTCAACCGAGATGCCCTTTTGTCTTTTTTGGGGGGACCACAAACTGACATGGAAGAGGTTTCACAGGATATGTTGTTTAATAGCTAGGTGTGCAATTCATGATTTTCTTATACCACTCAGGAATGTTGCCCTTATTGGTGTATGAAAGTTATCTACTCAAAGTACATGGCATTGTTTTGGATAAAATGATCAAATATACAGTGTTGTGAAATGTTAAAAAATTGAGCTGATCAAGGACATGGTAGGGTTGCTTAGAGAGGGTCTGATAAATATCACTGCTGCTTTTAACTTCTCACGGCGTCACTAAAAAGTATAAATGCCTTAATTTTAAATAATGCAAGTGTAAAACCACTAAACATTAATGTACTTTTTACAATTCATTTCAAATAATGCAAGTGTAAAACTACCTAATGTAATTTTTATAAGGAAAGACGCGGGTCATCAGCACAGTAAAGTTTCACACAAGTGGATTCATACGTGTCCCTTTTTTCCTGTATATTTTATGATTTCTTGTTTAATGGATAGAGAAGGACCAAAGAACCCGCTTTTGGGGCAAGCGTTAATTAGTGGTATGGTATGTTTTTGACTTTCCTTTCTTTCCATGCCCATTGATTTAGATGCGAATTGAGTGGGCGTCGATATTTGGTGGATTTCGTTATTCGCGCATCGGACCGGTCATTCCTCCGCGAACGGCGGGGCTCCCTTCCAGTAGCAACGGTAATATGATCATTTAAAAACGGACGTGGCCTTATTCGCCTCATCCCGAGTGACACCGCACACCTCATAAATATTAGTTTAAAATAATGTAAGTGAAGCGGGACAGGAAAAGTGACTAAAATTTGAGTCACTTGCAAGGCGATTGAATCAATCCAGTGACGTCATCGGTGAGCGCCTCCGCTGGCCTACGAGATGGGCTCGACTTCTGAGCCTTGATTTTTGTCTCACACCGCTCATTTATCTCAGTATTTCCACCCCTTCAGCGAAGTCCTTCCGCGATGACAATTGGAGGTAAGACCGCGTTATTGGACTCCGTTTCTGTTCCTCACAAGAACAAAGTCCGTGTTGCCGTGCCGTTTGTTAAGAGATACGAATCGAGTAGGAGTGGAGTTGAGTAAGCTAACAGCATTAGCCGAGCAGCTAACTAGCTGGAACCTATGTCCGGTGGAACACGACACGAATAATGAATAACAGGCCTGCATGCTGCGCTCGAAACACTTAAAGTCCTATTTAGGTTAAAAGGCAGCATGCACCATAACGCGTAATATCAGTTATATAGCTTTTTAAAAAGTGCTGGCTAGCCGCTTCCACTGGTAGTTAACGGTGTATAGTGCTGTGTAACGGAGTTGAAGACATTTCGGGGCTCACGGTGATCCAAGTCAGAACCAGGAAGCCCATCGAGTGTGTCGTCGGAGTGCCCCCTTCCAGACAATTGACCAAACTCCTCACTAAAGTTGTGCTCTTCCTACGATTCCTCCTCTCGTTAACTCATGACGACATCCTCGTCTAAAATGATGCTGCTATGCTAAACACATATTGCTGTAATATGTCACTGTTGTTTTGTAAGTTTACTTTGTAGTGCGTCATATTTTCGGACCGGCCAAATGAAGAAAACGTACTCTAGTATGTGACATTGAATGCACGATGTAGTGGAAAATGGATCTCAAGGAAATGATCTGTTTATGTTTCAATTCAAGTATTTTCTTTCAGTTCATAAATCTTAGAGATGCTGACATGCGATTGTAATAAAATGAAACGTAATTCAGCATTTAGTTAATATCTTTGATATCTATATACAGATGCACTTTTTGTCCTCACCAGTATGCAACATTATTCTTAGTGCAGTAGTTGTTTATTTTGCACCTGTGTAGAATATCAAATGAAATCTCAAACACATTACTGTAAAGATGTGAGCATTTATTAGATATCCTTGATTGTAACTACTACTTGTACAACAAACAATGTACTTACTAGTAAAAGACAATATGCAACTAATGAGGCATAACACTATGTTATTAATATGACGTGCTTGACACAGTGTCATAGTTTTAAAATGCCACTAATAGTACAAATGATTCTAAAATTTAAAACCAAATAAAAGTGCACATTTTGACATTTGAACAACCATTCACAATAGTCCATGAACCCACATACGCAGGGGAGAACATGCAAACGTGATAGCTAAGGCCAGATTCAAAATCTCAACCATATAATCGCGGCGCAGGTGTGCTCACCACTTCTGCACCCTTCCACCCTTTATCTATCTGAATTTGATTCTGTGCTCAAAGAAGAACACGTCTGTGAGCGTGTGTGCACTCGTGATGGAATCAGAGTGAAATACCAAATGTTGTTGATAGACATTCCAGATAGGACAAGATAATCCTTTTTCTGTGCTCCTGCTGTTGAGGGCAGAATGTGAACAGTGAACACAGTGTTGTTCTTTAGTGGGGTACCGAATACAGTGTAAGTACTACTTTTACTAACAGAGTGCAGATAAACTACTGTATTGTACTGAGCAGTGGCGGTCTGTGCATTTCACACTTCGGCCTTCAGTGATTTGACTCAAATAAATACCCCTCAGAAAAAAATGGTTGATCAACATAGCACCGCCTCTCTGCAGTGAGCATCCAATCATGTCACGTTCAGCGTAAGGCTTCTAGGTGGCCACCTTATGACTTGATAGGTTAATGCAACTGTCTATAACTATATTGGCCCTCACATATACTGTGTTTTAGAACCCAATTAATATTCAAAATTATTATTTTCAAAAATCATTTTGACCCCCCTCCCAATCACCCAGCTCTGGTTATTATCAAAAGCACTTTAATGTACACACAATAGTGCAGATTGAAATCTTTGAGGATAACCAGTTGTGCCAGAGCTGCAACAGTGACATCATTCTAACAGCATCATCTTTTACTGAGCTTGTGTTTCATTCCCACACCTAAATTAAATACAGTCATCTTAGAAGACCATTTTGTATATGTACCCCAATAAAAGACATTTTTCCCGCTCATGTCTGCTTTGTCTTGCCCTCAGGAGAGCCGCCAGCGGAAGTCTGTCAGGGGATTTCAGAGCTGTTGCCTGCACGGTCCAACTGGCTTGCAAGTGTCGCCTCCAGCGGCGTACAGTGAATCTATTTTGTTAGTCCCACCGACACGATGAAACCGGCTCAGGAACGCAATCAGGAATGCCTGCCTCCTAAGAAGAGGGACCTCCCTGTGAGTAACTGTGGGGGCGCCGCGGGAACACCAGCAGTGGTGTCTACCGTTGAAAAAGGAGGAGGGGTTACAAGTGCCAGTGCCAGTGGAGAGGATGAAGTGGGCTCCCTTCCCAACTGTGCAGCCAACAGTGAGTCTCAGAGAGGCCCTCCATCCGGGGAGTGGGTTCGAGCTCAGCCGGGACTTCACTACGGCGTGGACACTTCTGAAGGCATATCAGCAGTGCCAGTCGACCAATACAGTATGCTTTATAAAGTTGCTCTGCCGTCTGTTACCTACTCGCCCAGCAGCCCTCATCCAGTGTTAAGCCACCTCTCCTCAGCATACACTGTACATTCGCCTCTCATGCAGCATCCGGGCCTTCCTTATCCTCCTTTGGGCTATGCGCAGCTCCCTCATTCCTCCCTCCAGTTCGTCAGCTCCCCGTATGCGGCGGTACCATACGCTTTACCCCCCGGCTTTGTCCCCAGTTCGTTAATCTCACCCTCAGCGACCATCCCTTCCGCTCACGCAGTGTCCCACCTGGTCCCTTACTCGTCTGTCATACAAGAGGGCGTAGTCTCCCCGCCTCCTCAGGCTCAGGTAGCCGCTCATACCTTTGCCAAAGTTCCTGCATCTGGCGGCGTCCCGCTGATGATGCCTTCAGATCAGGCTGCCCAACAACATCTTGGAACTGTCGGCGTCATGCCCGCCACAGAGCTGAATTCACGGGGCGTGCCAGTCTTCTATCACCCCCCGGGTGCTGCCAGAGTTGCAACCTCCAGGGACACCCACAATGTGCATCAGGAAAAGGAGCCAGAGATGAATGGAGGGGATAAGGACCAAGGGGCCAGGGAGCTTGCTTTGGACTCTGCCTACCGCGGAAGGAACGTGCATGTGCAGCCTGTAGCAGCTAACCCTGCGGCGCACGATCCTGGCCAGAAACGCCAGCTGAGCTCACCCGGCCACCGTAGCACTCCAGACAGTGACCTGGAGGTGAGTTTTGACATGTGCCACCTGAAACAGTATACTTCATGACTCAGATTTAACTAAAAAAAGAAAAGTTTCATGATAATCCTTTATTCATCGTGATTCATCAAGATGTTTGAACTTCCACAGATTTGAACTTACACATTTCAATAGTGCTTGTTCTCACAAAGGTTACGGGGCGAGCATAGCCCAGCTAACTTTGAATGCATGGCGAAATAGTCCCGTTCAAAAGTTTGGAATAATATTGTGTTTTTCCATTATTTAAAATTTGCCCGACTTAATAATTTATAATTTGAGTCATCAAAAAATACTGAAGGGATTATTGGGTGAATTAAAAAAAATGTTAATCAAAAGATGATAATGTTATCATTTAGATTCTTAAAAATAGGCACCGACAAATAACAACAAACTTTGCACATCCTGGCATTTTCTCAGTCAGATTTATGATCTGCGGTGTAGATTATGCTTTATGACCTTAAATGACTTTCAGGTAACAGCCCTGCATTTTCAGGTTTAACAGGCCTGTATCATGCAAATTCAACTTTTTAAAGCTTTTCACCATGTCACCAAAAACGTCCCCAAGTGGTGTTTTTCTCTATTCGCTCATCTCTGACCAATCCTGCTCATTGCTGAGCTCTCAGTAGCAGCCCCATCCATTCAGGTAAAACGTCAAGGTCCTCAGACTCACATTGTTACCATCACTAATTGAGTACCGCCACCAAACTGCCCATGCATATTCAAGCAATCAGCAGTGCACTGAGACAATGTCATGAATGCAGGATTTAACGGAGTCAGGCATCTTACTTTCAGGTTAGAAATATAGTCATCAAAACAACTTAAATTTCATTAGAAATTCAATTAGCATTGTGCCACAGATGATATATAATCATATATTGTACAAACATACCTTTAGTTAATTGTGGAAAGTCTAAAGTACCATGGCACAGGCTCTTTAATAGTTTACATTTCTTCACCTCATCATGTGTATGAGAGGAAGACCATTTTAATTTGAAAATGCTTCCAACCTTTGTACACCCTAGATCAGGGGTATCAAACTCATGTTTATCATGGGCCACATTGTAGTCATAGTTTCTGTCATAGGGCTGGTATTACAGTGACATCAAATACATTTTAAGTGTGTTGGTCACATATCTAGTTTTGCTATCAGAGGTTGGCAAAACCTATTCAAAAGAGAGATTGGGATTTAAAAAAAAGTTGAAGAAAACTTGCAAGTGTGGTATTTTAACCCGAAACTTGAAGTCAAATCAACATTTCGCATGCCACACAAAATGATGTGCTTTAATTTACAGCTTTTAAAGAAAGTGACATGTATTTTTTTCAATAATTCAAATATTTAGAATACAAAAAATGGTTGAAGCAAAATCTCTGTATCAAAGCTTTGCAATACACAGTCCCCAAAGTTTGAGATCGTGTCACATTTAACAAGCAGGATAAGAGGAAGTCCAGTATGTACCACAAAGCCACCCCTATAATTGCCAAGGTAAAGTGTTGATGTTTTATTTTGTATTAAGGCCTACTCTTGCTAGTTAGAATGTTTTCTAACAATCTGACAGTTAGTCAAGGCTAGACACAGCCACCTATCTACTTTTAAAGGCTTTGTTGAACTAACAGTTAAAAATCAAACAATACTGAAGTTCATTTCCATTGGCATAAATGAGCCGCTGATGGCCATAACTCAAACTAAGTCACTTTTAACACGTGGGCAAGCTAACATGTAGATATACCTTTACGGTTAGTAGTTAGTCAGTAAGACAACCCTCTCACTCATTTTTGAAAATGTTACTCCCTTCTTTTAATAACTGATATTTGTTGACTGCCATTTCAGGTGCAGCAGGTGGTTGGTAGCTTGACCTCCTCCTCCAGCCAAGGTGTCAGCGGAGGACGTAAAGAGGTCTCTTTCGCCCCGTTGAATCTTTCTCAGAGTGTTCAGCGAGCCAGAGACGTCCACAAAGAAAATGCGACTCTCGCTTCTGGCCGATCCGGGTACGTGGCCCATCCAGTTATCTATGGTGAGACCAGAGTGACCGGACTGCAGCAGCAGCAGCAGCAGCAACAACAACAACAACAACAACAACAACATGCAGCGGGGCAGCCGGCCCACGCTGTCATGCTAGCCAACGGGCAGCCGGTGTTAGTCCCTGTGGAGTATCACCCGCAGCCTCAGCAACACTACCAAGCACAGGCTAATGACGGGTCTCCGAAATCCTCCTTTAAAGCCTCCGATCCCTCAGGTCAGGCGTGCCTCTCCGAGAGGGCCGTGGGTGACCCGGCCGTATCCCAGCAGCCCCCCGCTGAGGTGACCCAGGCCTTAGCTTCCAGCACCGCCCCCGGCACGGCCGCCGGCAGCCCATCACACTTCATGAAGGGTGCCATCATCCAGCTAGCCACCGGGGAGCTGAAGCGTGTGGAGGACCTGCAGACCCAGGACTTTGTACGCAGCGCCGAGCTGAGCGGGGGGCTGAAGATCGACTCCAGCATGGTGGTAGACATCCGTGCCAGCCAGCAGAGGCCTGGTCTTGTGACGCTGCACTTTACTGTGGGGGAGCAGCAGAGCAAAGTGACTATCGACGTCCCCCCTGAGCACCCCTTTTTTGTGTTTGGCCAAGGCTGGTCATCCTACAGCCCGGAGCGCACAGCGCAGCTGTATGGCTTGGCTTGCCATCAGATGCAAGTCGGAGACGTGTGCGTGTCCATCACGCTGCAGCAGCAGAAAGCCACACAACACCATCACCCCCAACAGCAGAACGTGGCCAGGACGTTGAGCAAAAGTGCTTCCGCGTCCGAACCCGCGCACCAGCTCATGGGGCCACCCGCCCCGCATCACCCGCGTCCTCAGACTCATTTCAGGACAGAGCGCGTGCACAGGGACAGGCAAAGGGAGTCAGAGAAAGACGTGGCCAACGAGGAAGAAGCCACGCAGCACCCCGAGCCCCACGTCAGACCGAGTCGGACCTCAGGCGAACACCCCAGGAGTCTCAGCGGCTACCAGTTGCACACGGACGCCTCTGCTTTCATGGGGGCCACCATGCTGGGTGCTTCTCAGAGACGCTGGTCCTCACCTGGCCTGCAAAGATACAGTGTGAAGGGAGAGCATGGTGCGTGTCCACAGATCAGTACCTCTGGACACATCCGGCCCTCGTTTATCCCCCAGGAGGTCAAACTGTCCATTGAGGGACGCTCAAATGCAGGGAAGTAGCAACGGCGTTCGGTAACAGTTAGGGCTGAACGATTAATCAAATTCAAACACACATAACAATGTGGTAGAATTCTATATACAAACGGTAAGTATTTATATAGTTTACCATCCATAGCCATGGTTTTTGTGAAATATGATGCACACAAATCAACTTGGCCCAGCACACTCACTACAAGCAGGAACTTTTTTTTTTTTTTCTTTGTCAATTTCCATTTCTGATTTGCTAGCTCACAGCCAATTACTAATCAAATTTCACATGCGGCCGATGCCATTTTTATGTTAATTCTTGCAAAATTGCTCGTCGATTGATGCTTCTGTTATTCAAGTCATATCTAAGAAGCACAGACACAATCTATATATTTCACATGCGCAAAGATCAATCAGAAAAAACTTAATACATTGGTGGGGAATTTATATAGTTTTTTTTTTTTTTTTTACAAGAAATTCTCCTACCAAATACTTAAGAATATGCTTCTCAATTTTATATACACGTTTTTTGGAAGGAAAACATTTTGCCAATAAGTAATAAACCAAAAGCACAAAATCCACCACCAACAAAAAAGTATTATATTGGGGGAAAAAAATGAAGGATGCAGGTAAACAAACATTTTTGTGAAAATCTTGAGCAAAAAAAAGTGGATGACAGTTAAAAAAAAATAAAAATAGTAAAAAAAAAAAAATTCACAAGTAAACTTTTACAATTAAAAAAAATCTACTTAAATTTTAACAATCGCATAATAATTCATAATTGCATTGATGGGGAAAAAAAAAATCTCAATTTGATTCTTTTCCAAAATCGTTCAGCCCTAGTCACAACTATGGAGTAGACCTACTGGAGCAGAGTGTGAATGTAGCCTGAGAATGTTGAAGATTTTTTGCACATCCAACTGAAAAGTAACAAAAAAAAAAAAAATCTTGTCATGGGTCCGCTTTGCTTGCCCCAAGGGAGAAGTTTGGAGTTTCCAGGAATAGTCCTCATTCGCTGCATTTCTCCTCCCTCTGTCACCACTTCCTCACTGGAGGTCACCATCTCGTTGGGAACGCCCCACGCTTCCTGGTTGGAATGCACTCGGACTTGTCCAGTTTGTGTTTGGATCCCTCTAATCTTGAATCCATTCCTGACTATTGGCGTCTGTTACGCGACGGCGACATACAAAGCGCGGCGCGCTCGTCTTACAATCCAACTTGTGAAGAGTCAATCACGCACTGTTTTTGTCCACTAAATCCTCTCTGTATGCGTTTCGTCTGCTTGTGTGCGTGTGTATGTTTGCTGAAGTACAACAGACTGGAATTAGTGCTTTATTCATTCCAGTATGGTCAGCAAGGCCCCATCCCTGAACCCGCCTCTTCAATGTACCTCAGAGACCTCCTTAACCAGCTGACTGGGTAGTTGGGGATTGACCAGGAGAATTACCTTAGCCATTTATCCCGAGTCTGCTCATTTACCAAAATTGAAGCAATAGAGCCCACAGTGGGCCTACCCTTATCAAATACCCCCCCCCCCCCCCCCCCCCCAAAAAAAAATCCATTTTGACTCACCCCAACTTGAAAATCTTATGCACGATTCCCATCCTTCTTTTTTTTTTTTTTTATTGCTTATAGATTCCCCATCTCGCTGAGATTTGGTCACACTTATTGTATTTTCCTCATGTTTTCCATTCTTACTATCTCACTGCGAAGGGAATACATTTGGAATATTGACATGCATTTTTTTCAATCCGTTTACAAATTTGCCAAGATAAATGCTGCAGTTTCCTCACATTCACGGAAGATAAAATAAGTGCAATTAGAAGACTCAAAAACACACAAAAGGGTTTAGTTTCACACACAAACGCAGATATTCCTGCTGAAAAGTTCAACAAAAAAGGTGTTTTGTTTTTGGAGCATATCATACTATTATTTCAAATATATTCCTGTCGAGCAATCTTGTTAAATGGTCCGCCCTTGTCTTTTGTTTGCAAAAAAAAAAAAAAAAGTATCTCTCAGGTGTCTGCAGCCTGGACACGTTCATCATGTTCATATTTTCAAGAAATTATATTTTCAACAACATTTAATTTTAATGGAATACATGTTCACAGATTGGTAGGTGCTAACCTTTAACAAAAAAGTAGTGCTTTGGGGTCCGCATTGTGCCAAGGCACAACTCTTAAGTGAGGTTAAAAAGTTAATATAACCCTGTCTAATAGAAAACATATTGTTTTGGCACTATGCTGATGCCAAGGAACTACATTGAAGTGAAGTGTTCATTTTGGTCAGATGAAGGCCATTTCCAACATAAAATTAGTGCTTTGCTGCCATCTAATTTAGGCAATAAAAACATTTCAAATAGCAAGACAACGCTGTATTTACATTTACCATCTTTGACAAAATTTCCATCATGTAAAAGAATAAATAATGCAAAATTCAGGTGAACGCGATGCAATAACTCCACATTGCTGTCAGTTATGTGTCCAGACTTTTTTGCTGTCAGTTATGTGTCCAGACCTTTAGGGGTGCCTGTCTGAGGGGTTTTGACATGTCAGCAAAACGCCTGCCAATCTTTTTACGCCATTTTCTATGCAGTAAACACAGCAGGAGCACTCAGTCGATTGCTACTTTGCGCCGCCATTTTTCTCTCTGCTTCTCATCGTGGTTGTAAAGCAGGGGCTGGGTAACCTATTGGAGAATGTGCACTAAAAAGAAAAGATGAGCTCAACTTAAAAATATTGAAATATTTCAAAACGTAGATATTTTTAAACTGACCGAATCTTAAATATTGGCTCTGATGGATTACTTCAATATTTCTAAGTTTAGTTCATTTCTCGTTTCAGTGTATGCTCCGGCTTGCCATGCAATTCTGAAAACAAATAAAACCTCAGAGGAACTCTTTAGAAAAGGCCAAAAAAACATTGAAATCACATGTGTTCATCATGTATCTTAATAATATTCCCAACTTTTATCACAACAAAAGACGCATTTGATGTGGGAAAATTCTCATGTTTCACCACCATATAAAACATATCACATAAAGGACTTGGGCGCAATTTCAGGCTCAACCTAAAGTGCACTAATACCTTTACCGGTGAACTTAATCTCACTGTTAGAGAGACACATTGTTTATATTCAGTAAATAATAATTTTGGAAGCACTGAATTGAAATTGTAATCTCATAGCACACAAATTTGGTTGGGATTGTTAGCACGATTGCCCTAAATCTCAATGGAACATTTTTGGAAAACAAGGCTGTGGATTACCATGACTACTTTAATGACTAAGAAAATGCAAAGACACGAGGGGAAATTTTCAGCAGCAACCTTTTAGTATTTTTTAAATATTATTTAAATGGTGACCCTAAGCCAGGGGTCACCTACTGCGATCCTCAATGGCAGCTATCCAGCCTGATTCTGGTTTAACCCTCTTCCAATAGAACTGATTCAAACGATAAGATCATCGGGAACCTCTGCAGAAGCTTGACAATTATCCCGATCGTTTGAATCAGGTGCACTAGAGTTGGATTTCACCCGAAACATGCTGGATGGATGCCCTCAAGGACTGGAGTTGGTGACCCCTGCTCTAAGCAGAAGGCAAATTTAGGCAATCATGCAAACAGGCAATTACTGTACTATGATCCTTGCAGGATTTTGGGCAAAATTAAAATCACTCCCCATAGGTAAAAAGTTTCCCCTCCCCTGATTTTGTGTCAACAATCACAAGGTATTAACCCTTGTTGGTGGGGGCATCCTTTTGTTGTTCTAGCGCCTTTTGTCTCGTTATTGTTTTCCGCTTGCGTTGATATGGCTGGCAGCGTGTCGCCGTGAGTACTTGCACTTCTTGGCAGTGTTGTCGCTTTAACTTGAAGAGTCACACGACGGAAATTCCGGGTTTGCGTGTTGTGTGGAAAGCGTTTGAGATCTTTCATATCCAGTTTGAACACGTTCACTGCCTGCCCAGTTAAAAATGGATCTTTGACGTGTATAGCCACCTTTTGCAGTGAATGAGTTAAGGTCCATGTACTTGTGCACTCTGTTTTCACTGGTAGGAAAACTTGAACATACAAATCAAACAACTCCATGTTACTAGTGAGGCAAAACCGCACAGGTTGACATTTGCATCTTCTAGTGAGGCCTTAGACGATAAGCAGTAAAATTTTACGTCATCACAAGCACACTAGTATGATATTAATGTTTTAAGCCTCTATTCAGTATCACTCAGTTGTCTTACTAGTGGGGACAAAAAAAGTGCTAGTACATGGCCTTTAAACGATGGTATAATTGCTGAATGGACTTGCCCGATCTGTGTGCCGTTGTCGTACACGAGCTTTGACCACGATTGTTTGATGCCTTAAGTCGCGCTTCGTACAATTTGTTTGTGAGTGGTGGTCTACTTCCCAGAGGGGAATTCTGACCGTTATTTCCATGTTGACTTTGAACAAGGAGAAAAAAAAGAAAAGAAAAAATCTGAACGGTTTCAAGTTTTAAAGATGCATTTTTCCTGATTTTATTGTACTTATTGCTGGGGGGGGGGGGGGGGGGGGGGGCACAAGATGACACTGCTTTGTATGTGAAGTTGTGGTGTATAAGAAAAATATGAAAGTTGTTTTTCTTTTCCAAAATGCCTATATCTGCAAAATATATGCAAAGATGTAAATGTAACGTTCAATCCTCAAATATAATCCAGGTCGTCTGAACTTTGTATAGTGAGTAATATTGTATGGTCGTACCGATACGTATGGATCTGTTATCAAAAGCCTTATAGAGTTGTCCACCCAAAGTGCACCCTTAGAAGTACCCCACACCTACCTGAATTTAACAAAGCATTAATAATTCTATTTTGTTGCTTTTTTTATCATTATTTGTACCCTTTATTAGATAAATTAGATTTGTACTGTATATTTGTACCGCTCTGTCAACTACGTTGGGTGTTTGTTTTTTGTTCTTTTGTTTAGCTGTTTGAATTTTATGTACTTTAAGGACACAAAGATATTGTATTTTTATTGTTACAGCTAACTTGGAGTTGTTGCATTCAACATGTTAAGTCAACACAATATAATATATATACATATATATACAAATATAACTATAAACTATTATCAAAATTGTGTGGTGTTCCTTCAATTGATTAGTTAGTTAATTTATGCTAATTGTGAAGCTAACTAAGCTAAAGAATTGTTGACGTTTGAGGGGAGAGGACCGTGGTGTGGCCAGCTGTGGCCTCTGTCCTGAGAATGTCAAACTTCAGATTTATTCTTTTCATTGGCATGGATAAGCAAAAAAAAAAAGTAATTGATTTTTTTATTTTTTTAAAGGGACACTGTGTAAGATTTGTCAGTTATTCATAACGGACAGCAGAAGGTGCGCATTTACCATTGTCCGTAGCAATAACAGACATGGCAACCTCCGGACGAGTGCCAACCCCCATGGAATATAATTTAAAGATAACTAGACCCACTATTATATTGAAAATATACTGTTGTTCGTTAAGAACACATTTATTTGCAAGTTTTTTAAAATTTATAGTTAATGTATTCCATTTTAATGAAAAATAATCTATATCTTACACATTGTCCCTTCAATGTCTAGCGACCTTGTGGAGACAGCTGATGCCCTTTTAGTGACCACTGGCGACATTGCACGAACCCTGGAAGAAATCAAAAGAGCTGCCAGCTTGCCAGCGTTAGCTCCTCAGTGGGATACCAGCATTACCCAATTCTCCCCCAAAAAAGGTCTGTCACAATTTTTATTTTTTTTTTTAATCCATCTTAATTCAGTTATAATGGGTTAATTTTAAACTTTTCTAAACTGAATTATTTTGGAATACGATTGACTATTTTCCTAGTTGTAATTTTAAAAATTTCTGAAAAGGGATTTCAGTTTTTTAAGTTGAGCCCATTTACAATAATAGTCCATTTTTAAGTACAGCCTACATTGGTCTTCTTTTGGGAGTGTACAAGTCTAGCCATGAGGCAAATCTGCAAGCGAAGTTCCTGAGAAGAAAATCCTAACAAAGTAACCATATGGTAAGAAACAAAATGGATGATAAGCAATTGTTTTATAGGGTATTTTATGGGTTATTTCAAAACCGACCCATTAATACCGTCGATGGAAAGAGAACGCTAACACAGGACGAAAGTTAAATTCAAGACATTTGCATTTAAATCTTGAACTACTTCTGTTTTTGTATACTTAGGACTCATCCTCATAAAAATAGATTATATGTACAATTGCCATACCTTTAAAGTCATTTTTAAAAATTCCCTATAACTGTATTTACGTGCAGTTTTAATGCTCAAACTGCATAAGTCACAGGGACTTATAATAACATAAAATGTGCAGTTTAGGGTAAAACCTCTGCCTCATTTTTGATAAACACTATAGGCCTACTATTAACTATATTTGTGATGCAATAGTTACAGTGGAGATCAAAAGTTTGGCCATCTTTTTGAGCTATATCATAAAAATGATTAATATACAATTTGACGTTGATGAGTTTTCCATCTTAACACACTTTTTATTTTATTTTTTTTACCTCGGGTGCCCAAACTTTCGATCTCCCCTGAACCGTCTACTTGGAAATTGGGAACCATGGTGTCAACTAATGCAGTTCTGGTTTTTATCAACAAAACTTTATTTCTACAACATGACAACGTGATTTTTGCAGTGTTATCTGACTTTATTCTCATCAAATTGTCTGGTTTCACAGTTTCCTTTCCACCCGCCAGTGTGGCCTTCGGAGTGACTTAAACACAACCAGTTATTGTTGTCTCTGCTCATTGGTCATTACCTCATTTGTAAACGTGAAAACTGTAAGTCAAACACAAAGATGCAAAGGCAAAAAAAAAAAAAAAGAAACATAAAAACATTGTTTGCTAAAAAAATAAAATAACACTAGGGTAAAAATATTCATAATTTACTGCAGAAATATGTGCCAGGATGGATGTGAAATCTATGGAAAGCTGTTTAAACATTTACTCTAGATGCTTAATTCACTCAATGCCAGGGACGTATTTTCACTTTTTTTTTTTTAATAGTCCGGCTAGTTAATCCCAGATATTTAAGTATTAAATCGATACTTAAGTACATTAGTTTTCAGATACTTAAGTATTAAATCGATACTTAAGTGTCTGGGATAAGTGTGATTGGATGTCCGGACTCTTACAAAACGTGAAAATACGTCCCTAGCATTGAATGAGTTAATATCCCACTTAAGGCCCTGGTACTGGTGGACTTCACTGGTCGAACAACTGTGGCATACTATTAAGATAACTAAATGTTGCTGGGCACTTTTTTTTAAATTGACATCTGTTCACTACTTGTGAAGCGCTAGATGTTTGTTTAATAGAATAATTTTATGTTACACAGCACAGTTGTTAACTAGGGCACAGTTTTACCTCAATTTGAATATGAAGTTGCTCTACCCATAGCACATAGACTAAACACTCAAACGGCTTTCCATACGGACGCTGCAAGGAAGCAACTTGAGTACTGTGCTCGTGAAGTCTCAAGTGGATTTCAAGCAACGGCGACTATTTGGGAAACATACAGTGCGTGAAGTGATTAAAAAAATAAGAATATGTAAGCACTTATGAAACTGAAATATGCCATTACCTGAAATGTTACAAAATTGTGACTTGAGGACCAGTCCCTGGATTGATGCATCACAACAAATCAATATTTACAGGTTCATCTCAATAAATTAGAATATCATGGAAACGTTGATTTGAATATTTTAGTAGTTCAATTCAAAAGTGAAACTTGACAAACAAAAAAAAATAAAATAAAAAAAATTCAACCGGAAGTTAGTAAACTAGGTCACAATGTAGCCTTCTGTAAACTATAATTGTGAAAATGACTGGCATAACATAACAATGACAGGTTCCACTGCTGATTATATAATACTGTCGGTTTCACTTGTTGAAGTGAGCTGCTAAAGTTAACAAGTTTCCCGCTCTACTTCAATGGATTGCGATGTATCTGAAAGTATGTGTTGTTGTGAGGTAACATCTACTTGAGAAACAGGAGCAGAGACAGGAGAAAGAAGTAGAAAAAGTAGCGTGGTCTTGCAAAATTTGGAAACTTTCCATGGGGGAAAAAACACCAACCCTGAAATAACACCTTGTGAATTCTACGATTAAAAATGGCGTAATATGTCATCACATAAAAAATTACCTATAGATGCCACATTGCGGCAAAGCACTTTTCTATGGCAATGACGCTCCAGCCCCTCATTTGGCACCAGGATGTCAGCAGATGGCACCAAAGCAAAGTTTTATGAGACTTTAGTGGCTAAATGGATAAAGACAATCCGTGAAAGCACGTTTTCATTGCAACACCCATGTAGCTTTAGGTTGGTTAGCTTAATCCTAACAAACAATTCAAAACGCCAAAGTCAGGCTTACGTTAGCATCGGTTTAGCATTACAATCCTTTAAGCAAAGAAAATATGTGAAAACAAAGGGTGGCGCAAAATAGGTAGACTGATAAATATTCACGGGCATTAATTATTTAGCCTCTGTTAAGAAGAACTACTGTGTTTTTTTTAATGACCGTTTTGTTCATTAAATTCTACAGTAGAAGTAAAAATTAAATTTCTGCCAGGTGAGTTATGACTGATCACGGAATGAATTCAAGGCACTGTAATGTATGCCTGCAATTCCCAGTAAAGTCTGATAAAATCCCATTAATTTACATGGAAAGTTTCCAACTTGGCGTAGTTGTTTTCCACCCCTTTGCTACCCAAAGTGGAGTGAGACAAAAGAGAAGGAAGGTTGCCCAAAAATACCTTTTGGTCCCATTAAGTGGAGGCAGTAAAATAGGGCCGTCATTCAGTCAAGAAGGGCTGAGGTAGAATGTCTTCAGGAAGCGGAACCAGACTGGAACTGAACCAGTGAGGAGGGCGGAGTGGGGACTTTCCCCCGTACCTCCAACTCCCACCGCTGAGGGGTCCGTGTGCAAATTAAAGTAGAACAAACAGGTTCAATCTCTTTACAACATGCTTTGAAGGTAGACATCCATACCATGTAGAACATTCGCGACACTTGGAATAAATTAGAGCAGGGGTGTCCAAACCATGGTCCGGAACCATTTTGGGCCCACTGTCCATTTTTAAGCGGCTCGTACTTTTTTTTTTGCCTTGTACTACTTGTACTACTAACTTTCCACACCAAGGGGAAAAAAAAAAGCACTCATTCATAACGCCTTCCTTGGCTTTTTGCTTTATCACCTAAGATATAAAAGTAATTGCAGACACACTAAAAGTAGTCCCACCACTTTCAGTGTGTTAAATAAATTAAAGACCCTGTAAAGTGAATTCAGAGATGTGTTTCTAAATACTAATTAATGTGTGAATTGTTGAAAACATGTGCAAAGACAAGGATCGGTATGGTATGTAGCAATGAATTGTGGACCTTGCTGTGTCAAAGTGACTTGACAGCCAGTATGTAGGATGGTGTTTTTGGTCAGGTATGTTTGTCACAGAGAGAAGAATACTTTTGGATACTTCACTATTTTTATTGAATTTATTTCTTTTTTTTTTTGTGGATTGTGAAATATATTTCAGCTCGCGGAGGATTTAAGTGGCTATATTTTTGCATTTGAATGTCCATCCATCCATGTAACGGAAACATTTTTACAGCAGCTTGATTTTTCACAATCCCGAAGCCTCATTTTATATCGTGACAATTTTGCTTTTTCAAATTCGGAACGACTATCGACATCAGTCTTCTCTGTTGTTTCACTTTAAAGGGAATTTAATGGAGAATGCCAAAGTGGCCCTTGTTTACTTAACTACGATTTTCTGTACGGCACTTAAAAGAAAAAGTCTGGACACCCCTGATATATAGAGCGTTTGTCACAGCTGCCGTCCTTTTAGGGCAGCTTCATGAAAAGTCCATTGCTCATGGAAGGGACAGGCACGGAGCAGGGGAACTGAAAGAGGTTCATGTCGGCCGTGAGCGCAGCCATGGCGGCCGGGTCGTGCTCGATCTGCGTCCGCAGCGCTGGGTCGATCTTCTCCAGCCTCCGCTTGATTCTCTTGGCCTCGCGCTCGCGTACCAGCCGGGCCTGTCGCTTCTCGGGCGTCTCATTGGCCCGCTTGAGGCGCATGGCGTCGCGGTCCCGCTGCAGGCGGCGCGCCCGCTGCTCCTCCGACTCCTGCATCCTCTGCATGCGCTTGGCCTCGCGGTCGCGCAGACGCCGCAGCTCGCGCTCCTCGTCCGTCTCGCACGCCCGCTTGTTCTTCTTGGCCGTGCGCTCGCGCTCCAGTCGGTGCAGGCGGGATTCCAGGGGCTCGTTCTTGCGGCGCAGGGCCCATTTGCGCATGGGGGACTGGGCCTCTACCAGCTGCTGGTAGGCCACGCAACTGTTGCAGACCAGGAGCACGCCGGCCGGATACACGGGCATGGGACTCAGGATGTCCGGGATGGGAGGAAGACCTGAGGAGGAGGAGGAGAGGGCGTCGGGGATGGATGCCAGCGACGGCCCTTCTGACAGCAGACTGTCTGGCAGGGAGGGAAACGAGGGGCCTTGGCTCGAGGGTCCTTGACACGGACCGGACATGTGGCACGTTCGATGGCCTTGACATAGGCTGCCGGTGGGGTCGTGGACTTGACATGACTGAGGGCCCTGACAGGAGCTGGGGCCTGGTCCCGGCCCATGACAAGAAGGAGGGCCCGGTCCTGGACTGCCAATGGGAGTGCTGGAAAGCGAGTGGGTCAGGGGACAGGTGTCGCTCCCGCCGGGGACCTCCAACCTAGTCGTGTCCAGGACATCCTTGAGCTTCTCCCTTCAGTAAAAGGTAAAAGCGTCAGACAAAGCCAAGATTCAGCCAGGAATGTTTTTCACAATTCAAAACCCAGGTACAGTTTAATACACTACCCAAGGTTTGCATCTAATATTTTTAGAACTGATTCTCCCACCAAGTAGTTCATTTGTGCTTAAAAAAGGTGGGGCATGAACATGTGAGTAACATGAGAGTCAACAAATGAGACTATAGAGCTGGCTTTTGTGAGCTCAGATTATGCGGCTGCCATTAAACAAAAAGCAAAACAAAAGCTTCAGGAGAATTCAAATGAGTGGCGTTTAACAAATGTTAATGCTGCTAGCTGAAACGATAGGAGCCTGCAACATTCAGTGCAACCGTAAAGTTTCTTCACTTTCTCCTCATTTTGGTAAACAGACTTACAGCTTTACACTGACAACTCTTTTACGTACTGATGACGCAGCATCAGGGGGGTTCAGTGCCTTGCTCAGGGACACTTTGACATGGTCACAATGGTCGGGGGGTGGAACCCACAACCTCTCAGTGGAAAGACTTCACCACTGAACCATGCTGAACCCGATGCACTCATTTTACAAGCCTCATTCCAAATTGTATCAATCTCTGAATTTTCTGCTCACAATACCCTATTATGAAAATGTGAAACGTGTTTTTTTAAATATTTTTGGGGGGATTTAATAAAAATAGGCAACTAAGAAATCACACAAGTATTCACAGACTTTGCCACGAAGCTCAAAACTGAGCTCACGTGCATTCTTTTATCATTGATCATCTTTGAGATATTGCTACATCCTAAATGGAATCCACCAGCGGTAAATGCTTGCATGAGCTTATTAGCACCTGTTGAAGTTGTCAGTGTCCGTGAAGTGAGCGCCGCACACGGCGCAGTTGGAGAGACGGTCCTCTGAGTGGATGAGAAGATGGCGTCCGAGCGAGCCGGGCGAGCTTAGGGCCCGCCCACAAACAGGACACACGTAGCTCTTGGTGTTGCTCATCAGGCTGGTGTGCTGTATAACACAGACCCAAAAAATAGATAAAGAAAGAAAGAAATATAAATCACAATGATGGCTAGTATTTAGAAATAAAAAAACAAAACTCATAATATTTATGGAAACATCAGTGTGTCTTCTAACATACACATAT
Source organism: Hippichthys cyanospilos (assembly GCF_059441005.1). Classification (NCBI taxonomy): domain Eukaryota; kingdom Metazoa; phylum Chordata; class Actinopteri; order Syngnathiformes; family Syngnathidae; genus Hippichthys; species Hippichthys cyanospilos. Next base: position 17,823,208 of record NC_142372.1, on the reverse strand, counting down.
CGTTGAGTGTTTACATTTCATGATGTAGCTTCATATAGTGTATGTTTCACATAATTGTTGAAAGACAAGGGAGTGTGTGGCTCACCTGGTAAACATGTGAGATGAGCTTTTCTGGGCTGCTGAAGTCCAGTGTGCACAGAGGGCATACCAAGTTGGTGTTGTGCTCGGAGCCTTCCTCGTTCTCCTGCGGAAAAATGATTGCCCTTCAAATACATATTTTACATTCAACACTTGCTTTAGTGCGAGTTTCGAGTGAATTCTGGAAACATAGTCAGGCCATGCCCCCTAAACGGGTCAAATCCTGAGGAGAAGGACGTGGCCTACTGCCCCTCTCGCCCACTTCCTGAAGCCTTTCTGCCAGTGCTGTTTAATGATATGTTAAATGTGCAAGTGAGGCGCTCTGACTCAGTCATAGTGACACGGTGCACTGTAGCATCTTAGACGTGACTCATTCTGACGCTGAAATAGAGAACATTTGCAATCAGACAGCAAAAGGAGCTTCTTTTTCTGTCTTTCACTTGTTGTTGAAGCGGAATGTAACGCAAATAAAGAACATGTTGTATTAGGTAAAAATAACACCATATCCTGATGCATTTGGCGTCTGTGGAATAAGAATGAATCAGACTAAATTCATCCATTTTCATCCATCTCATGGACTCACCATTTTGGCCAACATTGCGATATGCTGTCCACCTAACTTAACGGCATATCTGCTCTTGAACTGGCAATGTGTTGGCATTAAAAAAAAAAAAAAAAAAATCATGTCAGCATATTTGGTGTCATGAGACCAAAACGAGACCTAAACATTTTGCTTATTGTTGTTCATGGCTTAAACAGGACAGAAAAGGGGGGGATGTAGACACCAGGCTTAAGACTACCACAGAATGTCATCAACAGGTTGCAAAAGGAATACATACAAATTGGAAGAATCACAGAAAGGCATACAAGTGCATGTCCTGGGCAATCTGTTGTGAACTGTGTCCATCAAATCATGGTTGGAGACAAGCAATTTGTGCGAAAAAGTACTAAATCATTGTACAGTTGGATATGGGCTCTCTTATCCTCATCCTGAAATTTCAACAAAAGTAAAAAACGTTGCAGATCAAGTTAACTGAGTGACAGGTGTTTGCATCAAGTGTTCATGAATATGGCCTGACAATTGTTTTCATCAAATGATTCCATCTCCTTCTAACTGCCTTGAAAAAAAGGATTTTTGAAAAACCACAAATAAGCAGGGAAATAGAAAAAAGATACAAACACAAATATATATATACAGTATATATATATATATATATATATATATATATATATATATATATATATATATATATATATATATATATATATATATATATATATATATATATATATATATATATATATATACACACACACACACACACACACACACACACACACACACACATATACACATACACAAAACATTTAATGGGGGATAGGTCCTCAAAAAAAGTCAGTGAATAAGTGAATTTGCAAATGCCTACCACAAATGAAAATACTCATGGGGTCACTGTCAAGTCAATTTTTTTTCCCCTGTGTACTTTATATATGCACTCCTACCAGTCCAATCTCGACATTCTGAATGATATTGCAACTGTGGAATATGAAGCAATCAAACTCCAGCCGTTTTTGGCCATCTCATTTTGCTGTCAATTAGGGTTGGCTGACTTCTTTCCCGAGCTTGGTCATGTGACATTCGTAGTCTGAGCCGTGATTGGTCATTGTAGATTTTACTACCTACTTCATTAAAATTCCACGAAAGCAATATTAATCAGAATGCTATGTTTTGATAAGTGTGGGTGCACTGGACACATTAGTGACAATACAATATTTGACTTGGCCTCCCTTTTAATGCCTTGATACGTAAACGAGGTTCTTTCCTTCCAGGTTCTTTCCTTCCATCCCTCTCACCTCTTTGACTCCCGCTCCTTGCAGGCGACACGGCGCCCTCTTGGCAGTCATGTGGTCGTCGGCCGAGGTGTTGGACGAGGAGTCCGGGTCACTTTCGCTGTCTTCTATGGAGGCAAACACAGCCCTATCAATACAGACGAGACGACAGAGCACAGGGCAGGGCTTACTCTCACTAACGCCCCCTCAGCGCGAGGATTGTTGCCCATCCCTGCCGCATCCCCCTCGCCGTTCTATACCTGTGGCGCTCTCGTGTCCGAGCACTTCCTGCGAGTTGTTGCTGCAGCACTCACTGTCTTCGGTGAACTCGTCTCTGCCGTCCATGTTAATCGTATGCTGAAATCCCGTGACGCCGGAAGTGTGGAATGGCCCTGGGGAAAAGCATGGTCCTCAGGTAAGTCCAAATAGCATTCTTAGTGTTTTCACTGGTGCCACAGTTTTCTTTTCAAAGTAATAACAGCCCTCTGACAGAAATCATAACAACGAGACTGCTTTATCTTGACTGATCAATGATAAAACGGTTTAATATGGGAGGATTTCAGCCGCATTGCCAGTCATTAAACTCACTGACACATTTATAATGATAGTGCAAAAAATATTGTATCTGTTGGGCCATAAATCAGCTCCAAAATAAATTAGAAAAATAATTCACGTCAGCTAAAAACGCCTGGGCACATTGCTGTAATCACTAACAGTAAGAAAAGCTCATGAAAATATTCAAATGTAATACCAGCTAATACGTACAACACATTTTTTTACAGCTGGAATAGTGTAGACAAACTCAGCAGTTATTTCATTACGGTACATTTGTTTCATCCTTCTATTTTCATAGAGCACATGCCAACTGCACATGTGAAGAACAGAGCTAAGATTTCAACCTGGCACCTCTCAACTGTAAGGCAAACATGCTAACCAAAAGGTCATAAGCTGCTTTATGATTTAGCTAAGGTACAAATTATTTTTCACTATAAGGCCTTTTGTAATATTATATTTCTTTGTTTCACTAAATGATACTACAAGAACAAGTAGAATTGAAATCAGGGAAAAAATGCAGTGCCAATATACCTACAATTAGACAGCGGATATAAAATGTCTACACAAGCCTATTTATGAGTCAGGGGCAATATTGCCATAACTGTGCACACCCTTTTATAAGTGTGAATGTGGCTGTGTTCAATCAAAGATAAACTCATGTTAAATTGAATCATTACACCTGCTATTTTTATTAGTGCCCCAACTGCAAATAAATTCAGCCGTTCTACGAGGCTTTCCGCTTATTTTCGTTTTTTGCTTTCGAGCCACATGGACCGGTTCATAATTCGACTCCGGTGGAAAAATGCTTCAACCTCATTTGAAGAAAAACAGTCCCCAACTTCACTTAATTATCGCCAAATTTTCATGTGTTGAGGAAGATATTGTTTTGCGCCAATAAGATTTTTTTTATTTGATTTCTTTTCAAAAATGGGGAGGGTTTTGAAATTCTTAATCTTGTGGTTCACATCATGGGTCAAAAAAACCTAAAAAACTGAACAGGGGTGTGTGGCCTTTTTTTTTATCTTTACTGCATACATACATACATCATATATATATACATAAATATATATACATATATATATATATATATATATATATATATATATATATATATATATATATATACATAAATATATATACATATATATATATATATATATATATATATATATATATATATATATATACATATTTATATATATATATATATGTATGTATGTATGTGTGTGTGTGTGTGTGTATATATATATATATATATATATATATATATATATATATATATATATATATGTATATATATATATATATATATATATATATATATATATATATATATATATATATATGTGTATATATTTATATATATATATATATATATATATATATATATATATATATATATATATATATATATATATATATATATGTATATATTTATATATATATATGGACTAATATAAACTGCACTCTTGAGAAAACTACTGATGGGGACAGCCCATAATATTTGCGTAGAGTTTTAACATACCAAAAATGTATTCAGTTACAACAATGTCAGACTTGATCTCCATAGCAACATGAAATCTGCCTTTACTGCCTTATTTACCATAAGAAGTCATTAATTTTTCAACACTAGTGCATGCAGCATCGTTCTCGTGGAACAAAGTGGCGCGAGCAAGCCTCACCTCAGAAGCCACTTTGCCCTTTAATTCGATTATCAACACTTTTGGGCCGTTCAAATGAAAAACCAGCCATCATCAAAAACCTGTCAACCACTTAGTTAATCATCACCAAGTATTTACATAGACCTTTGGAATCCAGAGGCGAAGCAAAACAATGCAGATCAGGCCGCTTTTCCATCAGCCATCCTGCGCTGAGACATAATGAATACGATGCCAGCCGAGCCTGCTGACATACGTGCACACTTCATTTGCATCCCAACCCCCCACAACTCTTTCACACGCACGCACATACAGCCTGATACATGCTGCAGTCCCACAGGGGGAAGTAGGTTGCGGTCTCATTTTTTTTTTTTTTTTTTTTTTTTTCCCTGAAGCTCGCCAGCCTTCTTCTCTTCTCTCTCACTACCACCCACACACCCAACAGCCCGGCCGCCCTTGTGTGCAGCTCCCACCACTTTCATAGCTACACGGCCAGCTCTGGGGAGGACTGAGCTTTGCCCATATGTGACTCCTTTTAACTCCGCCTTCACTTATCGCACTTGACCCCGCAAAAATGTGTTCAGCTTTCCTTCCTGGGAAACAAAGCCCTTTGAAAATTAATGATGGCTTACAAGCCCGTTTTTCTTTTCCTCCTGTCACTTGAGAGTGAATAGACAGGTAGAGTTGCAATCCAAATCCTGACGTTCGGCGCACATTGGGGTTAAATGTCTCAGTAGAGCTGGGCTATTATGGGGAGGCAAAACAATAAACAATCACAATTTCTTTGATTGATGTTGAAATCATGATAAGTAAACACAATGACAAAGTGCTTGATTGATCTCCCAAAACTCAACTTGGAATATAACTTAAAAGAACAGCTAGAAAATAAATGTCCAGTAAGTAAAGTAATAATCCTAATATAATTACAATAAACCACAATAGCTCGGTGGCACACTGGTTAGCACGCCCGCCTCACAGTTAAGGGACCAGAGTTCAACTCCAGTTGGCTCTGGCCTTCCTGTGTGGAGTTTGCATGTTCTCCCCGAGCCCACGTGGGTTCTCTACAGGCACTCCGGCTTCCTGCCACACTCTAAAAACATGCATGGCAGATGTATCGGACATACTAAATTGTCCTTAGGTGTGATTGGGTGCATGGATGGTTGTTTGTTTCTATGTGCTCTGCAACTGGCTGGCAACCAATTCAGGGTGTCCCCCACCTACTGCCCCAAGTCAGCTGGGATAGGCACCAGCAAGCATGCAACCCTTGTGAGGCTATAGAAAAAGGATGGATGGAAATATTTACTGTTCTTGCCATACTTGCCATGCATTAAAACAAAATAATACAAAAGTTGTGATTTAACTTTATTAATATAATTTGTTTGTCACTTTTGTTTTTGTGTTCAAATATGTTATTTGAAGAATATAACTGCTGAAATTCAAAGGTAAGATTTTCGAGTCACTGTTAACGTTAGCACTGGCAACGTTTCTAAAATAAAGTACCAGTAAGTGTAATTATTTTTGTTTTATGTTTTGGATTTACAGTAAACGCTAACTGTTTTTATGCTTGCTGCGAGCAACACGGTTGCATTCAGAGTACCTTGAGAACACGGGAATTTATAATTACACACAATGCTGTATAGCACATTAATAATTTTGTTGACGATTATTGTGTTTTTATGAAAAGCCCAAACCGAAACCATGACCGATTGCCCAGCCCAATGTCTTGAGCAGGTTTGCCAATCAACTACTTTGCTACTGACTTCTGACCAAATAAACCTGACGTGTGAACCCAGTTTGAGCATTTTTCCCATAGAACCCCATTTATTTGCACTCCCGGAGTGTGTCTGAGTGCTGAACTATGAACCAGCACGACAAGCAAGCTTCACACAGCCTCGTGATTGATGTGTGGGAGATGCCCCATCCCCCCGCTGTTTGTCTGTGTCTGTACATCTGTCTCTCCACCCTCCCTCCCTCCATCAGTCTTTGCCACTGTGATGTTATCTGTGAGTGTCTGTGTGTCTGTATGCAGGAGGTGACGCAGTGTCTGACTGAATCCAGACAAAGAGACAAACTCAACAGCCAACAGACACGAGACGATTGGAGGGGGTGGGTTTTCTTGCAATCAGTTTCTAATTGGGAATAGAATACAGCAACTTTAAATTGCCAGAAATGTACATAAACACCACGCGGGCCATGTGCACACTGTGGCTTTAACCATAATTCTGCTAATGGACATTTTTTCATATGATAAATCCAGTTATTGCTCCAACAACAAGAATTGGGGGCCCTGACTGCAACCATGACAAAAAACTTTTTGCTTGAGGACAGAGGTCAAACATCAATGGATAGAAAATCCCATACTCCCATTTAATCAATAATCAATCAAGCCGAAGGTCCTCCATAAAGATGGGTAGGGTTTTGCGGCTGCTATGTACACAATTATCTAGCAGCTTCTTTTGTGTGTATGTATAAGTCAGCCTGTGTGGTCTGCTCCTCCAAAGAAGTTGTTACGTGACAAGGAAAGATGTGTCAAACAATGAACGACATCAGTGTGCCGGAACTCGAAGAGCTCACAAATAATCTCCGCAGGCACAGTGACATTACATGGAATTAGGCCTGCTTGAGGGACTTTGGTGACTTTGGAAGACTGTCGCAGGGTAGCGAATGAGCTCATTAGCTCATACAAGCTTACCGTGGTCACAAGTGCAACATGTATTTCAACACCCGGAGAGAGAAACTATGCTTAGGAGCTTTTAGTCTTATGTTTACTCAGTAATACATTACAGTAAAGTACAGCAATAATTTCCTATCACTGTGCCACACATTAGGTTGTCACAAGAGCTCATCAGGTGGGCTACAGGAAATAAGGCATTATTTTTTATCCACTTGAGGTCACCATCCTCACTTTCTCCTTTGACCATTTGCATGGGCATTACAACATGCATGGGCATTCTAACTAGTGCTGGTAGGCTCAAGTATATTAGCTAACATTGATAAGATAGCTTTTGTTAGAAGACTTTAGACAGGCTTTTGCACTGTTTCTTCCTTATTCAATGTAAAATGATACCGGAACAACATAATGATTTGGAACATTCAGCATAATAGGAATGATACTGCAAACATTTCATCAATAATAATAATTATTTATTTAATTGTTAATGTGCCCGATAGAACACATGTGGTTCAATGTTCATCCCAAACAGACGACTGTCAGCTTTCAGACAAAGTTGTGTCCTGTAGTTGAATTCCTTGCAGTGACAGGTCATAGTGCATCGAGCAGCAATGATGTCACACCTGCTATTTTGGCTACACACATTGTGGTCCAAACACAAGCCAGATCAGGGTTTACCATCAAACCAGTGAAAAAAAAAAAACGGAACTGGTTTACAGTGGTGAGAACATGGCTATATTATTCTGTCATCAAACTCAAATCCATCCATCCATCCATTTTTTGTAGCCGCTTATCCTCACAAGGGTGGCAGGCTTGCTGGTGCCGATTCCAGCGGGCTTCAGGCAGTAGGCTGGGGACACCCTGAACTGGTTGCCAACCTTTCACGCACCCAATCACACCCAAGGTGGATCCCTTTAACTGTGAGGTGGACGTGCTATTCACTGTGCCACCGAGGCGCCCCACACTCAACTCATGAGGGGTTAATCAATGCACAAAGACCGGATAGACATTTCAAAGTAACACCCAATGGCTGATTTTATTAGCTGTCCTGTCCTGAATCTGGGACACCAGAAATGTGATTAATATCATGCAAAACTCAGCCCCACATCAGATGTGATGAAGCTCTACAATCCATGATGTCATGCTGCTCAAGAGAAAAACACCTTAGAACTAAAGATAGTCTGAAAATGGGAGTACTGATGCAGCAGTTCAATAAGGCAATCTACTCTGAAAGCATCTTGTCTCAGTGTAAAACATCAATCTATTTGCTATAGCACATCCTGGATTCCTGATCATAGCTGGTCTCTGCCCTATTGCAGCTCGAGCAAGACTTCTATGAAAAGAGTACTGTAAAGCGAAGCACTTATTTTGGTCTTTTGAAACTGGGCATTCCACATTAGTTTAGCTTTAGCTTCTCCATCTTCTCAGATCCTCTTTTTTATGTTGCCATCTTAGGCTCTCTGTGGCCTTAAGAGACAGCGCGAACTGTAGAAGCATATCTTCTTTGCCACCACTGGGGTGAGAATTACTAGGAAGAACAGACCTGCACCATACAACTTGTAGCTGCTGTTCATAGATAGACATCGTACAAAGCATGTTATCTTAGCACCTAGTGTTCGAGACCAGTTGGCAAAGGAGGATGAAGGGTGACACTGTGACATAGTTGCGATACTTTTTAACCAGTTAGGAAATTATAGGTTTGTATGGCCTGCCCGACTAGCCTTTAACTGCTGAAAATAAAGAAATGCAACCTAAGTAATCACAAAATTTCAATAATTGAGATCACAATTTCCATCCCAAAATGATAAATCCTTCCGCCCTAAAGCATGTGTGAGGTGGAATCTGAGCAAAAGGCGACTACAGGGTTAGGGTTAGTACATCCTGGAATGGTCACCAGGCAACTGCGGGCAATCATTCACATTTAAAACAAACAAACAAACAAATTTGCTAAGGGGTTCATTTGAGCATACAAAACTACATTATTTAACCAAAGCCGGACTCGTGAGTTTAACTCACTAAGTAAAATGTCATTGGCAAGCTTATGAAAATACAACTGATGTCATAGTACCATAGTTATCATTCAGTGAAGCAATAATGAACACAAATGCTGAAGCAACACACGTTGATGCACAATATAACAATACTCACTGATATACATTTATTGTTCTCTGTGAAAGACGACTCAATTTAGCTTGAGCTAAAAAAAAAGACCAGCTTTGTTATGTTTTACACCGTTCCTTGATGGCCAAAGCATACACATTAGAAAGAGTAGCACAAAATGTCAATTGGTAATGAAGCATAAAATCATGATCGAATGTTTTTTTCTCATTATTAATGTAATTATTCCATGTTTTTTTAAAAATAGAATACTGTAGTGTGATCATTTTCTTTTTAAAATCGTTAGTTTTTGAACAGTAATAGCATAATAACATTTCTATTTGTTTCAATGATTAACTATGAACTGAGTGATGAGCATGGTCATAGAAAAAATAAAACTTGTAAGTCCAGGCACTACTGTACATTCACATGTTTCCAAAAGTGGTTTTCTTTATAGGTAAACTGTAAATAGGAGCACCCCTTCAATACTATACTACCCTCTGACGGCTCTAACCAAACACATGCATCAATCAATTTTCGACCACTCTGCCTGTTGGATGGGGGGCTGGAGGGGTCTTTACCATACCCCATCCCGAAGGTGAAAGAATTACACCACCAATCACAGGGCAATTTGTAGACAATCATAGAAACAAATTTAAACATGAAGAAACTAGCCACTGTAAATAAATACATTAACAAACAATTTCCATTTCATTTGGCTCCACGTATTTCGAGGGCTGACCAACAAGCTTCTGCAGATATCTCAGGCAGAGCTGCATCAAGCTCACGCTTCAAGACTCAAATTCAAAGACTGTTTTAACTGTATTACCTTCCGATTTTACAAGATAAAACCCTTTCGGTACACCTCACATAATTCTAGTGACAGTCACATAAACAGCCAGATTAACCCAAGCAGTCCTATACGTTGTAATATTAAAACAACAAAAACAAAACAAACAAACAAACAAAAAACGTACTGCACTTGCACACAAAGACTGAAATACCTACAGCCAACTTTGAAGGGGTTGGTCTGTTTTCGCCTGGACATATTATGGTCCACTCCCAAGGAATGAAAAGAAAAAAAGAAAAAGAAAAAAGATGCGGAATCCCCTCCGAACCCCCAGGACGCTTTCCCTCCCGCACCGGTCCAGGTGGAAAATGATTTGTTTCCAAATCGCAAAAAAAAAGCAAAAAAACAAACAAATAAAATATAATAAAAAACGAATCCACACGCAGCGTCACATTCTTGCAGTGGTTTTGAAAATAAATTGGTATATCCAATTGATTGATTCCTTTTTCAAACGCCGACAGAGATCGAGCGAGCGGCTCAGATGACGAGCCGCTGATGGGCGCGTGCACGCCGCGGACGGGCGCGTGCTCACTGCGGAGACGCTCAAGCTCAGCTGATCTGTCACGTAAACCCTGCCGCAGTGAATTGTGGGATAGGTAGAAGCAAAACGGAAGTGTTAGCACCAATGACAGTTGCGCTAGCAACTAGCAAGTAAAAGAAAGGAGAATGTCCTATTTGAAGAAACGAGTTCACATGAAATACGTGAACTGTGTAATAAAATTGAATCTCGAATCAAGAGAGAGGAGCTACAATGCCGTGGTTTATTTAAATTATTAATTTATTTGATTATAAAAAAGGAAAGCTCGAATCAATAGGACAACAATCAATAGGACACATCAGCAACTACTTTACATTAGCTCAAGAATCACCAATCTTTGAATCAGCGACTTGGTATTAAGCACATTTCTGAAGTAACAGGTGTTAAATTAACTTTCTATAATATTTTTATTTCTAATGAATGATATTCATTAGTGTGAAGATGTTTCTAACAGTTTCTCAAAGTAATTACAAACCACAAGATCATCGGTATCAGTATACAACGCGTTCAGAACTAATGATCTAGGAAACCATATACATACAGTAGTCACCGAATTGCAAGCTATTTTTAGAGCTGGGCTGCAAGCCACTCATGTGATCCTTGGGAACTACCTGTTGCTCATGGCCACCATGTTGGTGATCCCTAATTAGCGCTTGTTGTACATATTTATTTACATGTGTATATAACACAGTGTCATCACTACAAATATCCAAGATATGCAGATTTGCAGTGGTAGGGTATAACTATTCAAAGATTTTATAATTAAATAAAACAACAGCGCAATTAAGAAACGTTAAAATGTTTTTCTTTGAAAACTTCACCCATATTTTTTGTCGTTTTATTGTGACAACACTGTAGTCAGTATCAGCCGTGGGGCTTGCAGATGAAATGGAGGCACGAATGACTTTGTTTTCAATTGCGAATATTTGCGTATTTCCGTATAACCTCTAATAAATGCTGACAAACGTTCTTATCAAACACTATAAAAGCACATAGGTGACTGATTTTTTGGCTAATCCCAAAATGAATTCCCATTTTTATTTTACTCCTTACTTGACTTGAGACACGGTACATTTTTTTAATATTTGCGTTACTGTACATGAAAGTCGAGGAGCCACAAATGACTAATACGCCCTTGCTTAGTAGTAATAAAGTATATTAGGTCACCGATCGTAGGTCGTCACTGAATCAACACTCAAACGTCTTGCTATACACAAATACATAACGGAAACAACTACTCAACCAGAGTTGCTGGGTTTTGGACATTTATTTTCATTAACGCTATCTTTATTATTTTATACCTGGCATTAAATTAGGGTGGAACGGATATAGTTTGTGCCACTAGATAGCGCTCTGCGTCGCCACACACCCAGTGCCATACCATTCCAGCACAAGTCGTCATCATCGAATGCCACGAGTAAAAGGGCCGCATCACCACATGGACTAGAAAAGTGATGTTCTTCCGCTGGAGAAGACGGAGGGGGAGCTTAAGCAGAAAGTAAAGCCCATCAACAAAAATGATATCATTGAAATGTGCAAATCGTGTACGAATATGAGGCGACATGCACATCTACCGCACAGCAAATGAAAAAGAAACGTTATTTGTCTTCGGTTCAGTTGTAAACGGCAACAAACTGACGTCAGCGAGCTGATTAACAACAGGCTAGCTCTTTATATTAACGATGCATTAGAACATGCACTTGACAACACTGAGCGAGTTCTAACCATAACGACATAACCGGAGCTTTACCCATGTTCCCCAGCGATCATAGGCGTATCAGGCGTGCGTCTTGGAATACAACGGTGCCACGATTGAAACAAATCCTCCAATGAAAGCTAATGCTACTGTGTGCTGCTAAACTTGAGCAAACCTTGCTCCAAAACCTTTTGGGACATGTCAGTGTGTAACCCTCCGCCTGCGGTAGATGTGCTGAGGCTCGAGTAGCCACCATTTTGCATGTCGAGTGTGTTCCTCCCTCCATTGCTAATAGAGACGATTCCACTCACTTACTGGCGTCACCACGGCTGGTAAGTTTGTCGCGAGTGGAGCCCTTGGCAAACTGCGCGCGGAAATTACACGATCTAATGGAAATAGTTGGTCGTTGTGTTGGTATTTACGTTGACAACTCAGTGAAGCGCTGCATAGGAAGTGTTCCTCAGTGTACCGGGGTTGTGCCTGTCAGATGCTAAGATACATTCACACAACCATTCATACTAAGCGACTCCCAGTCACAATTGCCGTGACAGCATCATATCTGAAAGTCGCTGGTACCCGACTAATCTAATCGACACTCCATTTGAGTGTACATCCAGTGATATGCATTGAAAGAAAACGGGGGTATAAACGAGTGAGCAGGTAGCAAGCTAACAACGCCTAAATAAAAGGCCTAAAACCGCATCATATCCAGTGGACAGGTTCAGGTGTCATTTCTAAACGCGATCGTATATGTGTGTAATACGGAAATGTTTGGGATCCAACGTTCGTGTCATCTTTTAATGTCAGTCAAGAGGTAGACAACTTATTCCACAAGTGTTAACTTTGAATGCTAGTTGTGTTAGCTCAATGCTAACCGAAATGTGTAGGTGTCATTTGTGTCACCGTAAGAATCGTTGCAGTTTTGGATAGCTCCATTCATAATGAAAACCTTAATGTGGAACGCTAACTTTTTTAAGACGGACTACCCACTCCAAAAAGTCTTAAGGCATTCATTAAAATGCAGTATCATTGCAGGATCAAGTGCAAATAATGTGTTTAATCTTTAAGGCAGATTTAACTGTAACATCATGCACATATAGAACACGTAACAGCGAAAAAAACAATGTTCAAAACTGCATTTAAATGCACTGTTGGCGTGGCATAAAAGGAAGCCCTCCTCACTACCTTATTTAGTGTGCCCACCCCCCATACACTCATAAAGTCTTGAAGTCAAGTCAAAAATTTTCCTCACAATATATTTTATGTAGCCCTGGTAGTATAAGCCCAGCATTCTGATTAATATTGTGTCCTAGAACTGTGCATTAAGCAGAACAATTTATCCAATTTTATTCCTCTCATGATGCTGCCACCTGGCCACTTGCTGTTGATTCAGAATGACATCACAAGTTGCTTAGGGCTTCGGTAACAACCAATCACCGCTAACTTGTTTTTGGTGCTTTGTCATGTGACCATCGCAAGTTGAACCTTAATTGGTGAGGTGTGTTATTTATTTGTTGTATTGGTGTAATTTTATGAGTGTGGATATACAGTACAGCTGTGTAGTATAAGTACAGCCATAACTACAACCGCTCGGGGTCATCTAGACTTTCTGTTATCTACAGTTTACAAAGCACAAAAATTGAATTATGGGAGATGACTTTTTGAAATGAGCAGCTCGGTGGCACAGTGGTTAGCACGTCCGTAGTTTAAATCCGCCTTGCTCCGGCCTTCCTATGTGGAGTTTGCATGTTCTCCCTGGGCCTGTGTGTGTTCTCTCTGGGCACTATGGCTTCCTCTCACATTCCAAAAACATGCATGGCAGGTGTACTGGGGATACTAAATTGTTCTTAGGTGTGATTGGGTGCATGAAAGCTTGTTTGTCTCTGTGTGTGCTTCAATTGGTTGGCAACTAGTTCAGGGTGTCCCCCACCTACTGCCCGAAGCCAGCTGGGATAGGCACCAGCAAGCCTGAGACCCTTGTGAGGATAAGCGTCTCTAGAAAATGAATGAATGAATGAATGAATGGATGGATGGACTTTGAAACAACGTTTTTACTTAGAAAATTCATTAATTCACCACAACCTTCAGGAATGCGATTTTCAAAGCCTATTTAATCTTTTGTTAGTGCTTATAGTATGGGATGTGGCAGGTTGACTTTTCCCAGTGGTAAACAGAAGCTTTGACATGTTGTTGTTTCTAGGTGTTAGCCCCTTGAAAGAAAATTAAGGGCAACTAACCTCATGAGGGGAGAAAAGCTTGTTAGGCTCATTTCACAGTACACACATACTATTACTATATGAGCAACATATACGCACAGCTGGCACATTACCCCATTAGAGTGGCTGTTTTTTAAGCCTTTTGTGATTTATTCTTGAATGTAGAAAGCAAGGTCTGATTACTGCTTTCAATTAGAATCAGCGAGACTGTTGACGTTTAGATGTCACAAAATGTATTGATGCCCATCAAACTAATCTCCCAACTGTGGGATAAGGGGTGCTTCATAGAGAAATCCAATCGTCTTAGACTATTTCAAGTCACTCTTTTAGAGACCAAAATGATCAATATTGTGTTCACACAACTGTTTGAAATGGTAGTCTGCCATAATTGCATGCTGTGTGAGCATTGTTTAACATTAAAGTCATTCAAATTAGTTTTAAATGTTTTATATAGACAGATTTTGAACTGCCAAGAGAACACACAAAATTCTGATTCAACCATCTTGAGGTTATTAGCCCTGGATGACAATAGTGGAATCAACTGCTGATTTAGGCTATGTTCACACTGGCCGATCAGACTGAAGTTGCATGACAACAGGAACATTTACCCAAGTTCCCTGGGTCGCATTTGCAAAAATCGGATATGTGTCGTTCACACTGACATTAAAACATCAGATACAGGTAGTAAAGGGCAAAAAAAAAAAATCGGAAATCGGTCACTCCAGGCTGCAGTGTAAATGTAGCCTGAGGGTATCGGCTATCAAAAGAATGTAAGATATAAGAATGCTGCCTTGTTCTGCATCCGTGAGGAATTTTTAATTAACACAGCACTTTGTAAGGGTTGGATCAAGTGGTAATGGTATAACCAACACAGCAAGAGGCTCGAAGATCTCTTTTGTAAGGTCTGGAACTTACATGAATGGTCTTAGATCATATGAATTCATTTCCTTTGTAGAAAGATTGTTGCTTCTTGCCCTGGCTGTGACATTTTGTCACACTATTCTTAGGCTGTTTATAAACTGACAGCTTGTGACATGTTCTGAGATATATAGTTGTTTTTACTTAGTTATTGTAGGTAAACAGGCATGTTGTTTTTCTTGTGCTCTTTGTGGCTAGCTTTCACTGATATCCTTAGTCTTTATTCCAGAAGAATAATTTTTCACAGCTGTGTCTTTATCACCTAATCATTATATATTTTGTCAAATTAAACAATGGCAGAAATAAAGAGCTCGAGGCAAGCTGAAGGTCCAACCGAACCTCTTCATGTCACTAAATGCAGGATCAACAGCCGAGACCTGTGTCCAGCATATGTAGACACACTGTACCTATCATTTTTAAAATCACTCTCCTGATTATCACATTAATTAATTACCCCCACGGCGTGAGTTCTTGCGCAGCTTGTGTATGAATGTGCTATTTCGTGCTGGTCATCCTATTATTTATTCTGTAGAGTGATTGAAAGTGCACGCATGGCTCTGTCCATGACCACTTGCACAGGCACTTTAACTAGCAATGGTAGGTTCTATTAAATAAGCTAACATCTGTGTGTTACATTGTAGACTTACTCTTGTGGTTGACTTTATGAAAGATGAATGAATTTTTATCACCATGTTTAGCAGCATCTGTGGTCAACGTTTTTTAATTGTGGGAATGCTTGACAATTTTTAGCTTGAGGGAACATATATAACCATACAGTGAGTGTAGAAATCTTGTGAGAATTGTCTGGCACTTCTTGTGTGGTACACAAATCCATTTGGAAGCACTAATTGCTTACTTTTGCTATAGTAGTTTAATTGAGTTTGGCAATCAGCCTGTTGAAAGGCAACCTGGGAGTGAGAAAAAGGGTACTAATTGATGTTCATTATCAACTGTAGTTACAGTTTCTCAGTTCATAGTTCATTTGCTAACAAACTGGTGTGATATTTTTCAGTGAAGTGTTTTCATTTTGTCAATAAAAATAATTGACCTTTTTTTGTTTGTTTTGTTTTGTAATTTGTAGCCGGGGTTCTTGCAAACAGGCAGTAAATGTCTCTGTTTGCCCTATCTGCTATATGTGCTAGTTTTTTTTTTTTTTTTTCCCAAAATTCTCCGGATACGCGTATGTCAGAGTTTTACGTCATCACTCTATTATATTTCCCACTAAAGACGTCGATGCCGGTGAAGTTCAGAGATGGAAATTCTGATTGGCTAGAATATGGCGACACTACTGCCGCCGAGTAGCTTGGCCTACTTGCCAATGAATAAAACCATATGTAGAGTTGGGGGTGGTGATATGAGGTTATAGCCCTAGTTATGTGTGCACAAGGCCTTCATGTTGGGGTTCATAATCATAGGAGAATTTAAACACATATAGATATGTCAAATGTCATAGAATATGAAGCCTATTTAAAGTGAGTACATTGTTACGGGTTTGTGATTTTACCTCATTTTTCCTTCTGCACTATGAAACAAAACTGCCAAGAACAGTTCTTAGCAATTGGCAAATTTCAAATCAGTTATTTTTCATACCATCAACGATGTTGTTGGACGTTGCATTCTGTGCTTGCTGTTTTAGTTTGCTAACCATTTTATTGCCGTCTCTGTTCCAGAGAATGCCAGCTCCCATCAGATTGCGGGAGCTGATCCGAACTATCCGGACAGCGCGCACCCAGGCAGAGGAGCGCGAAATGATCCAGAAAGAGTGTGCTGCTATCCGCTCATCTTTTCGAGAGGAAGACAATACATATCGTTGCAGAAATGTGGCAAAGCTCCTTTATATGCACATGTTGGGCTACCCGGCACACTTTGGGCAGGTAAGTTTCCAGCTTTGTGTACACTGTATGACAATTATGGACGGTCTGTAATATCGTGACTATAAATCTTCAATCCTTGTCTTTTTTTCATCCCAGCTCGAGTGCCTGAAGCTGATTGCATCCCAGAAGTTTACAGACAAGCGAATAGGTTATTTGGGAGCGATGTTGCTATTGGACGAGAGGCAGGACGTGCATCTATTAATGACAAATTGCATTAAGAAGTGAGTTGGAGGCAGAGCCAAAATGTGTTCATTAGATATTCTGCTGGGTAATCTCTTCTTCATCTAAGGATGAATATTTAGTAGGCCTGGGCAATATATAAATTTTTATAGATTAATCAAGATTTTTTTGCTACGGACGTTTTAAAAGGAATAAAATTGATTTATCCTCCCCTGTTACTGTGGCGTGTTTCACCCTCATGAGCTTCATTAGCTTCCGCCTTCGTAATCTTTCCTTTACAGTCACAGCAAACAGAATGCTACCACGTAATTACTATGGCTAAAGAAAACGTTTGTTCCTAAGACAGGAGTTGTATCGTCAGTGGGTTTGCTGCGACAGTCGAGGAAAGTAATACCATGCTGCAACTTATTTCAGCAACTTAAACAGAGCCTCCCACCTGAGTGTGTAAAATCTCAAGCTTCGCGAGGGGAACGAGACCTCCTCAACCAATAAACTCTTGAGTGAAAAACAGCTTACTGTGGAGGTGTCATCCACGCAAGCAAGTATAATAATATAGGGGCACGATGAAACACAATCACTGGAGCGGTTGCATTGCACATCGGTTAAGATCAAGCACCCATATATACAGTTTAAAAGATCACATGCAGCAGGGAATGCCTTAACCCAGAGACAGTGGACAGGGTTGTCCTCCCTGCCAAAAATGTATTAAAAAAAAAAAAAAAAAAGCCCGTGCAGGGGGGCATAGAATGAAATGTTGTTATTGTCATTGTATAGTTGGTATACAACAAAATTGGGTGCAACTTTCGAACAATTTATTTTTGGGCAATATTGCTCAGCTCTGTTCTGTAGTATCTTAAATTTCTATGACCTGTCTGTTTCACGTGTATTTTATCGTTGAGCTTAATGGTGCTCCCTGCAATTGTTTAGAGTAATTGTGTCTTCGTTGTCCCTCAGTGACTTGAATCACAGCACACAGTACGTCCAGGGACTGGCCTTGTGCACCTTGGGCTGCATGGGTTCCTCAGAAATGTGTCGTGACCTTGCGGGTGAGGTTGAGAAGCTACTCAAAACATCCAACTCTTACTTGAGGAAAAAGGTGAGTTGCCTGACTATACATAGCCATGTGTGTTTTATGTATATGCTACAGTTATTTAATGCAGTTGAGTATTGTTTGTTTCAAATTGTTTTTTTCTTGGGCATGATGTCTAAATGTTTGTTTTGCTGACAGGCGGCACTGTGTGCAGTTCACGTCATCAGAAAGGTTCCCGAACTCATGGAAATGTTCCTTCCAGCCACAAAAAACCTGCTGAGCGAGAAGAACCATGGTTAGTGCAAACCGTTTGTCAGAATGTGTTTCAAGCCTTGCCTTTCACCACTGCACCAGTCATCCTGCTCCCTGCAATTGACTTCGCTGCTCAGTTTGATGCGTGCCCTTCAAGGGGGCAGAAGAGAATGGATAAGCCCAAAGCCCAAAATTATTAAATAAAATAAGATTCACTTAAGAAATTGTAATAATCAATACTGAACATTTTACTTGCAGACTTTGTGTCAAGTATATTACAGCCATAGGGAATACAAATTTAAAGGTAGCACTTGTTATCAAAAAAAAGTTGCTTTCCTCTAAAACATTGGTACTGTAATGTCTGATAACTGTTTTACACCAGCATATTTAATAAGCGCATTTGACAATGTGCTTTGATACAGATTTTAATTTTAATGTTCTAATATTTTAAGGGGGTGTACTGAAGTTCCACCTCATTCATTTTTCAGCTTACAACAACTGGTAGCTAAACTACAAGTGCCCATAAGTCTTACAAAGTCATCAAAAAGTGCATTGATATCCGTACACAGTAATTCTGAGTCATAGTAATTGACTTTTGGCAGTACAATTTTTTTACAAAGTGTTTTGTTATTAGTTGTTTGACATTTCTTTAGCCATGTACAGCGCATTTAATGAGAATAATTAAGTTGAGATGCGTTTAAATACACACAAGCAATGGTTTGTAATAACATTCTTTCATTCTATCGCTCACTCGGTTGACCGACTCATAGTTACCATATGATACCCAAGCTGCAAAAATTACACAATCAGGATGTAATTCTAAATGGTAAATGGACTTTCACTTATACTTTTCGCTACCTTGGGTACTGAAAGCGCTTTACACTAACTAGTCATTTACTGAGTGATGACGCAGCATCAGGAGCAACTCGGGGTTCAGCGTCTTGCTCAAGGACACTTCGACATAGTCTCGATGGTCGGGGGATCGAACCCACAGCCTCTCAGCTGGGAGACGACCACTTTACCACCGAGCCATGCCGCCCCTATATTCTATAGCTCCTACGTAGAAAATTGGAGCTGCATCCCTTAAAATCAGTGTGCTATTATAATATGAGGGGTGCATAAAAATGTTTACGTATTGTATATGAGAAGCGTTGATGCTGTCCCAAACAAAAGAGTTCTTCCAACACTGGGATAAAAGCACTTCAGTATCAATGGAGCAAGTTTTCAGCCCTTGATGGGGACTATGTTGAAAATTGAATGTTTAAAAATCTTTTATCCCGTTTAGCTTCTCTGATCCTTAAGACTTTTCACACACCCCTCATTGGCTGTGCAGTTTTGGTAAACCTTAGCACTCATGTCAAATCAGAAATTGACTGTCTTTCTTGCCAAATGCATTCCTCCACAACAATTATCCCCCCACGCGCACACACACCTCCGTCAGCATTATGACCTCTAGTTTGTTTATCCCCCAGGTGTTCTCCATACATCTGTTGTCCTCCTTACTGAGATGTGTGAGAGAAGTCCAGACATGTTGTCTCACTTCAGAAAGGTACAAACCCAGTCTGTTGAGGTCATGATATTTACTTGAGCTACGATTCTGTCTTCATGATGTTTTTTTTTTTTTTTTTAATTGTCTTTCTCCTTTAGAACTGCACCAAACATATGGTGTAATGGCACCCTTGCATGTGATTAAAAAGATAGTTGGGCTGCAACAATGAATCAATACATTCAAATAAATTGGTTAAAATGTTGAAAGAAAATAGCTGCCTCAATTTTGCCACACTTATTTTTAATGAAATCACACATGGCACCGTGTGTAGAAATGAGTTGGCAGGATTGTAGCAAGCCAGTAGTAAAAATTACTTCTATTGCTAACAGAAGTTAACAAACCTGTGTTAGCTGATTTAATTTAGCGTATAATCACACGTTAGAACGTAATGGAACGCTCCCACCAGTGGTCAAGGATAGACACGTCTGTCGTTGCACTTTTACTTGGTTTAGAGCAGGAGTCTCCAACCTTTTAATCACCACGTACCGTCAACGCTTGAGATTGTTATTTTGGATTGGCGGTGGTGGGGCCGAATGACAAATGTGAAGCGCGCATAAAATATCAGCTCACCATTAACGACAAACTAATGGGAGCCCTCAGCTTGTTTGTCTCTTCACACAGACGCAATGTTGGCAGTCTTGAAAATAACCTTTGGGACTGCCGGCTTTTGCAAGCTTATCTGGGTCCGTAACAAAGATGTAGAGAATTCAGTCCTTGACACTATGTGGGTCCTTTTTGGCTACAGAGTAGCGCTACTTATCACGAACAAGTCATTATAGGACTCCTCAGACTGCCTCTTAAAAGTTTTTTTTTTTCTTCGAAGTTGTCGGCTCGTCGCCTGTCTCTGACAAAATGTATTCCTTACTCATTTAACTTATTTGTGAGTGAAATTTTCAAAATAAAATAGCTTTCAGACTTGAATAATACGTAAAATGGGAATAGTTCATTTGTCCTTTCTAGATGTTAGAATGTCTTCTATCCTGACAGACAGCGAACAGCAAATGAGTGTAACTCTTCTTTAATGTGCTTGAGTCAGTGGTGATAATTTGTAGAATGACAATTTAAAAAATACTTATGGATGATAACTGCAAGCCCAATCAGAAGGCATGCTGATGCGCCACTGTCCTACTTTTTACCTCTTGTTAAAGTGGGAGTATGACCTCTGCTAATAGCGGTATTTAGTGCATGCATTTTTACTCTAGACTTTTATTATGGATTTAGCAGAGTAAGTTCATGTCATACTTAAGGTATCATACTCGATGCCTCCCTTGTGTTCACATTTTCATCTCTCAGTTTAAGATTAAGTGGGCACTCGGGAAAGAAAGTTAATGGCAAAGCTCAGCACAGCCAAAACATGCACATCCAGCTATTTTGAGGTCACTTGCAGGCTAAAAATATGTGTGCGACGGTAGAAGAAAACTGGATGTCTGCACACTGGATTAACAGCTCCCAGCGCGAAAATGACAGAGGCAAATGATTCACCAAGCAAGCCATTAAAGCAAAGCGCAATATTAATCCTATGTGCCGATAACCACTCCTCCACTACCTACCAAATAAAAGCAGCCAAGTGGATTTCTGGCTCTTTTGTCACACACTGTAAACCAAAGCTAACTCCTGGGATTTTAACTAATTTGTGCGTCAGTGTTTTATCTTTCTTTTGCTGTCTTTTTTTTTTTTTGCTTGTACTCAATTTCACTTGTAGCTGTTGTCTCTTGATGCAGCAAAACCTATGCCTGAAGCGCCACCCCTCATGTTCATGATCGACTTATTTTGAGCTCTTTGAAAGTGAATGATTTTCCACACCCTAACATCTACCTCATATTTTTTCTGTCATTTGTCCTTGTTACAATTCCTGCATTGTGTTAGAATGAGAAGGTAAGAGTGCATTCTGATCTCATAGCTGGTGCATGCTGTAATTAGTATTCACATTTCACAGTCACATGAGATGTAACCAATATGTCCTGTAATTCATGGTGCTTTTTTTTTCCCTCCTCAAAATTGTTTTAATTTGGATTTATCTTGTACGGTGATCATTGCAATGTCAGTGTTATCAATAGTGCCCAATACGGTGGTTCATTTGTCAGCTACACTCCTCCTCATCCAATTCTTTTGGTCTGATTTGCCAAATATGCAACTCATTTGGTCACTGTTGAGTGGGTCTATTGTCACATGATTGCCACAGGTGTTGTCACTGGGAACTACAGTAATGGTATTTACAAAATTTGTCCTGAGGCTGTTTTTATGTACTGGTATTTGCAAAGATAACTGCCTTAGGCGTGTAGTTATGGAGAAATGTTCTCTTGAGCAGTTAAAACAAAAGAAATTCCAAAGTTAAAATTTGTTTTATTTTGGATGGTTTGGCTCTATCCCTACAAGTTATTTAAATTGTATGTATCCACTCAACTTTGGTTGGACCAGAAATTGTTAGACAAAATTATGGATTAGTCCTCAGAGAGCACTTGATTGATTTTATTGTGGTTTCTAACAAAATGTAGTTGTAAAATAACATTTACTAAATTGATGGTGTAGTCATCCTGATAGACAAATTTGTTCTTCTAACCCAGTCCTTCTCAAATAGTATGGCGGGCCCCCCTGGGGTGGCGATGCCAGGGGAGAAACGCGGATGTTAACATTTCGCCTTAGAAGTTAACATTTGTTAAAAGTGTGTTTATATTTCTTTTGTAATGTTAAAAAGGATTCGTTTTAGGTCTACTTGTTTACAGTTTTTTTAAACACATAATGATATTATTTACTGTCACCGCAGCAAGTGGGGGGCCCGAAATTTTTCTTACTTGGGGGGCGTTGCAAAAAATAATTGAGAAGCACTGTTCTAACCAGATATTTTCTTACAAAAGATTTGATGTGACATATCAGAAGATTTTCACTGATTGCCTATGTTTTTACTTTTTAACTGCTAACATCTTCAAATTGTTATTGATAGTTTCTAATGAGAATAATGCCCCCTTTTAAAATTGTATTTGTTGTACAGTACACAATACAATTTTATTGAAGCACAGTATTTGAATATTTAAAGAACTGTGACCACCTCTTTTGTCCTTTGGTGTTTTTTTGTTGTTGTAGCTGGTTCCACAATTGGTGAGAATCCTGAAGAATCTAATAATGTCTGGATACTCGCCTGAGCATGATGTGTCGGGCATAAGTGATCCGTTTCTGCAGGTAAACCTCCTCAGTCTGTCTCAAGAGTAACATTGAAAAACATTTAAGTTTTAATTGCTGAAATGCCGCACAGCTAAACTGCCCAAAGCAGAATGTTAACTCTGCAATCTAAGGCTGACAAAAGAGAAATGGTTAGATCCGCCAAGTGGCCAAAAGTGACCGAACTGAACATTTTCCCTCACTCTCTCTCTCTCTCTCTCTCTCTCTCTCTCTCTCTCTCTCTCTCTCTCTCTCTCCCCCCCCCCTCTCTCTCTCTCTCTCTCCCCCCTCTCCCTCTCCCTCTCTCTCTCTCTCTCTCTCTCTCTCTCTCTCTCTCTCTCTCTGTGGTTGTACATAGTCTGAAACTCACAACTGCACATTATACATGTAATTGGCTCCCTGGTTTTTTTTGTTTGTTTGTTTTTTAAATGGAGCCACAAAAAACATGGTGCAATTGTCAACCTTTATGTTAAAATAAATTCCAGTCTGCATTGCTTTTGTTTTGATGTGGACGCCTAGCAACAGCGCATGCAAATGTGTTGCCAACTTAGATGTTGTTCATTAACTTTCCCCACCATTCTAGCAATTATGGATTAAAAATGCTCCAATACCTAGTGTGATGCTCATGATAGCAACAATCTTATTTCCTGCACAATGGAGGAAAGACAGGAATTTGCCATAGAAATTATTTGGGATCCTATGTAAAAACGGCTTATACTTAACAGCACACTTTAAAAATACATCCGCATTGTATATATTTAAGTAAACAAAACAGGGACAAACTACACATGTTTTTTGTTTTTTGTATTGTGATATGTCATTAATATGTGTCTGTCATATTATTGTTAACTAAAACTTTTTATTTTATTTCAGGGCAACCCATTTGGCATCTTATTAAAACAATGCAAGATACTGATGTCATATTTAAGGCAATTACGTTAAAGCATGCTGGTGTTGCTCTAAGTAACTTTCAATTTCTGTCATGTCCCCTTCAAAAATATAAGTGCTCAATTATTGTTTTGGCCTGCAATATGGGACTATTCATTTTGCACCCAAAAACATTTTCATGTAAAAACATTCTGAGAGCTTGAATTTGCAGCGCAGAAAGAACAAGATGTCCCTCTTGCTGTTTGTTGTGTAACAGACCATAACAAAGTGAACTATATTTCGTGTATATTAAGAGACTTGTTTTCCTTTCCCTTAGGTGCGGATATTGAGACTACTGCGAATTTTGGGCAGGAGCGATGACGACTCCAGTGAAGCAATGAATGACATTCTTGCACAGGTAAGAGTTGGCTATTTTCATATTACTTGTGTTTTTTATTAGCTTTTATTTCTTCTTTCAAACTCAGCTGTAACAATTCTTTTAAAAAAAACACACATTTCCCTTTTCCTCTGTACATCAGAAGTCTTTAAAAGCACATTACAGCTGTGCTCAGTTGTTGCAGCCCATAATAAGAAGTAATGGCAAGCAAATGGAACAAAATCTAAATGTCACAATAATACAAGGAGACAGATAACACGTAAAGAAGTGCTGTGTGATGATAGTGAGCCATCGTCTTAAAAACTGTTGATAATTAACATTATCTGACAGCATTTATCATATTGTTTGTGTTATGTGTAGGTAACGTGTGTTCATCAATCCAGAGCTAAAAAATATCAATGTCCTCTAGTCACAATTGTTGTATTGGCTTTTAAAATGGCATTAATATTAGATGTTAGTGTGACAACTGTTTTTAATAAAACTGAAAACCTGAATAGGGCTATGAGTTTTTACTAAGTGTTTATCAGGTTGGGTTTAATAACTATACTTTATAATTGTGGGCTGCAGGTTGCAACAAACACAGAGACAAGTAAAAATGTGGGCAATGCAATCCTCTACGAGACTGTGTTGACCATAATGGACATCAAGTCTGAAAGTGGACTCAGAGTGAGTTAATTTAATTTATACAAATATAAAAACAGCAAGAATACACACTCACACACAATTCTGACATCTAACCACTCTTGTGTTACAGGTTTTGGCAATTAATATATTAGGTCGATTCCTCCTTAATAATGACAAAAATATAAGGTAATTCTTACATCCATTTTTATTTTCTGGATACTCAATTGTTAGATTTATGAATTTTAAAAAAAGGTACTCTGAAAATGCAACTCCATTTGCATAGTTTGATGTCTGACACAGCAAGCCAAAATTGAAGAGAGGAGCGGAATTTAAAAACTGAACATTTATTTTTAAATTCACTATTGCAGATATGTTGCATTGACATCCTTACTAAAGACAGTACAGACAGACCACAATGCAGTGCAAAGGCATCGGAGTACCATTGTGGATTGTTTAAAAGACCTTGATGTGTCCATCAAGAGGTAAGGGGTGGTTTTCAACATTTTGGCACTGAGGACATTCACCCATTCACCTTCTTACATAACCATTTTGTTTCTGTCCTTGATCTGCTGCTCACCGTTGCTGCAGACGTGCAATGGAACTGAGCTTTGCCCTGGTGAACGGCAACAACATAAGAGGCATGATGAAAGAGCTGCTCTACTTCCTGGACTCGTGCGACCCAGAATTTAAAGCCGACTGTGCGTCGGGAGTCTTCCTTGCAGCAGAAAAGTATGACTTTGACACACATTGGCCACTTAACTGACTGTTGTGCTCCATTTCGTAGTGCAATTGTAAATTATGCACCTAAGGAATCATTCATTCAAAATGTTCTTGGACAAAACAGAAGTGCTGCATGATGATAACAAGAGTGATCCATCGTCTGAAAGACTGCTGATACTGAATACAATCTGACAGCATCTTTACTTTGTTGTAATCTACTGTCTAGAAAACGTAACATTGCAGAATATGTCAGTGTCCTTTGTGTGACAGGTATGCTCCTTCAAAAAGATGGCACATAGACACTATAATGAGAGTTCTGACTACAGTAAGTATCATCAGTCATTCCTGTAGGTACAACTCTTTTTTTTTTTTTTTCTTTTTTTTTTTTTTAAGTTAAAACTTAGGATTTGGAGCTATTAGTAACAAAGTCCCTCTTGTATGTATTCTAAACTGCATGCCTCCTTGTCTTTTCAGGCAGGGAGTTATGTGCGCGACGACTCTGTGCCCAACCTTATTCAGCTCATCACAAACAGTGTTGAGATGCACGCATACACAGTACAGAGACTCTACAAAGCTCTTCTGGATGATATCTCACAGGTCAGAGGGGAACCTGGTTTTTATGATTCATGTCTGCCATACATATTGTCGTTATTCTACAGTGGTTTTCTGTAAGACGGCAGCAGATATGAATTTTTGTTTCTGTCTGTGTAGCAACCTCTCGTCCAGGTCGCATCCTGGTGCATAGGAGAGTATGGGGATCTACTGGTTTCTGGACAGTGTGAAGAAGAGGAGCCCATTCAGGTACATGTTGAAGAATTTATCATCTTAGGCATACTGTGCAGTCTCACAATTAGGAACAATATGGTTGGTTGTTATGCGTTAAAGGGACACTGTGTTAAATTTAGACCGTTTTTCATCACGGACTGCAGGATGTGCTGCATTTACCATTGTCCGTAGCTATAACAAACATGGCAGAGAAGTGCCACCCCCCATGTAATAGAATTTAATGATAACTAGACCTGCGATTATATTCTAAACATACTGTTGGTCGTTAAAAACCATTTTTTTTTATGATTATTATTTCTAAGCATTTAATGTATTACTTTTTAATGAAAAATGACCTGAATCAGGGGCCCCATTCTTGGTACCCACAGACACCAGGTAGCCCCCAAAGATCACATGAGTTGTCCGCAGGCCTGTTTACAGCTTTTTAGCTTACTAGAGATAGAACATTGGTGATTTTCTATGAATTTTACAAACAATTATACATGTATTACATTTACATTACATATTACACTTGATTCACATTTTTACTGTAGCTGTTGCTTAATTATTTTGAAAAAGCGTTACCACGATTGGTGACTCCGCATAAACTGATTGCCCTGATTGGGGCATCTGTCCATACATGATGAGATGATGTGCATTCACATCTTCTTTTTCTAAACAAGGTGACGGAAGATGAAGTTCTAGATGTGCTGGAAGGATTGCTAGTATCCAATCTTTCCACGCCTGTGACTCGAGGCTATTCTCTTACCGCCATAATGAAGCTGTCTACTCGCTTCAGTGGTGTCAAGTAAGTCAGTGGATTTGCAGTTGTGAATTCATTTGAAACATCATTCACCCCTGCCATTTTCCACTAACATCGAATTTCCTTGTAGCCGAATCAAGAAGGTGGTTTCAATATATGGTAGCAGCATTGACGTTGAGCTGCAACAGAGAGCAGTGGAGTACAACGCACTTTTCAAAAAATATGACCACATGAGGTGACGTGGCAGCTAAACTAAAACATCTAATACAAATAAAATGGACCACGCAGTGGGATTAGTCCAGTATGGTTTATCCTGCCCTGCTCGTCTCACCCCTCAGGCCAGCTCTCCTCGAGCGGATGCCCATTATGGAGAAAACAGCTACTAATGGCCCCACAGAGATTGTGCAGACCAATGGCGAGACAGAACCTTCTGTTGGGGAATCGAAACATCCACCTCCTGTCAGTCAGCCAGCCAACCAGGTGAGCAACATTTCTCCTACGTGAATGTGTAATATTTAACCTAATAGAATTGGGCACATTGGGCGTCACTCATTTGAAACTTTCTCCTGCCAGGCAAATGATTTGTTAGACCTTCTAGGTGGTAATGATGTGGTGCCGGTAATCCATACCACAGTGCCCCCTAAGCCTACATCATCTGGAGGAGAGCTGCTGGATCTGCTGGGTGACATCTCACTAAGTGGTAGGATACTCAAAATGTTATGACTACAACATGTGGGAATTACTGTCTGGTTTTATTTAATACTGTATATCATACTAGACTTTTTTTTAATAATCATCTCTATTAGCAACATTATACTGATTTGAGTAATTTGCGTACGCTGTGTTCCAAATTGTTAGGCATGTTGTTGAACTTTAAGCAAATTTTGTGTACAGTATATAGTTTGTGCAAATTATTTCTCATGATGTTGATATCGAAAGGTTTGCTTGTTATTTTCCCCGCTGAGACTATAAGAGCAAATTACTTCAGGAGAAGTAGAAGATTATTCCAAATTATTAAACATGTCAGTTTTATGCAGTCTGGGGAAAAGAAAGCTCTTTTTGCAGATGACAAGAATAAATTAGTCGGATGTCTAGAACAGAAAATGCTGGACGTTTTAAATTGCAGTCGTTCAAAAGGCACAAGGCTGCCATGTCAGCAATGTGGCAGAGTGAATAATGGATAATGAATAATGGAGAATGAGATCATTGGTTTCTTTAAGGTGGCTAAAGATGTAAACATTAATTCTAAAAAAATATGAGCAGTTTAAAAAAAAAAAAAGTTTCATAAGTGCTGTAGTAAAAACAAATCTCGGAAGTGGCTGTTTTCTGTCAATGCGGGTGTGGCCCTGAGTGTAACCACCATGACTTGGGTGGTTGGCGGGAAGTTACTGTTCTGGATGGCATGTCTTTAAGCATCTATTTCCCAATTGGTAATGGTGCATGAAACTCTGATGTGACCTTCCCCTCCCAAGGTGGTCCAGCCCCTGCTCCCGTTCCCTCCGTACCCACTTCCCAACCTCCTTTTCTCCTGGATGGCCTCTCCTCACAGCCCCTCTTTAATGACATTGCAGCTGCAGGTGAGACTCCTGTTCTTCCCGTACCTGCCGCATCGCATGAGACCCGCTCATTGACAAACGCCTCTCGGTGTCAACCCTTCTTTCTGCAGGTATTCCTCCTATGACGGCCTACAACAAGAACGGCCTGAAAATAGACTTCACGTTTGAAAGAGCGAACCCCAACCCCAATGTCGCCGTCATCACCATCCACGCTTCCAACTCCACGGAAGCAGACATGACAGACTTTGTTTTTCAGGCTGCGGTACCAAAGGTAAACGGGCACAGACGCTCTCACCCAATCTGCTGACATGGTTAACTGGTAATTCAGGACATGCTTGTTCCCCGTTGTTTGTGTTGGTTCTTGCTTGCTTGGCGTGGTCAGTGCAGTGACTTTTTACACGTCCTTTAGTTTTGTTTCTCATGTGAGGTTTTCTTGTTTGTCTATTTGTTTTGCCAGACATTCCAGCTGCAGCTCCTGTCCCCCAGCAGTAATGTCGTCCAAGCACTCAACCAGGGAACTGTCACACAGGTCATCAGAGTCCTCAACCCACAAAAAGTTAGTATGCTCTAGTCTGAGTCTCATTTCAGCATTCACTTGAGCAGTCCTAAAAAGCGATGTTCCATTTTCAGCAACAGCTGCGAATGAGGATCAAGCTGACGTACAACCACAAAGGCTCGCCTGTGCAGGACCTGGCCGAGGTCAATAACTTCCCTCCTCAATCGTGGCAGTGATGAGTTGCTTCATTTGCTCCTAAAAGCCTCTCTGATGAGGACTATGAATTGTTCCCTTTTGTTTTTTCGCCTTGCCCCTCTTCCTTTTCTTCTTCAAACGGACTCCCCTCAGTGGCATCACTAAATGTTCAGCGGAGCGTCTTTAACGAAGGAAAACCGTACAGATGAAGAGCCGTTCGATAAGCGGGATTACCTATCAGTGAACTTTTCTTTTCTTGTGGCTTCATCTCTTTTGTTTGTCATGCTACTTTTTGTTTTTCCACTCTCACATGAACACTGTAGTTAAATATGACATGAATCCACTTTGATAAAATTACTATTTATGATTGCTCTGAGCCTTTTAAAGCCCTAATAATGCAATCTTCAGATAATTTCACTTTTGTGACCTTCCCTAATAGATGCCTGAAAATCCATCTCAGAGGTGTTTTATCACTGTCGAGTTCACAACCTGAAATGTGGAGGAAAAAAAGGCCTTGTCTTACCAAACGTTGCATCATTTTACTTGGCCTTGGTACCCGACATTGCGCATCAGCACGACAGTACCCCAAGATCATGTTCAATTTCAACTCGATTAGCTAAAAAATATCACAATTGTATTATTGAGATTGTTTAAAATGGTCCAAGCACGGTTGCTGCCAAGCAGCTTGCACATCAAAGGTCGACCCTCCTACAACGACAATAGGCTTTGCTTCATCACAAACACCAAAACATTTGCTTACATAATTTTCCCAAAAATCGTTTGCATAATGTAATACTCAAAATGAACCTGCACAGAAACATTCCTTCTGGCTTTACTCAAATCTATTTTCAATCCTTATAGTTTAGACTTTGAATCTTGAGGCTACATAATATTGTGCGGCTTCCATTAAGTTGCTCAGACCATTCAAGACGTTTAAAGCTATTTTAAAATAACAGAAACCGCTCAGACAAACCATGAGTACAGTTGTGTGACAATACTTGGACGTAAAATGTTTCCGCCGGACATCGACAATATATCAATAAAACTGGTTGCCTGCGTCTTCTCTTCCAGGTTACACTATCTGGGCGATGTGAAAAATATCCTACACACATTTTGAGATGAAGGTCATAATGGTGATGTGTTAATTAATTCCTAATTGTTTTCCCCATGTGGCTCTAAATGCAGTAAGCTGGCCAGTGAGATGCGTTTGTTTGACCCGGTTGAGCTTCTCACCTCGCACATACTTCTGTAAATGAAGCCTGTTATGAATTTAGTTACATGCACTGAATGCTGTTCTCCCGTCATCTCCTTATTTCTTCATCGACGAGACGGTCATCACATCAGCACTATTTCTGTGAAAATATGTTTGATTTTTGCAGTAAATCGACTTGATTATTTATGCCTGATATCAAAGTGACGTGCCTTTCTGACTTGACAAGAGAAAAAGTTCT
Source organism: Hippichthys cyanospilos (assembly GCF_059441005.1). Classification (NCBI taxonomy): domain Eukaryota; kingdom Metazoa; phylum Chordata; class Actinopteri; order Syngnathiformes; family Syngnathidae; genus Hippichthys; species Hippichthys cyanospilos. The sequence continues at coordinate 17,792,226 of NC_142372.1, read as the reverse complement.
GTTAGCTTGGACGAGTGTTTAAAAAGTGAGGGAGGCGATTGTGACAGATTTGAAATGGTATCTCATCTTTCACCTTATTTGAAGCACATTTGTTTATCACTGTGGTGGTCTTTGCCGGCTTTGCAAATGTCACACAAACGCTCGCAACTTATTCCCAATTGTCCCATATTTGCCTTGAACGGCCCCAAACTACACTGCGGGGGGAAAAAAAAAGGCAGCTAATAGATGTCCCCTTTTTCATTGAATTACATCAAGCGTTGTCACAAAATCTCATTAGGATCCGTCGTCCTGTCCCAGTCTTCAGATATGGATTCGCCGATTAATTCGAATGAGGACTTTTGGTCTGCGCGATTGAGCTCGGCCCTGGTCCTCTCCGTCGGGGGAGGCTACCGTTTATACCTCACGATCTTCTCTCTTTCTACTAACTTGTCGGCGTGGCTGGCCTGCTTTTCGTCTTTTATCGCAAGCGAGGGGCACGCAGCTGCACGAAAGAAGCCGACAGCTATTCGTAGGCGTGCGTCAGAAGTTCTATACGAGTTAGCGATGATCAACCTTAGCGGGCCCACCTTGCTTTGATATTCAATCACTATGCTTCACGATCTAATTCCTGTGACCAAAATCAGAGAGACTATTAGCTTTGGAAATATTTTTCAGCTACGGTATGTGTATATGGAAGAAAATAATTTCCCTTTTTTTCTGTTGTTGACAAATGCTATATTAGCTTTTTTCTGTACATATTGAGGGCTTTTACAAAATTTTGTCTCTTGTACTATCTTTCATCCTTTTTTTAGATACCATTTTCTAAACCAGTTCTTCACTATGTATATTGTCTAAATAGTCAACCGTAGTCGACATCAGGCTTCCCTGTATCACCACTCATCCATTGTAAAAGGTATAATATGATCTGCTACCTGTACATTGTATATAATTGTAAAACAAAACAAAGGCTGATCCACTTAAATAAAAACACACATGAAGACTTCAAATGATTAGCTAGGGCATCTAATTGTATGCATATATGTACAAAAGATTCTTAAACTGATGCATTTGACGGACGAGCGTTCATACTTGGCCCTCGGGTGTGGACGGCGTCTTTTTACAAAGAGGCCTGTTGTTGGGGTTTGGTTTGAGTGAGTGAATGGACAACTGTACTACTGAGAAACCGCAACAATGCACTAATACGCTTCCACAATCCGCCTCCGTTTTGCTTCGCCTCGCCTTTTGTTTATGAAATGCAACTTGCCCCCCCCCCCCCCCTTTTACTATAAAGTGGCTGGAATCTACCCCAAGTCAAGACAATAATTTGTAAGCCCCCCCCCCCCCCCCCCCCCCCCCCCATGATTACATTTATCGCGATTGAAAGGAAAGCTGCTTGGGGATTTGTTCGATCCCCTTCCCAAAGGTCCAAGTACAAGTATGCTCTTTGTCCTCACTACATAGTATTCAGCATGCTGCACAAGTAACACTATTAGGCCCAATGAGTAGGCACTAGTTTGGGACTCTACTAGTACCATCAAAATGCAGCCACTTGTTACCAGTGACACAATAGTGTCCAATGCTACTTGTCTCATTGTATAATTGCAGCAGTTTCTAATACTTTTTGTACAGGAGTACTAGCAGCAAGTCTGGGACACTTTTTTTTTTTTTTTTTTTTCAAAAACTGGAAATCCTACAAGCAAAGAGTTTGTATCGGTGCACTACTGGAACAACTAAGGCACACCAGTGAAACAAATGTCATTACTAATGTTTTTTTTTTTTTTTTTTTCCCACAAATATGACATTTCATCACATTAGTAGCACAACTTTGGCATACTAATAGGCATCTGCGTTTTACTAGTGAGGCAAAACTGTATTTGTGATATGTAATTAATTATTTTATAATTATACTTCAAATTTATTGCTTCACTGGTAGTTTGCAGGTCCAATTTGTGCAGTTTTATCTCACTGGTATCACAATCAGTAGGGCAACTTACAGAAAGCAAAGAATGAAGCAGTGCATACATAGTTCTGTGCTCCAGATCAGTGGTTCTCAAAGTGGGGTCCGCAGACCCCTGGGTGTCCTTGGCCTGACTGCAGGGGGTCTGCAAAATTTTGGGGGTATTAATGTTTTGTTAATTTCATTTGATTTTATATTAATTTGTGAAAGTATTAGTGACTCTTTATAAACTCTTCATAAACTAAAGCGGGGTTTTATTTTCTAATGCTGTTTTTGATTAATTAATTGGCCGCAGCCTGTTTGGGGGAAATTGACCCGTTTGTTATAAGGAGGGGTGAAATTTTGTAAACTTCAATATAGCTGAAAAGTGACAAATATACTTCTTGTCAAATTGAATCAGGCAGTGAATAAAAAGGACACTAATGTTTGATTTAATGATTTTCTTGTTTGTTTGTTTTGGTTCCACGAACATTTGCAATGGAGGTCCTTTAAAAAATTGTCTTCTAAAAGGGCTCTGACTCAAAGGTTTGAGAACCCCTACTCTAGATGACTGGCTATAACATGTTAGTCTTGCTAGAATTTTATTTTTTTCTTTATGACATGTCTACACACTGGAATGACTTGCACATTGTCACTTGAGACAATATCGAACCGCACTGTGCAATTAGTGAGAATAAAGGGCGTACGAGTATATGGGAGACCTGTACATGGGAATAAAAATGCTTTCCTTTTACCTCGACTGAATTGCCTCAATTGTGCACGTCAGCGTGTTTTACATGCCCGACGCCACAAGGGGGAGCTTTGCAAAACCCAAATCAGCGTGGGAAGGAAAATCTCAGTACAGCTTGACCACTCTTTTTGGTGTTGTCTGGTATTTATTTTCTTGACGCGTGCTCCCCTTTGGCTGTTGTTTTTAGTGATGCATATCCATGCTAGATTACGTGTGCAAATTGGCAAATTTAACTCAACAAGTGCTTTGACATGCTTTGGACACACTTGAAGGAAGCAAACGGATCGATCGGCGTGTGATGTGACCTTCAAGCTGCGTGTATGTGTGTGATTCTCTGCCTATTTTTTTCCCTGCAAGTTTTCAGCTTCTGAGTTGCATGTGAAAGCTGATGTACATGTCATTTCTAATCTTTACCCCTCAAGGGTTTTTTTGTTTGTTTTTTTTTAGTTTAATTTGTTTGTTGGTTTTTCATGCAATGAGCCCCATTTATCAATCTGACCTACCCTATTGTGGACTTATATACAACAAGACTATGTTCATCTGGGGTCACAATACAATACGGATTAAAACATGGCGATGAATGAAGCACAGCCATTATGCTTACCTTAACTGTATAACAAAATCTGGTTTGTTGTAGCAGAATGAGCATTTCTCTTGTAGTCTTTGCCCCACACCATCAAGTTTGAGGCGTTGAACTGAATCCAACTGTCCGCAGCTCAAAGGTGAGTGTGACTATCAGACTGAAAGTATGATATATGATTAAATATGAGAAGTTGTAAACTATTAAATGGGATATTTTCAATTGATACTGTGTATTCTTGTCATTTGGGTTGCAGAAACGGTAAAGCAAATAAAAAGTGCAAATACTGTGAATCTAGCTAAGTTTGTTTTTCTTGATGTCACGCAGCATTGAAGCACTATTGAGGTCAAATATATGTACAGTATTTGGATAAAACGAGCAAAGAATCCCCACTGCTCATTTGCATATAGTGCCTTTGTTCTCATTGTTCCTTAGCATCAAGATGCCTGCAAAATACTATGTTTTGCAATTGAAAGACCTCAATGCCACCACGTTGTGGTAGCAAAGCACTTCTTTTGTTGAAATGAAGCTCCTCAACTCACACAGCTGTGGCCAAGTTAAGATTTTCACCTGCCACCATGGGGACACAGCTCTGGCGTCCTTGGGGAAGAATTTGAGCTGGCCCGTATTTTCCAGAATTTGGGTTATTTATGCTGAGTGGCTGGTATGAGAGGAGGAAAAGCTGATCATTTGACAAATTACCTGTCAGTCACAAGGGGTAGCTTGCCAGCTAGCTAGCTCCATCACTAAAGAAGCATTGTCCCTACAGCAGCGTCACGCTTCTCCAAGAAGCCAAAAGCAAACTTCCAGGCCTCAGAGAATGATTATGAGTTTTTCTTGTACCGTATCTGTGGACAGAACAGTCCCTGCGACACCGCCACAGACGGACACGGCAAGAAGTTTCGACTTGAGCAGCATCATAAAATGCTGACTTTTTTTGTGAGTGGCTTCTTTTTGTTATGAAGAGGAATAAGTGGGATGACAACGTGCTTGTAATTTAATATATGCATGGACTGAGTTTAAGGAAGTGGTCCGGGCAAAAAGAAAAGCATTTTACACTGGGGCCTTTCACTATCATATTTAGCTATCGTAGATTGTAGTAGATACTATGGGGATGTACATGCTGAATATCAAAGGGACACCAAAATTATTTTGTTGTTTTTGTACGTCAAAAGTTAATATTTTGTCTAGTCTTGATTTGATAAATGATTTTTTTCTTTCATCTCCATCTAATACTTTTAAGAAATTTAGCCTCTTTCTGTTGATTGGAAATGGCATCATATCTATTCAAAGTAACGGCCAATCGCGACTCGGATTGTGAAGTCACATGACCAAACCTTGAAAAGAGGTGAGCTGTGATTGGTCGTTACCCAAGCTTTGGCCACATGTGATGTCATTTTCAGTCGACATCGAGTGGAAAACGTTTTTTGAAGGTAATAATTTACATGACACGTAATTTAGTTATCACATTAATTTTAGACAAAATATTAACATTTTAAAATAAGTTTAGTATCTCTTTAAGCGTCCAGCAAATGGTCAGAGGAATTCCATTTGTTCGTGGGTGCATTTTCCCTCCGTAAGGGGCAGTGGAAGCTGAATAACGTGGAAGCAGGGGCCCGCCCACCTCATGTTAATTGAGCGGAGGCCCTCCCGCATGCAGCTAGGCGTCAGTCGACTCCGGGGGGGCTCGCTGACTATGGCGCTCCGGTTCCGTGTGCGCCTCCCCGTGGGAATCGGCCGCCTCCCGCCATCATCATCATCATCATCCCCAACAACACCTCGCCACTCGAGCCCGAGCGGTCTCCGCGGATAGCGAGCACCCATGGCGATGGAGGACCAGCCCGACAACAGCAGCGGGGCTTGCATCGACAGGCAGCCGGACACGGTGCTCCACCGAGCCGGGCTCATCCACCCCGGAGGTCGCGGTTGCCGCACCGAAGCTTCCGCCGCCCCAGCCGGGATACGAGTGCTAAAGGCAGGTGATATTTGCAACTATCTACCTTTGGTTGTGTACTTGGTGGGCGCTTCAACATGAAATCCGTTGCAAGGCGTCTTCTTTACATGACAGGGCAAAGTGCATGGGATACTCGTAACATTATGTAACACGCTCCCATCTCTGTATCCGCGACCAGGGGAGTAATGATGATTAGAGTATTGTGATTTATCCGTGGATCGTTCACATCGAGCCCATCAAGAATTGCGGGCATCGTGCACAATCATCTCAGGTTGATTTAAAGACCGGATAGCCACGTACTGGCCACTTTATTAGGAACGCATTTTATATTGCGGTGCCACAAAATTAATGCTGTTTTGATGGACATTGTCAGAGAATTTTAATTTTCCATTCTTTCATTAACGTGCTCAGAATTGTGGCTGTAGTCAGGGTACCAAAATATTAGGGAGACTTTACATTGTGATGCAGCACACGGCACATAACAACCACAGTAATAAAACCATGATTATACGCATATCATAATACAATAGTATTAAAGCATGTCAATCAAAACTAATCTTTATTTTATTTATTTTTCGTACAAACATGTTTATTCTTTTTGCATTGATGAAGTGTACCTAATGTTGTGGCCAGTGACATCATTCAGTGAATGACATCACTTTGTAAGCTCAAAAGGGATATTGAGGGAATATTTTGGTATGGTGGCATGAGTGACTAGGGAGTGATTTAAGTGTGATTGTGAGTATTAGTGGTTGTTTGTCTGTGTGTATCCTGTGATTGGCTGGCAAACAGTTCAGGGGATAATTCTACCCCAAAACAGCTGGGATAGGCTTTTTTACTAACACAAATGGTGGAGCAACACATGAAAACAGAGAATATAACAATACAAGTGTATATTTTTTTCAATGGGGAAAAATGACTCCTATCACTGTATCTTAGTGAGCAACTGTGATTCCCTTCTCCATCTCTATTCATAATATATCAATATACAGTATCTTTATTATCCTGTCCAGGTGGCCATGACACACACACACACACACACACACACACACACACACACACACACACACACACACACACACACACACACACACCAGAAGGAGCAGCATAACTGATCAATCAACTGAGTTTTTCATTCCAAAAAATGCAATTTGAGATGCCTCAGGATTAGAGATAAAACTTTCTTGCCCTGGTTATGCTGTAGAAAGTTCTCTGTCATCCAGGATTCAAGGTCCCAGATACGGTGTCAAAGAAGCTTGCATTATCGGTAAACACAAAGATGCACAGCTGTGTATCTTCAGCGTACTGTATCTGTCAAAATTCACTCGATGCTTCCTAATGACACTGCCAAGCGAGGCATGCATACATTAAACAATGTACTTAAAATTGAACCATTAGGAACATCACATTACTTCGTAGATTTTTGAGATGCATGTATATAGATTCATCACATCCCTCAGTTAATTAAGGTAAATTTAAAAAGAATGTTTAGCTTTCTAAAAAGTCATTATTTGTCTGATCATCCTCAAAATCGAATGCGAATCAGGTTCAATGATCTACCAACAAGACAAATGTGATCCACATAGGTCAGCCAACCAATCATGTGACTGGTACCTTGACAGCCTTGTCAATGAATATTGCAACTAGGAGAGGTCAAGGCGCGGTCTTGACAAACGCCAGTAGCAGCACGTTGTTTTTTGTGTTTACGAGTGCACAGTCACGGGGCAGCTTTACTGAACTAATGCTGACATTTTAGTGTTGAGATGTGATTTAAATGAAGACTGTTAGATTAAGGTCTTGGAGACTAATGAATAAATATAAGTGTAGAGTTGCTTGCAACCAAAATCTCTCTCTCTCTCTCTCTCTCTCTCTCTCTCTCTCTCTCTCTCTCTCTCTCTCTCTCTCTCTCTCTCTATATATATATATATATATATATATATATATATATATATATATATATATATATATATATATATATATATATATATATATATATATATATATATAGTCACTTCAGATGGTGAAGTGATGTGCTATCTCAAAAGCGATGATGCATATGGATTGCTGTTGTATTAGTAAAATTGGTCATGTTTTGTTCCATATAACCCTCACAACAAGTGCTTTACATAGATTTCTTAGCAATGCTTCAAAGAATAAATTACTCACTCAAATTAGCAGTGCTCACACACATACATGCACAGACACACAATTTTAAATAAAGGCAGGACTCCAAACATTTTAGCGCTGCTTGCCATTTTTCATGTGTGAATATGTTTTCATGGACCAAAATAAAAAAAAAGTTTATAGAACTCCATCCATCTTCTATAGCCGCTTATCCTCACTAGGGTCGCTGGCACCTATCACAGCCATCTTCGGGTAGTAGGCAGGGGGCACCCTGGGCTGGTTGTCAGCCAATCGCAGGGCACACAGAGACAAACAACCATTCACAACTCAACTCAATACCTTGAGGTAATTCATATTTGTACACAAATTGTGAAGCAACAAACAAATAACTGTAAAACTACAAAACACTAAACTTTTTTTACTCTCAGCAAAGAGCATCATTAAGCATCACAAAGGAGTCACCTCAGCTGTCTCCAATGTTCATTGAATTAAAGCATTTTTTCTTTCTTTTTTTTACATTCTATTTGAATAAATGTCATAACTGTTATGTCATAATGTTATTGTGTGTGTGTCATTGTCTGTATAGCGCAATATGAAGCGAGTAGGGAGTCGCGGCTGCATGACGAGAAAGAGCAGATTTGGATCCCGGGAACGCGACTGGCTGAAGAGCGACACCCAGCGCGGGTGCGTGTGTCTCTACGGCGGCACGGTGGACCCCCAGTTGCCTGCTTCGGGACCCCAGGCCTCCTCCACTCCACAGCCAGACCTGCAGATGGTGCTTTGCTCCACCAGCACCACAGTGGAGGAGATGTGCGCCCAGAGGGATGGCCAGGGCCTCTTTGTTCAACTGCATGGAGATCTGCTCAGGTAAATACATGTTTAGCTTGAGACATATTGTCGTGCTGCTATTTCTTTATTTACAGGCTCCTTCAACGTTGCCTGAGTGGCTCCACTTTATAGTCCTGCGCTGATGCACTTAAATGTCCTCTCTGCCCACCAGTAAGACTGGATCCATTTAAAATTAATAACAGAAATTCCCGAGATTTAAAACCAGGATATTACTCGAATTGAATTTCAGCTGTATTCCTTCTGCGATTCATACTTCACGATTTCCTTTTCATCATAGATGCTCTCTTAGTGCTTTCTGTGGAGAACTGGTTTTCAAGTCTGGGAAAAGTAGTAAACTAGATTTTTGAAATGCCTTTTGAGGGTTGGTTGATGATGCATGCCCCAAACGATGGTTTTCATATGGCGGCTCTGGGAAGAAGTGCTGCTGCAAGTGAAAATTGGTTCTCTTGCAAAAGGGACTGACAAGAGGGTATGAAATAAATATTTATCCTTTGTCTAGTTTGACCCAAAAAATGATCATTATCAAAAAGATCTTTATCAAGACACCTGGTAACTGTCGCTGGTAAATGGAGGGCATCCACCCATCCTGGCCCATTGTTCTAATTCTGGGGCTTCTCAAAGTGTGTCCTGGGCAGACATGACAGGCCAACGCCAACCGGCCTGTTCCAGGCCAATCTCCGGTTTCCACCCTTTCGGTCATGCCCAAAACGTTTTCCAGAAAGGAGACTCCCAGAATTCTCGATCGCCTCCACCCTAAAGAGAGGCAGAGAGGACACACTAGGACAAGTGCCCTATTAAAACACCCTGAGTAATACATTGAGGTCAGTAGCCTCATCCATCTTCATTTTATATGTACAGGGTGCAAGACCACGACTTCGTGTCAATTTTGAGGGCTATAAAATGTTCGGACAAATCTCACTCTTCAACTGAATTTAATATGCATGTCTTCTTCGAAAAAAATCACACTTTTACCAGAACCTTCTTGTTGGGGAATTAAAGCTGCAGCATTATGTCATTTTTGAGCCGCACCACCCCGGTAAGTTTGGTTAGCATCACTGGAAACAATATTAAGTCTTCCGGCTTCATCATACATTCTATTTTTAGAAAGATAGTAGCATGCAGTTTAGATAGACACTGCTGGAGGGATATATTTATTAAATATTATAATCGTTTTTGTGATTGATTGAGTTTAGCCTCTTTATTAAACAAATGCAATGGATTAAGTCTGTACAGCCAGCTAAAATTCCAGGTTTAAAATAGACCAGTCAAGTTATTTTTTTCCCCATCATTCATATGACATTAAATGCAATAGATTTAAAAATGAATGGGATGTTGCTACATCCAGAAACTCATGTTAAATAGGAGCGATACACACTTGTGTCTTTGGTCAGCCACATCCCCATTTATAAAAGTGTGTGTACACTTGTGAAACTATTGTAGTTTTTACATCCTCTTGCAAACAAACAAAAAAAACAATTGATATGAACAGGTTGTTGGTCACATTAACTTTGGCAAATCTTTGATAACTAATTTTTGTGTAATCCATCACAATTTATGAACAGGGATGTTTAGAGTTTTTATATTTCACTCTATATTTTCTTCCTTTGGCAAAATGATAGTTTTTGTTTTTGGTTCGTATGTATCTAGTATTTTATGGCATGAATATTAAGAAAAAAAATCAAACTATACTATAAAACTGAATATAACTTAATATACACGTCAATCATATACAGTGTTCCCTCACCACTCTGCGTTTCACTTTTTGCGGCTTCAGTGCTTCACAATTTTTTTCAAAATATATATGTCGACTGTCAGGAATTGATAATACAGTTGATGCAGTGATAACAACACTTTAACATCACTGGTTAACAGCAGCATCAACCCCATGTACCTTCATTTTAACAGCCTGTTAATATTCGGTCTCGTTCAGCCACAAGTAAAGGCACTTTTGCTTAAAACTAAACCACTGCTCGCCATTTTACACCAACAAAGTCGTGGCACGATACAATGGCCTTTTGGGCCAAAGAAATTCACAATGGCAAGTTCTGGCAACAAGCCACTCCTCTTCATAATTGTTACAGGCGAGCTGTGCGTGTAGATGTGCGTGTGAAGGAGAGAGAGGCAGGGCTGAACAGGGAGGCATATGCGTCAGACGGGGTAAGAAGACAAGTGATGTGCGTGTGTTGAAGCGGCGTCTAAAATAAAATAAAATTAATTCAAATAAAACAACTGCGGCGGTGTGAGTTTTGCCTTCCAGTTATCTTGTTTTTTCAGCTACGGGCGACAACCATAACACCCGAGGGCAACTTGAGCTCTGGAGAGAGAATCTCCTGGGTCCCCTGACCATGGTAACAGGAATGATCACAGGTTAAACCTGGCCCTTTAAGAAGTTTAGCATAGTGGCATGGAAGGATCGCGGCTGCAGAGACTCGGGGAGGTGCCGGCGCATTCTATTTTGTATCATGTAAATAAAGCAAATAAAGTTTTTGCCTAAAAGAGACACATGCTTGTTCACTCTCAGTACTAGTCGGAATCACTTGGCACTGGGAAGAAAGGCACACAAAGTAGGCAAGGTTTTATTACACACTTTTCATATTTAGGTTTTCCAGTCCCCAATAACTGTGAAAAACAAGGGAACACTATAAATGTATTTCACGAGAGTGGAGATGAAATATCAACATGCATTTTGTAAATATAAATGTAAAGTGTCAGTTAAATTTCACATAGAACAATACAGATTTTTTGCAATTGCAAAAATTGCCATTTCCATTGCATGTTTTTGCCAACCCTTGCTTGGCTGATGCCGGGTGGGGGCGAATGTTGAATGTTTTTTTTTTTTTATACAGCAGCTTTGCACTTGTGCAAATATTGCTCTATTTCCAATGAAAAACATGAGACAATGAAAATAAACTCATTTCCCCTCTCCTATGAAACAGCAGCATGCTGCTTAATGTGAGATATTAAGCTCACCAACTGTCTTAATAATAGCTCCCCAAATTCTCCCTGCATGCTAATTGTATTTACGTTTCCTGTTGTCGTCCTGCTTCATGCTTGTCTGGCGCTGCAGGAGGCTGGAGCCTACCGAGCGTCCTCTCCAGATGCTTTACGACTATCTGGCCGGTATGGGCTACACCGACCCGGTGCGAGTACAGCAAGAGGCTGCCAATTCAGACCTCAGCTGCTTGATCCGCTTCTACAGCGGTGAGTATCGACCCGCGGGTCCCGTCGTCATCCCCGTCATCATCATCCATCTTCATTTCCTGCTCATGAGAGCGGTGGCGTTTCTCTGATGGTGGGGTCTGGGCCAGCCAAGTAAAGGTAGAATGGAATCACACCCTTCTGGCGTGCTTTGGCGTTGTTATTGTTAGAAAGGCTTAATCCTTCACTTTATTCTTGCATTGGATCTTGTTCAAATGTGCAATAGTGCCTATTGACGTGGCCTGTGTAGTTCTGGACGTTCATCGGATGCTGTTTAGACCTTATTTAGGCTATCTTATTAGTATCGATTTTTTTTATTATTATTATTCTGTCCCTTTTGGGCCACGTTTCCTTGTGACTGGCAATGAGGAGACAAACAAATCATGCAAAAATGAGCCACATCTATTTTGACGTTATTGCTGAACTTAGATTATTGAAGTTTTTTTTGTTTTTTTTTTCTCTTATCAAGCTGCCATGCATCCTGTGAAGCCACCTGCTGGGTTTGGGTATACTTGAGCTTTATCATATTCATAAAATGATTTTGTTACCTCTGTCAAGAGGGAAAAAAAGAGAGCAACTTACCTTTCTTAACAATTCAGCCTTGGTGCAAGTCTTCAAAGCCTTGCTGTATTTTGTTCAAACCATTATAGAATTTTTGTGTACGGAACCAAAATAAATTCCCTTATATTTTTACATGTGCACCTATTTAGATACATGAGATTCTACTACTGCCGAGTCAGTGTAACTTAATTTTTTTAATACAAAGTAATACAAAATTAAATTTATCTTTGTAGCATCAGACACAACATGCATAATTGCCCCCATGCATTTCAACGAAGAGCCGCCATAATGATGTTTATTGTCAGTTTTGATGTATGAATGGAATAGAAGAGAATGTACCTTGTTGATTTTTTTTTCTTTATTTTTAATATTTATAATGTGACGCAACTGCAAATCACAATTGTTCAGCCAGCCATTAGTGGAGTCTCTTCTCTACTCTGTGCTCTTGTAGTATTTTCCATCCATCCAATTTTGTTTCTTCTAGCATTACAGTAATGTTGAATTGTCTGTTCCAGCTTTAAGAGAACAATGTAAAAAAAAATCAAAAATCAAATGTATTTTTAAGACTCGCATCTTGAAAAGCTTATAAATTAGGTCACTCTTATCTGAAGGTTTCACTGTATGAAAATGAGCTTTTCTCTAGAGGATAATAGCTCAATATGTCACCATATGTTTTTATTAAATGGGATGTTTTGCAAATCTCCTTACTTCCTCCCATCATGGTCATCTTATTTTATGAAGAACGTTATGTTGAGCCTCCCCCGCGTGCTCCTGCTGGGGTTCTCCGATGAGATGAAAACAAACAATAATGATGGCTTAATGCTGACTTCATCAAAATCCAGTGAGAGAAAACAAAGGCAGGGGAGCAGTGGGCCAGCAGTTGTGTGGGTCAGCCTCATCTACACAGCTGCAGGGAGCTGGGACGCGGCCGGCTGTCATTTCTGGCGTCGGTCTGCTTGGGTTGTGTTCCTGTTCGAGCCGCGCGGTTGAGACCCACCGCTGCTGTCCCGCAATGAGTCATGTGGGAGAGGTGAGATAGCAGCACATAAATTTATTGATTTGGCTCCTGATCAAAGTGTTGGCGTTTAATAAGTCACATACAGTATTTCTGACACCCCAGAGCGTACTTATTTGTTCTTATTACTTTGACCCACTTGTGTACGGATGGAATTCATTCATTTTACTATTTTCATAATTATAGTGAACCACTAATCATCAAAGGAGATTCGTTCAGACCCAGCCACGATTTGCAATATAGAGACCTTATAAAAAAAAACTGTTTAAGATTTTTTTCCCCACCACATGATGTAAATACATTTAAACTTATTGAAGCTTATATTTTGAAATACAGTACAAGATCGGCTGACACACCTTCTAATTCAATGCATTTTCTTTATTTCTCACTGACAGCGTCAAAACCGTGAATGAACTCATTTAGAGGTATGTACTTGACAAAAAAGGTGAAATAACTGAAACCATGTTTCATAGTCTAGTGCAGGGGTGGCCAAGTTCGGTCCTCAAGAGCCACAATCCAGACTGTTTTCAATGTATCTCTTCAACCAACACACCTGAGTCAAATCAGCGTCGTTATCAGGATTGTGCAAAGCATGCTAATGAGCTAATCATTTGAATCAGGTGTGTTAGTTGAAGAGACACAATGAAAACAGGCTGGATTGTGGCTCTTGAGGACCGAACTTGGCCACCCCTGGTCTAGTGTCTTCAAAATGGCCACCCTTTGCGCTGATTACTGCCTTGCACAGTCTTGACATTTTCTCAAAGGGGCTCAAGTGGTAGTCATCTGATTTTTTTTTTTTTTTTCACCAGTCTGCCTTATCAGGGTTAATGTGGATTTTCTTGCTTTTTATATTCGGGTTGGGACCATCAGTTGTGTTGTGCACAAGTCAGCTTAGCAGACAGCCAACAGCCCTATTGGACAATTGTTAAAATCCATCTAATGGACAACTCTAATTAAAAAAAAAAAAACTACAGTAAGAAAAACAAATGGCCATCACTGAGGTATTGAATGAAAAGGTGTGTCATACCGCTGGCCTGTACTGTTTATAAAAACGAAAGGAAAGCTCCTGCTCACACACTTTTTGTGCTCAGATGGCGCTTATTGCAAAACTGACGTAGAACAAAAGAAAATGAACCATTGTTCATTGAAGCACCAGGATGATCATGCACCCCTAATGTCCGCTAATTTCATTCATTCATCACAGTAATTATAAACCGTCTAACATGATCTATTTCAACACAGACCATCAAAACGTACAAACAGAACATTTGTCAAAAGAGAAATAAACAATGGAAGTCACACTCACTATTCACACACTCCAACGAACAATTATGGGTTTCAATGAATCTCTGTTTTAGAAATGTGTGAGGAAGCTGGAGACATTGAGATGACATTCAAATCCGGAATCTAGACTGTGAGGCAGACACACGATAAACTATGGTATTAAGTGACCACTCGATGACTGTAATATGAACAAATACTACCAAGCAAAAGGTGGATATACATTTTTAACTTTATATTGAAGTACAGAAACAGTAGTTGAAAGTGAGCACTACTTCCTGGGCTCTGATTTGACCTGAAGCCCCAAAACCCTCCTTTCAGCTCAGGCCAGTGGCAGTCTATTCTTTTTCTGCCACACCCATTTGTGTCATTGGGCTGATTGTTTGCAGACATTTTGAAATGCTCAATAATAGGGGTGGTCAAGTCCAGTCCTCGAGAGCCACAATTCATCCTGTTTTCAATGTTTCCCCTCAACCAACACGCCTTATTTAAATCAGGATGGTTATCAGACCTCTGCAAACCTTGCGCATGACCTGATCATTTGAGTAAGGTGTGTTGATTGTGGGGAAAAATCCAAACCGTCTAAATTGTGTCTCTCAAGGACCGCACTTGACCACCCTGCTCTAAAATATTGGATTGGAAAGATGACTTAAGTTCAGTTTAAAGATGAAAGACCAACAAAGTCCAAGCGAAATGAGGCATGTGATTGTCACCCCCGACTTGTTCAGTCCCAGCTGAAGAGTTTGCTATTCTGAGTCTGACTTTTATGTGCTTTTCACTAGCCTTGAAATAATCCATTGTGCAATTTAAAAAAAGATTTGAAAGGTATAAATATCATGCAGATGGAGGGCAGGACAAGATTCAGCACAGTGAGTGCGCAGTCTTTGTTAAGGGAGGATGAGTGCCGCGTCCTTCGCAAGGTCTTAATTGTACTTTGCTCATTTTTTGGTACACCATATGGGCAAAAGTCTGACGGTTCATTAATACTGTACATGAGGCAATTAATTACTGCCAACAGCTTCTCAAAATATACACGCTCCGCATCTTCCTCGACAATCACGCCATGGTTTTTGTGGTTCATTGGAAAAACAACAGTGGATGTGGAGCCTCAAAACCTGTTGCAGTTATAGTTTCTCCATTGCAGTGTATCGGTAGATGCGCGGTGCTACATCGCTTCACATGCAGCGAAGAGTCGCAAACTGTTATTTTTGACTGCATTTTGCTTCAGTCGGATTTCGCCGAGATCACAGGTTTCAAACTTGAGTCCTCGGGGCTGATATCCTTCGTGTTTTTGAATGCTTCTCTCTCAAACACACCTGATTCACACCTATGATGTCATCTCAACCGTCAGCATATCACACTTGAAAAATGACAGAAATTACACCGTAACAGACAGACAGCGATACCTTCTATGCATGCGTGAGAAGTAATACCTTTTCATGCCATTGGCAGCTGTAGTCACTATTCGTCTTTATTTGAAAAAGCCAACCCGAACACTCTTTATGGGGCGGGATATAAAATCGTGAACTCGCACACGACGCAAACTCACGCTCTTGACAGAGTATTGTGTAATGCTGAAATTGTCAATCTTTGCCTTTCCGTCCAGAGATAGACATTGTACGTCGAAACGATGTGCAAAATGAGAGAAACTGTCCAGGCTTTCCCTCGCTTACTTTTCATCTGCGTTCATCACTTCCCGTTCTTAGCACTTTTCAGTAGCTAACAGTCAATCAGAACGATTAAATGTCACGACAGTCCGTCGCCGCTTCAGCATGTTGAATCCACCGATAATGCCACCACCCCACCCCAACGCCCCGTCAACAGCGCAACGTTGCTTTCTAAAACTAATCAGATGGCTCGTAACGACGCCCGGACCCTTCCTGACTCCTGACACCGGCTTGGTAAATCTAGGACTTTAGCTTCAGCTGAAAGTGTCTCAGGAGTGGGGCTCTAGCAACAATAGTGTCATACTCAGAAAATTTGAATATGTATACGCCTTTTTACTAAAACCAAACCCAGAAATCAGGTGAGCTGTGACGTTCACAATGCAAGCTCGAGGGCATTTTAGCATCACTTTTGGTGGATGACAGAGGGCGTTCTAAGGCCAAAACAGCATTCCCCTGAGATGGATAAAAACAAGGGGATTCATCTGCTCAATTCCTCATGCATGAACATTTCAATGGGGTCACATACAACATGTTGCAAAGAATTTATTTGGCTTGAGTTCCTCTTAAAAAAAAAAAAAAAAAAAAAAAAAACCTACAAAGCATAGATGTGAATGATTAACCGCAAAATGCATGGGGTATGAAACGGCGGTTTTCCTGTTGTGTCAACCTCAAGTTTAATGGCGTTGTAGTCCTCCGCCCTGTTGCGGCTAATGCATCCACCTCCCCTTGTAATAATTGGACATCATGTTTTAACCTTGCCCGAGCCTCGCCGCTTGCCGCGTGAAGTCACATGT
Source organism: Hippichthys cyanospilos (assembly GCF_059441005.1). Taxonomy (NCBI): domain Eukaryota; kingdom Metazoa; phylum Chordata; class Actinopteri; order Syngnathiformes; family Syngnathidae; genus Hippichthys; species Hippichthys cyanospilos. Next base: position 17,775,537 of record NC_142372.1, on the reverse strand, counting down.
CAACGACTCTCCCACCGAGCGAAGGCCGCGGTCGCCTCCGATGTGTCACTTTTCCTAACTCCTTCCCCGCGGTTCGGAGGGCGTATCGCACAGGGTGACAATTAGTCTGCCGGTCCCCATCTGTCATCGCGCTCGCTCATGCGACACGGCATACGCTTTGAAAACAGCCTTGTGCAAAATCCATCCACGTTTAACCCACTTTAACCCCCACGGAGCAAACTTTATTTGCACGCACGGAGCAGGCGCTTGGAGATTTACTAGCTCAGACTGGACTTTGAGTTGGACAACAAGCCTGTCTCCATAGCACCTAATAACATCACAGACCTTAGGGGCCAACGGTTGTTTTAGAGAAGTTGGCTCTTTACGCTTTGGACATGTTGTGTAAGACAACTAATGATTTTCAGATGTGTTGATAGGATCACGCAAGAAGCAAGCATGGTGTGAATATCATGTATCCTATGCGCCTCTCTGTAGCTGTAATTATGACCAGTGTTTCCCAACTTTTGTTGAGCCAAAGTACATATTTTATGTTTTTGAGGTATTTGATGTATTGAGGCAAAACTGTTAACATTGTCATTGTCAAGGGGATCATTCCATCACCCCAAAACATCAGAAAATTGTAACCAAGCCGATTTGAACTTTAATTAAACTTGATGTAGTTGTTTATAATGATGGCATAACACTAAATTTAACATTTTTGGTCAACCAGAGGAAGGGTTTGCAAGATACAGCGTGCCTACTTTGGACATTTTCTGCAAAAAGGGTTGTGGCTTTCTTCATTGGAACTCTTATATTTTAGGAACTACTTTGTCAATGTTCACATTTTATGTATCATTGGAAAGACAATTTGGTAATGAGAAGATTTGTGCATATTTTAGTCACTTTTTAGGGACTTTTTCATCAATAATTTGACATTGAAACTGACCTTGTGGACCATTTGACCTGGATGAAATTATTCATGAAACATATTCTCTCACAGTTCTCTAAAACATAAATGTTTCCTGAGATTATTATTTTTTGCTTTGGCACCAATAAGGAGTCAAAACATCCGTACCCTCAAAGAGTCATAATAGACATGTATTTTCATGTACACATAATAGGTCATTGTAATATGTACTAGGCCCTGTGACATCATCCCACCACAAACATTATTTCTTTTTCCGGATTATGTCTGCTATGAGTATTTGAGAAGAAATAGAACGTGGTTGTTTCGAAACATGAAAACACCCAGGGCTTAAAAGAAAAAAAAAATCTGGTATGATCTTTTTACTTGGCGATATTGCAAATTAAATTTAATATGCAAGCATTTTTTCAAGGTACTCTTCATAAGTATATTTTAATAAACACAAATAATAAAGTATTTTGTATTATGAGCAAAATACTAAATTAATATATAATTTGGGGTGTCTTATAAATTAGGTTTATGCTAAATAAAGTCGACGAGGGGGGGGGGGGGGGGGGGGGGGGGCTTGTGCAACAGAGGACCATTAATTAATCAATTAATTGAAGTTGAAGTTGACTAGAGAATCACCATATTGCATCGACTATACTCTCTAAAAACAGTTGGGTCAGAAATAACCCAGTTTTATTTGAATTTGATCCAATTACAGTGTTTAAAATGGACCGACCCACATGGGTTAATTAGAGCCAAAAATGTGTGTTTTAGATTGCAGATGTAGAGAATTATTGTCACATTTATTGCACGAAACCACACAGTGAAAGTGTCAACCCAACAAACTGGTGTCATGTTCTCGGGTTGGTGAGGGTTGTGGGAAAAGTGGATCCAAAAATGCAGGGAGGCCGGGAGGCGATGTGCCCAAAAAGGACAGATTTATTTACACGCCGGGATGAGGCAAACATGAACAATACAGGATCCAAATGAACAAACAAAACTTGAAACTGACACTAAGCTCACAGGAAACAGAAAGGCAATGGAAGTTGTTCAACCTCGAGCTATCATTATAGAATAAAATGACGAAAATACAACAAATAATGAAAAAAAATACAACAAAGTATTCTACATTCAAGTTTATTGCAAAACGTTGTCATTTCCCAAATTATGATCAAAAAACATGTCTTCTATTTCAGTGACTGATTAGTTGTTGTCATTTTGACATTTTCTTGTTCAAACTCTTTGAGGTTCTATACCAGTGCCAAACTGGTCCACCAGAGCCATAATCCAGCCTGTTTTCGATGTTTCCTTTCAACCAACATACCTGATTCAAATGATCACAGTCGTTATCAGTATTCTGCGAAGCATGCAGATGAACTAATCAGGGAATCAGGTGTGGCCGCTGAAGGGAAACAGAAAAAAACAGATTGGATTGTGTCACTCGAGGACCGGATTTGCCCCACCAAACTCGTTCACAATGTGCCATAAATTCAAATTCTTTTTCTGTATGAAATCTGTCATAAATCAGCAACAACACAGAACAATTAGAATTGTAACATCTTTTGAAGGTGCCTGTAATAAGAGAAGCAGGAGGCCATTTCTCATCCTAGTTCAGTCATACCATAAATACTGTATAGTATCTGTGGATACTGTAATTACAGATGATGGCCTTTTGACGAAAGCTCTTTTGGAACATAGCCCTGAATCCATTTTTAAAGGCTCAAGCAGCAAGAGAAGTGAGCTCAGGCAAGACTTCTCCTCACTCACATGAGTTTAGGGCTCTCTGGAGAGGGTTTGCTTTGTGTGTGATGCTGAACAGTTGGTGCAGCGTGCCGTAATGCTGTTTGTTCATACGCTCTCCACTCATTCCCACTAATAAAGTGAGGTGAAGGTGGCTTGTGAATAGGTATTTTCACACTAGTCTATTGCTATGTCTCTATTGTGTGTGTGCGGCGTGTCGACGTGTGTTTTTAGCCGTTTATCTCATGAACAATTTGTTAACTTCTTTATTGTATAATCATCGCAAATTGTAAGATAAGCATTTTTACATGCCTATGCAATGGTGCCTTGAGATCAAAGTTTAATCCGTTGATGACGCTGGTAACTCTGTATATAACTTGGCCACCGGGGAAAATGAAATACAATTTGGGAGACAAAAAAAGTTTCAAAAGTACAGTGACCCATCAGACCATCAAATCAAAGTGTAGCATTTCTGTTTGGCTCCTGCTGTGCAAATATATTCTTAGAAAACACTTTGTGCAGGGAGTGATTTGTTTTAGTTGCATTTCCCTTTGAGGTATTTTAGTCAATATGACAAATAAAAAACAACAATAATGCCAAAATATAGCTATAATGTATCCGTTGTGGAACACTCTATTGTGACTTAAATGGGAGAGGCGCTGCTGTAGATGTGCCTGGCAGACAGTTTGGTTGTCATAAGCTGTTTTGCTCCGTCATAATCACTTTTGCTGGCGAAAGAAGACAGGCTTTCCCAGTTGGATGTCCTTGATGGAGGAAATTGAAGGTGGACGGAAAGAAGGATGTTTGCCAGTCAATCACAGCCTATGAGTGGGTTGCACAGCGTATTTAGAGAAAAGTTATGGAAAGGCATTGGAGCATCTATTCATCCCTGGCATCCTTATTAAGGAATGTGCACTACTAGTAGGGTCTTTTTTTTTTAATTCTCTCTAGCAAGACATCTCAGGACACTGGTATGCACACTTATAATGCCACTTTTGTCCTACTCGTATGCTTCCTACCGGCATGTGGAGTAGCCTCCTGGAGATTACCAGGAGCGCCACAATTCCATTCATTGCATTCACTGCAGATAAAGGCGTGGCATCCCATGCAAAAGAGAGATATTTGTGGTTCTGCACTAATGCTACCGCCGTGTATGCTGTCTTTCCTTAGAGCGACCCGTGAATGCGGACCAGCAGGAGCGGACCTTGTTGAAGGGCGTGTTCAGCGTCCGTAAGGGTAAGACGCAGCTGCACAAGTGGGCCGAACGGCAGGTTATCCTCTGCGGAACGTGTCTCATCGTGGCCTCCGTCAAAGACAGCCTGACTGGCAAGATGCACATCCTGCCTTTGGTGGGAGGGAAGGTAAGAGGTCAGAGTTCAAGAAACTGATGCCTGATTGACCATTTACATACACTGAGAAATGATGCCTGGTGGTTGAATGTATCCCTTTATGAGACAATGAGACCGTCTAAAGCAGCCATGTCAGAATAAGCCCCCCCTCCACACACACACACACACACCACCACCACCAGAACCATTATGCACACACTCCAAGCTGACAATTGGTACTCGTAAGTGTCTACTTTGCAATGCATCCTGCTGAGCGTTGTTTCTAATATTTTGATTATGTGTATGTGTAGGTGGAGGAGGTGAAGAGGAGACAACATTGTCTGATGTTCAGCTCTGCCGGATCACAGGCTCAGACTTACTTTGTCAACTTCGACACACTGGCCGACTACCAGAGATGGCATCGACAGGCAACCAAAGTAAGATGGAAAATAAATGATCACGCCTTTTGCACATTTATGCTCGTAGCAGTTTTGCTCTTCTATTTGTTGCCAGTTCCTGTTCCCCTAGGTAGTAGGACAAGAGTTACTAAATTCTGGGCATTTTCATCTTATTTTCACAAATCTGTTTATTATTATTCTGTCCATTCAGCAGTTTTTTAGTGCAATATTGAGTGTGTGGGCGTGTGTGTTTGCGTGCGTGTATGTGTGTATGTGTAGCTTTGCTGTGTCTCACTCAGTGCCTTTTGCACTTGAGCGCCTTCCTGCAGCCGAGCAGATGTGAGAGTGTCCTCTGAGGTAGCGACCGCTTATGATGCTCGCCATGAGAGGCGAAAGCCAACAGAACAACAAAAAGGAATCAAATTAGTAGCAGATTCACTCTTAAGTGCACTGTGTCTTCCTCGTTTTCATGGTCATATGGATGACTGTAGTGCTCTGGATTTTAACAGAGATGAGAGCTTGTTTCTTAGGAGACACACTGATGACTATTGAAGGAATTTTGGTGGGTGGGTTACCTGCTTCAGCAGTACACCTTGAACTTTATTTGAAAGAAACAAGCAGCAATTGTAGCACACGGAATCGTACCAACAGGTGTCTTTAAAAATTTGATATCTTAGGTAGGTAAATAAAGAAATCAAAAAAATTAGACATCTGTGACCTCAGTGAGAGCAATGTGATGTAATGTGATGTTGATGTTATCAAAATCTGATGATACAGTGCAGTTGTGCGGAAGAGCGGAGAAGAGATGCACAACGGACTAATATGTAAATCTGATGAATATACGTAGTAGTATAGTAGTATTATGCTTGGTTTTCTTCATTGACCCGGTCTCATCTTGGAGTACACTTTTTTTCTTTCTTGAAAAAAAAAAACACACTCCAAAGGCTTGTATTTGAATTTCCACTAAGAAAATATTGAAGCAGAATAGCACTGCACCGTTGTAGGGTTATATCGATATATTCCACCTCCCCAAAAAAAGTCATGGTAATGCAACATGCTGTTTCATCTTTTCAGGGTGCGAGACTTAGAGCCAGGGAAGTGCGTACGCGGGAAAGTGCTTAAGCCAATTTGGCCAAATTGCCACGCCTGTATAAAATCATATTAAATATGGTAATGATGATTTAAAAATAATACTGGTATGACATTAGATCGCAATATTAAAGAAAATACAGCTCAAACCCAACAACAATTGCGTCCTGTATCGTAGGTTCTAAAGATCCATCCATAAACGTCACTCTGGCTGATTCATGCAGGTCAAAATCAGCTGTTGATATCGCCAGTAAACAATGAATTATGCATCAACATTGGCCACCAAATTATTGTCAGACTTGAGAAAATAGCACCCTCTGGCCCAATGGGATACACAGTGTTTGTCCATGACCCAGCATAACTAGTGGCTCTGTGCTATATCTTCATTGAAGCCGTTGTACGTTGTATAAACCGTCTTGTCTATCACAGTGCTTCAATTATTTAGAGTCACAACATTTTCTTTCTTTCTCCCCTCAGTCAATCCATTGCTTCACTCTCATATCATCTAATTAGGCTCATTTATCTTAAAAGCAGTTGTTCTTCAAGAGAGAGCTCCGCAGTGTTTGTGTGGCAGATGAGCAGTTTTGTCTTTGTCATTTCCCAAATCGAGTTATGTGGTGTCATGCTCCTGTGAGCAGCCGGCCCAATTTTGGGCCCACTGCTCTGCGTGCAGCCTCGCGTTTAATGCGGGATGTTGTGCTCGGATTCGTGCAGATCGGCATTGAAAACGAGCCTGTAACAACACGCAGGTCTGTTTAGCTGCTTCCTTTCCGAAAAGAAAAAAAAAACATTGATTAGTGTCAATCTGACACAACTTGCACAACACAGAAAAAAAATATTCATTGACTCAACTCCAAATATGTTATTTTTTCAACTTTTTTGTTTGATACAAGCTGTTGTTCGGCAATTTACGTCAGTCATGTATTCTTTCTCGTCTGCAAAGAACGACTGTTGTAGAGGTTTAAAATTGTTGAGAATGATTGTCACATGTATAGCACAAAACCAATTACTGCATCTTACTGAGTTGCTAATAGTTTTCAAACTTTTTTTGTTTATGAAGTACACCTAGATTATACTTTCCTTGGTAGCCAAGATATACACACCAATAGGATCACAAGGTCAATGATCACTGAAGCATGAAATTATGATGCACAAACTGTTAAATTCTTTGCATTCTATTGCAGTAATTTATTACTGTATGTTTTTATATGGTACAGTATTTTACAATATAAATGTACAATATTTTTTAGCATGCTGCAAAAAATGTTGGTGTTTATAATGGGTCTGGAATGTATGAATGGCCTTTCCTTTGACTTCCATGGGATGGGAAGATGATTTGAGATGCGAGTGGGCTCACTTACTGAATTATAATCTAAAGTAATTCTGCTTTTGCCACCTGAGTTAATGTGATCTTTTCAGCTTGCATATGTGTTTGTAAGGTGGTGTCACAGACAGTCAGCCTGGTGGACCTTTCGTGCTATAGTCTGGAAGCGGTGCCCGAATATTTGTTCTACAGCCAAGATGTCACCCACCTCAACCTGCGACACAACTTCATGAGCCTGCTGGGGCCTGGAGGTCTGCTCCACCTCCCTAGGTAGCAACTTCACCCAAATGTCATCAACGTAACGGTTTAGCTTTGGGCTCAACAATTAATCAAATTGGAATGGCATTGCACTGTAGTGCGAAGCAATGTTCAATTTGCAAATTTGACAACTTCATTGTCTCAAAATCCTCTAGCATTAATTTAGCTATAAAATAATGTAAACACAATGATTTTATGGCTACCCTTTGCTGAAATCAGAGATTAGGACGTTTTTTATTTTATTAAAGTTTACAAATGTTCCATTTCTCAATAAGATTTTGAACCTAAAGTCTTTTTCGGTTAAATTAATTTCATCCGAACATGCTATCAGTATTTAAATAATCTGAAATGCCTCTGTTTGCTTCCAGCTAGCCTATTAAAAATACATGATATATTGGGCTTCCTTACACTTTAATTACCACGTTTTATTCTTACAATCGATCTGCTCTACAGAAACACCCACTGGACACTTTATTAGAGACATACACTTATGCTGGTTTTGAAATGGGGGGAAAAAAAAGCCAGTGATTTGTAGCACGAGCCCAAAGTGACAACTGTGATGTAATGTGGTGAATTGTACCCTCTTGGTCTTCAGGTTTTCTCAGTTGAAGAGCTTGAACTTGTCTCACAATCGTCTGGGTGTTTTCCCGGAATGCGTGTGTGAGATCCTCACCCTCACTGAACTTTGCCTCTCCTGCAACAATCTCTACACTGTACCCGTGCAGATCGGCAACCTGCAAAGGTGACACTCACACACAAGTATACAGCACACTGGTACTATGTGACACAAGTCAGGTTTTACTATCCATCCATCCAATATGTGAATTATAGTACAGTATATATTTTTGAAAGTTACTAAGCCCGAATGACTCGTTCAAATTATAAAAAGCTATAATTGGTACATGAACATTGAAGAAAACCCGGCTGAACCATCAACACTGTTGTTGAAACGCCACCCTTCTGTGACAGAAAAGATTGAGACCAAGATAAATCATCTTGAAAACTTATTCTAGCCTCCAAACACTGTCTTTGGACGGAAACCACCTGAGCTCCCTGCCGGCTGAACTGGGTGGGCTGTCCCAGCTCAGCGGTCTCGGCCTCTCCTTCAACGACTTCAATCACATTCCTGCAGTGCTGGAGAGCCTGAATGCAGTGGACAAATTGTCCATGGCTGGGAACCAAGTAGTGTGTTTGGAGGTGTCTGCTCTGCTTACCATGAGCCACATGAAACACATCGACCTCAGGTAATAATAATCACCTCGTCATCTCTCTTATAGGTCAAATCAAGAGCTGCTAATCTAAGGGAGACATCCATCATTACCTTGCTTTATTTTTGCACTATTGCTGCACGAAAATTGAATGGTTCATTCTTTTCTCCATCAATCACAGTCTACCACAAAATTCTAAAGGATTTTGCTTAGATTTTGAATGTGTAACTCACTCACTCACTCACTCACTCACTCACTCACATAGAAAATTGACTTGTTATTTTATTTTTGATCCATACTGTCAAGCCCTACTTATAAACAATCAGTCAATAAATACTTAAACAACAATGGTGAAGAAACACACGTGGATAGACAATAAAAAAATTCTCGCAGCCATTTGTTTGTGAAGAATGAATTACTGCAACACACCGAGTCAGTTGTGAAACGCTTCTTTGTTTGTACTATACTGCCGCAAGACACACCAGAAAAAGCATGTCCAATAAATTGAAAATCATAAAAGCTTTTTATGTATTTACATTCTGTAATCACTGTATGTGTGCAATGTTAAAGCTTGTTTTTATTAAAAAAAAAACACATTTTTCTGGGGGAGGCTGGAACAGATCGATGGCATTTCTATTCATTTCAACTGCAAAATGTCAGAAAGATAAATAACCTTATTCCTAACGCTCAGCAAGTGCTTCATTCATTTTAGATGTATTGCCCTTTTGAATGATAGATTGACGCTTTTTGAGAATATCAAGTGTTTTATTCCCTCCTTACACCTCAGATCTTCCTTGAACTGCACTTACGTATATTTGTTGGCTCAGCAGTGCTTGTTGAAGAATTGCCGTTCATCGCTCATTGATTTTTCTCTTCTTGCCCATATTTCGTCCTACCACTCGACCTGTGGCCTGCCCTTGGCCGCCCGATAACTCAACCAGAGCGCCTGCATGTGATGTATGTAAAATAATGAGCGAGAGTATATACAACGACAGGTGCGTCTGTGCTAAATTAGTTAACAAGCGGATTAGTGAAAAAGAAGTACTGTACTTGGAAGCCAAACATGACATCGGTTATTAAAAATGAAGGTAAAAGACCAATGCATAGTTCCTTCAGGCAGGGTACTTAATGCATCACCAGTAAATCAATTTTAATGGTTAATCAAATGTAGTCAAATTCATGTCTCTTTCCCAATTGAATCTATTTTGCCTTGCCATGTAGGCTAAACGGACTACGTTGCGTGAAAGGCGAGAGCCCCGAGGCCGTGACCCAGTTGATCTACCTGGACCTGAGGGACAACTGTTTAGACTCAATGGACCTCACTTCCATCTGCAGCCTAGAAACTCTCCTCTGTCAGCGCAACCAGCTGAGGACGCTGACGGTCGGCGGGTTCGCGCTTCGCACGCTTCACGCAGGCGGCAACCGTGAGTCAGTGTCTAGTTGTACACCATGCATTCGGTACCTGGAACTTCAGTGGGGATTGACTTCCTCCAGACTTCATCCACATTTTAATACCACTACTATTCTGTTGCAACTGTAGAAACCATCAATCCTATACAAAATTGCAGTATAACTGTGCCACCTACATTCTCTGGAGAATATATGCCTATAATGGAAGCAGTCCAATCTAGAGAAACGCTACATAATGAAGACAATAGACTATTGGAAATATATGGTGTCGTATCCAGAATGTCAAATTTTTCTTGTTTAAGAAAAATCCCTGGGACAGAAGAATGCTGACTGCTGCCTCCATTTGCCCACAGGCCTTAGCGCAGTCAGTGTTTACCCAGTCCCAAACCAACTGACACACTTGGATTTGTCACAGTGAGTTCTGGTTGGAAGAAACTTGACCTGATGTTTATTATACTTAATGTACGATACCAAGGTGAGTGTTTGTGCGTTTGTGTGTGTTGAGACAGGAACCTTCTGGCGCACCTACCAGACTGGGTGTGTGATTGCAGAAAAATGGAGATGCTAGATGTCACACATAATCTTCTCACTGAGCTTCCATTCAGGTTTGGGTTAGCACTCTAGCCAAGAGACGACATACTCACCCCTCACCGTCCTCAAAGAAAGGTCCGAGCAGGGATTCATACTCAGACCCTCTGACTGTGAGGCAGTCATTCTTTGCACGCCCTCCTTTTTACTGCCCTCACTCACCAGTACCGTAGTCATCTCCTCTGAAAAGCCAAGTTTCCATCTCCAAATATGCTGGCATTAATTACATCAGCTATGTAAATAGTGTGACACCCTTGGAGCATGACACATAGTAGACAAAAGGGAACAAAGGAGGACATCCAAAATGGATTGTTTTTTTCATCCTGGCATGTGATTGTTGGTGGCAACCACCATATCCACCGAATTGCATTGGCTTGAGTCTGCCGTTTTTGTATAAAAACAACCACATTGGCCCAGTCCCTTTTGATGCCCTCCTTTTGCTATACCAGCCAAAAAAGTGAAGTTGAAATTAGTTGAGAGGCCACATTTTGACAAAAGTAGTGTTTTGCAGCCATCTTGTGGCACCTTTGTGCCAAAGAAATATACTAAAGTGAGCTCAGGAGCTTTGTTTGCACACACGTAGTGCTTTGCCTCCATCCTGTGGTATCTCCCCTTGCCAATTTTTACAGTTTGTGGCAGAGCTTGATCCCTGAACCATGTAGTAAGTGTATGTATGTACATTCACATTTACATGGATTACATATGTTACATGTGCCTACATGTATGTAGGTGAATGTAAAAGGTGTCAACTCCTTATCCCAGCAGAACAATGGCTCATTTATTCTAAAGTTCAGTCAATATTTAACAATCTGTTATACCTTTTATAGCTCTTTTTGTAAAACAAAGGCAATGGTTTTGGATGACAAATAGTGAATATGATGGGGTTAGCTGCTTGTTTTATGGCTTTCTTTTCCTAAAGATTGGGTATGAGCTGCCTTTAAATTGCTAACTGTACTGTTCCAATGGGTTCATAATGCATTGTTGCTTTAGTAACCCACTGCTGGAATATGACTATATTCTTTGTGGCAGGTTGCTCAACAGCTTGAGTTTGAAGAAGCTTCTAGCAGGAAATAATCGCTTGCAAAAATTGCCAGACCTGCAGGAGCACATCCCCCTGGAAGTCTTTGACCTCCAGCACAACAAGCTCGCAGAACTCCCACAGAGTCTCTTCTTCAAGGCCTTAAAGTGAGACCCACTAATCTCTCTGAATCCTTCATATTTTTGCGGCAGTTTGGTTTGGTTCCTTTTGGTTTGTTCCCAGCTGGGTCTGTTGTGAGAACGAAAGTATTCTTTCTCATTGTTTAGTTTGTGTGTATGAAAGCATTGCGGTCTAGATCGATGTACTAAACTGCAATGTGAGCTAGATTAGTCGGCTGTTTCCCGTGAGCTAAATCACTTAACACCCATTAGAGCGCTAATGGACTTTTGTGTCTCAAATGCTGAGACGATACAATGGCGGATTCGCGATTCATGATCTGCTTCCTGGCCTGTTTTCTAAATGACGTTCTTACGACAGGACAACTGGTTTTGAAATTGTACTTCATTTGAATGTCACACTCATTTACACAGGCCACCAAAATGTTGGCTTCTTTTAACATGACGGCTGTCATGAAAATAAAAAGCATTTTCACTCGTTGAGGCACCGCTTACATACAATTTACTTTATTCGTGGTCATTTAGTGTACAGATTCCCACATACAGTATGGCCAATGGAATCACATGCAGTGGAAACACAGATACATACAAATATTATTGAGAAGGCTTCACTTTCAAACACATTTTCAGAAATTGGCAGGTCCAGGCAACGTTTTGTAGGCAAGCCATTCAAAAGGCAATTTCCATATTATTTCCTTTTTAAGGAGAATTATAGAAGGTCTCGTATGAATCACACACTCCCAAGGTCACATTTAAATTTTAATTTATGATGGACAATCCAACATCTAGGAAAACACAATCATTTTTTCTTCTGGTCACAAATGAAGCGAATTATTACATGAACATATCAGAAAGTAGCTGCCCAAACCCAAATATGAAATGGATTCACTGAAATGGAATTGCACAGACACTTAATGCTGAAATACCTCGCAAACGCCTCTCAGAATTATGCAATGTCAAGTACAACATTCTATTATCGCCGTAATATTAAATTAAATTGACCAGTAAACTAATGATAGCTGCATTTATTTCTTTTTACACATATGCAGTCTAAAACATTTCAACGTGTCAGCCAACAACCTTGAAAGCATTCCTCCCAGTGGCCAATCAGATGACAGCCTAAGTACGCTGCAGGAACTCTATCTAACCAGGAACAACCTCAATGAAAACTGTGGTGCTCTGCTGGTGGGACACCACAACTTGAGGGTCCTGCACATGGCCTACAACCAGCTGCTCTCCTTCCCTGCCAGGTTTGTTCAACTTTACGTCCTCATCGATTTCCAACCAACAACATTATACCATTGCATTACACCAAAAAAAACAAATATATATATATATATATATATATATATATATATATATATATATATATATATATATATATATATATATATTGTATTGGATGACATAAAATGATTACTTTTCTTTAGTAAACTAAGTAAGCTGGAGCTCCTTGAGGAGTTAAACCTAAGTGGCAACAAGCTGAAGAGCATCCCCTCCACCGTGTCCAGCTGCAAGAGACTGCATACCCTCATAGCGCACTCCAATCACATTAACGTCTTCCCGGAGATCCTCAATCTTCCTGAAATCAAGGTCAGACAGCTTGCAGGGATTTCTTATTTTAATTTTTGATGTTTCCCATGGCAAGCTGGTCATGTGGTGTATTTGCAGCTTGTTGATCTGAGCTATAACGAGCTGACTGAGATCCAACTGCCTGAATCGCTGCCGCCCAGCCTCCAGGAGTTGGATTTGACAGGCAACAGCAGCTTGATGCTGGAACACAAAACTCTGAATCTCTTCAGGTGAGTCACCCACCAACAAAAAAAAAACCTCGCCTTCATGTCCTAGATGCGACTACAGACTCGAGTTTTGCCATTTCCATTCAGTTCGTGTCTGTTCTGCTAATTCTCATTGAATCTTTTCAACTTTCAGATTTTTTTGCAACCCTAGATTTGACAATGTTCCTCTTATTTTTTGTTTTAAGTCATATCATCACTTTGAAATTGGACCAAAAATCGACTGCAGCGGGAGACTCCCAAAATGCCTCCGCTCCCTGGAGCCATGGCTATTCTGAAATGAGCGGCCAAAGGAACAAGTGAGCTTTTCAACTCATTGCTTTCCTGTATGTCCGAAAATTATCCTCTAACGCGGAGGTCCCCAACCGCTGGTACCACGGTACCAGGCCGCATGGGCTGCCCCCAAAATAATGATGTTTTGGAGCTGATTTAGTTTATCCTTTAACAGTTCATTCGTTTGTGCTTCATTTGGCTTGAGCTTTGATTTTTGGTGCCGCCTCTGGCTGCTGTTGGTATTACATTTTGTTGTGAGGAAGGATGTTGTGGCTTTAGTTGAGAGGAGTCACTGTCAGTGACACACACGTTGGTCTGTGAAATCTGGCTCACAATCAAGTGTAAGTTGTATTTTCTTTGTAAGATTGTTGTCATTTATGATAATATCTTTGTTCATCTAATATTTTGTGACCATGGATAACATGTTAGCTAATGTTAGTTCTTATCTTCAGCATTTTGTATAGCGCCGCCTTGTATGCATTTAACTCGTTAGCATTTTTGTTTATGCCAGGTATTTACCTTTGCGTACTGATAAGTACTCATTTGCATCAGATTAATGTTTTGTATGGAAATGAAGAGCATTTATTTCAGTTAGTTGATTGATTTCATCAATGTCATTTGTATACATATTTTCACGTTTTGAGGCGGCAACCTACAAAGTATTTTTGAGACTCAAGCAAGCTGAGGGGTCCCATTAGTTTGTCATTAATGGTGAGCTCATATTTTATGTGCACTTTCTATTCGCCATTCCCCCATCTCCAACCCCGGTCCACAATAAAAATCTCAAGCGTCGACCGGTTCGTTGTGATAAAAAGGTTGGCGACCCCCGCTCTAATGTACATAACTGCGGACTGTCCAATTTATAATATAATTTGAATAAATCAATAGGGATCTGATCGTGAAAATGAAACTAAAACAATATTGCATGTGACTGCAGTTGTCCTGTTTCCAACAGGTTGTGTGTGTCCGTGCTGGCCATTGACCGTCTCGGAGACAGCGTGGAAGCGTGCTACGGTATTTTCGATGGGGACCGCAATGAGGAAGTGCCTCGCCTGCTGCAGTGCACCATGGGTGACGTGCTGTGCGAGGAAGTTCAACATTCCAGTATTGACAGTGTGTATATGAGCAATACATTCCTAACTTCACACAGGTTTGTGCTATTTCACATACTGTAAATGTGGTCACTTTATCTGCAGAGTTATTGTAATTTTGACCAAGGTTGCGTGTCTGACCAATGAAACAGAAAACTCGGTATGGTCGGCCAGAAATTGGGTGCCTCTGCCTTGCTGTGTTATATCCATCACGAGTCTTCTGAGCCAGGAGGCTACCTCAGTGTGACAGTGGCCAACGTGGGGACGTGCCAGGCGGTGCTGTGTCGGGACGGCCGACCTGTAACCCTCTCAAAGGTGTACAGCCTGGAGAACTGTCCTGAGGAAATGGAGAGAGTTAAACTCAGAAAAGCCATTATTACCGAGGTAATTTTCCGATTATTTTCTGATTTGATTTTCCGATTATTTGAGTATTCATTTGACTTCCAGTCCTTGTCCCCACTAGTAAGACAATTCGGGGCAATATTGGTAACTCGTTAGTATAAGATCTGCTACTAATGTTGACAACTGCGCTGTCAAGAAATAATTATTTTCAATTTTGTTCAAATGATCTGTATGGGGCAGCATGGTGGTAGGCTGGTTAGCATGTCTGCCTCACAGTTCAGAGGTCCTGGGTTCAATCCCAGCTTGCTCCGGCCTTCCTCTGTTGTTTTTGCCTGTTCTCCCTGTGCGTGCATGGGTCTTCTCCGGTCATGTGTTTTTCCAGCTTCATAGCATTTATTTATTAAGGATATATAATGATTGAATGATCTTGGTTATTTGACCAAAATTTTAACTGCTTGTGTGCATTACCAGGTTCAGAGAAGTGAAATTTGCAGCGGCGAGAGTGGGTATACAGTACTTAATATGAGATATTATAAGGCAAAAAAAAACCATACCAAAACATAAAACATACCACACGCTTCATTGTTGCCACACTAGTTACAGAGAAGTGCATTTTTGTTTTTCCTTTTGCCAGGTTTTAGTTTTGGAAGTGAACAGAACAAGTCCGAGATGGATTTTATTTATGATGGCAGTGTGTTCGAGACTTTACAACTGTTGTAGGAGAAAAGCTGTCTGTCCAAAGTTGGTTCTGTAGAGAGGGACTTTGCAGTTTCGTTTTGCTGATCTTCTGATCTTGCAGTTTTGTCTCAGGTTCTATGGGTGAATTATTTCTTTTATCCAAACACATTGCAACACCTTTGGAGTTAACTAGTAAATGCAAGTTACTACGCCAGTTTGAAACATTTATCATGAGCTGAGATGTGTGTAGCAACCTCTGAAGGGTCTTTACATGTATCAGTATCATCACAGTATCATGTGCGTATATAAGGACCCTACAGCCTTGGCACAAAGATGGTAAATCGTCGATACATACATTAAACAGAATTTGACCTAGGAGTGTACCCTTTAGAATACCTGCGACCAGATCTTGGAAAATAGATTTAGCGTGAAATTCTAAAGAACATACAGTATCATATTGTGCTGTGCTGGTCGCTGACAGTCTAGTTCACATTACTACTTAAACAAAATCAGAAAAAGTTTTTGATGCAAATTTAGGGAGCCGGTTTTGGATTCAAGGTGTTACGCCGTCAACAAACAGACAGACAACAAATACAGTCCAGTTGGCTCTATTCATGCGTGACTGATCACCACGACCTGAACGACTGAGAATCACAGACTGCGAAAACTAATAAAAACATAAAAGACAGTGAGAGCTTTTCCTGGGATGTGGTCTCCCTGCCAATGCGTTTAGCCGTGAACGAATATGTTTCGTCTATCAGTAATATTCGGCTGGATATTCACAGTAACACATGCCTTACTCCGAGGAATTTTCTGTTTTTCAGGATAACAAAGTGAGCGGTGTGACATGCTGCTCCCGCCTGCTGGGCTGCTCTTATCTGTCTCCCTGGGTGCTTCCCAAGCCCTGGGTGCACACTGAGCCGCTCTCATCCCACGATGACTTTTTGATCCTGGGGAATCGCGCGCTGTTTGAGCGCGTGTCCTACCAGGAAGCCGTGTGCACAGTTCAAGCCGTGCGGGATCCACGCGTCGCCGCCAAGAAGCTTTGCACGCTGGCCCAGAGCTACGGCTGCAAGGACAACATTGGGGCTGTGGTCGTGGCCCTAAACATTGCTGAGGACGGCTGCACCTGCGAGCCAGCCATCTACACCGCCGAACCCCGGGGTCCCCCTCCCATCCCTTCCGCCGCGTCTATGACGCCGGCCCCGAGTGACACGACCACCTTGTCATCCACCAGCGGGGTGGTCTCTGAGTTCAGCAGCGAGACGTCAGCGTCAGAGGTGGGCAGCGAGGCGGGCTCCACCGCATCAGATGAGCACCCGACCTCGGGAGCTGCCCCGCGCCCCGAAAGACGTTGCAGCCTGCACCCCAGCGCGACTCTGTGCGGTATCATGGTCCCGGGCTCGGTGGGGCTAGGGAGCCACATGGGCCTATTCCAGCGCCAGCCTTCCTGCGCCACATTCTCCAGCAAGAACTCTGACAACGGCTTGGACAGTGACGATGAGACCCCGCTGGAGGGCGTCATCTCCAACGGCAGCAAGTTAGAAGTGGAGGTGGACATTCACTGCTGCGCGTTCCAGCTGCGGGCTCCCGAGAGTCTGAAGGACACGGACTTTGAAAAGCCTGGGTCGGATTGTCCTAATGACAGGATGCGCAGACAGAACAGCGTGGTGGTCTCCGCGACAAACGGCTGCCTGCTGGCTGTTTGCAAAAAAGAGATCGCGGACCTGAAGAAATCCCCTTCGACTTCATGCCTATTTGGGAAGAAGTTGTCCAACGGCTCAGTGGTAGCCCCCGAGGACAGTCATAATCTCATCGAGGTGGCCCTGGAGGCACCTAAAAAGAAGTCTGGTTATTTCACCGCGCCCACACAGCAGGACCCCGAGGACCAGCTGATTGTGCCTGCTTGTCTGGAGCAAGAAGTCCGGGAGCAACTAAAAGGCCAGAGCCCTCTAATCTCAGCCCCCCCTGTGCCGTCTTCACCCCCTCCTTTAAAAGACACAGAGTGGGATCAACCGCAACCTCCTGCTCCCTACGCCCCAAGCGTGGTGCCAGGCCCTGCAGCGACCCCGATCTTAAAGCCTGAGGTCTAT
Organism: Hippichthys cyanospilos; assembly: GCF_059441005.1. Lineage (NCBI taxonomy): Eukaryota > Metazoa > Chordata > Actinopteri > Syngnathiformes > Syngnathidae > Hippichthys > Hippichthys cyanospilos. Next base: position 17,757,874 of record NC_142372.1, on the reverse strand, counting down.
GATACCGCCTTGTAAAAGGGGGACCACAACACAGCACAACTTGGCTGCCATGCTGTTATTGTGCCATCTGTATCCATAGAGGAATTGCTGTGAGAGAATTTCTCTTCATCATGTGAACACGACTCTTTGTGACTCAAGCCGGAAACTGTCACGTCGATCTCGTTCTTGGAAAATCTCACTTTAACAATTGCGCAGGACTGTGTTCAGTGCGGGTCAAATTCTTCTTGTAAAAGTGCCTCCTGCAGACGACACAGCCTCAGAGTTCCCAGGCTACATGGCTGTTTTAGAGTAGAGCTACTTAGGAATGAAGGACGTCATGGCTGACGCAGATAGTCTTCCTCCTTCTCCTGTAGTTTAAAAAAGGTAATGCAGTCTACATTAGGAATGCCGTTTAGTCCCGTATAGCCCGGTTCCCAAGAAATACCAGTTCAGCTCACCATCGTGCAGTTTTGGAACAGTAGACCATCTTCCGGTTTGTGCTTCCATTGCGGGATTGTAATTCATCGAGTGGGTTGCCAAAGCTCAATTTGAGTCCTGATTGCACGTTCTAATCCCAAGAGTGTCTAAACTTATTCCACCTTGGACTGTCTACAGATGAAATGGAGGAGGGAGTCACTTTGATATTCTCTGTCTTTTGTTTATTAAACATGCTAAAACCCATCTAATGTAGATTAAGATCAGTTAAATACATTCAAAGGAAAACAGCCTCAAACATGTTTCAGATTTGTCTTTAATGTAAAACAATTTTTTTCAAATAACAATGTGTTAATTTTAAACTTTTTTTTCGATTTTTGTGGTTTGTTTTTTTAAAACTGCCATCTTTTTCTTCATGTATTTTGGCCACCCTTGCTCTAATGCATACACCTCAATTCAGCAGTCCACTATTGAGCATTTTTACCCTTTGTGAATGCAGTAGAGCCCAAATTTGCAGTTGCTCTTTTTGTGGTCGAACCCACACTGATATAAAAGTATTGCTTTGGTACCATCTTGTGGCATCTTTGGGGGCAGGACCAAACAACTCTCTTCAACAGAAAGGAGGCGCCTCATTTAATCAGGCAATAGCATTGGATAATTGTTTTTCACTGGTCACAGCAGTGTTTGTCCCATCTCACAAATAGCATCATATCGTAAAAGTGGAAGTGACACCTGCAAAAGGGTTTAGAATTTCCTCTTGATGCTACAGGCTGTTGACAAACCGCTAACTTTGTCAGAGTAAAACTCCTCAACTCACTTCAGGATAGTTCTTTGGCACAATGCTGCCGCAAGATGGCTCTACATAAACTATTGCTTTTATCGTTTAGCTCTCACCCCCCAAAATAGATGACATGCCCCCCTACAAGAAAAAAACACACTCAAACGGGTGGTCTTGCAAAGGGTGTTCTGCAAGTATGCAGTGGTTTATTGTCCATATGAGGATTCCCTATCGTGAATTCGAAGCACTGCCTGATAATGCCGATGCGTTTTTTTGTTTGGTTGGTTGTTTCTTTTCCCTGCTACGTCGCTATTTCAATGTGAGGCGAATATAATGCAGGCCAACGAGTCTTGGTTCCTGGTGCCAAAAGAGACAATGTATGTATGTATGTTAAGAAGACCAAAGTCAGGTAATTGCACATGCCAATTAGAAGTAGTATTTTTGGAACAGCGGTGCAGTTGTGGCATTCTATCGTTTGTCTTTGCAGTGTTCCCTTTCAGCCTTAAAACATTGCCGCTCACTAGTTGATAGAAGGAAGAAGAGCCATCGGTCCAATCCCACTCATGTGTTTATTGTCTCTGAAGCCTTAATTGTCTATTGTTACTTGTCATCTTCATAGATTCCACTCTAATTACTAAAGCACTTTGTACTGAGTTTGGTATGTGAGAATGTATTCAACATTGTGTGCTTGACTTATTGTGAGATCATGTAACTTACAGAATAACTGCTGAGAGTCCTTTATTTCCTGACAGAGACAGGTTCCCTCCAGTAATTATTTTTTTGCCATAAGCTAGCATGAATTGCAAAGCATCATCCTTCAATATAAGAAACTATACTTGGATAAAATCCATGCACAACTACACAGAACGGTGAATAAAATGTGGAACTATCTGAACTATATTTTTTGGCACCTTTGTGGACTCATTGTCACCAAACAGACACAACATTGAAAACGATTCATAGAGTAGCAAAGTAAAATGCTAAAAATAAAATCAAAGCTTTTTTTTTTAAGTTATGTGTTGTTAAGCAGAAGTTTAAAGTGTGGACTAAGTTTAAACGTTTTCTTACAAGTATTGCAAGTAATATCAATTAGCACCTCACTGTTTTTAAAATGCGTATTCGCGCAATGAATATACAGTATACTAAAAAGGCTACACATCCCTGTTCATGTTTTGTGATCTGAAAAATCAAATCAAAATAAAATTATTTAAGACTTTTCCCAACTACATTGAAGAAAACAAATACAAAATATTTTCGTTGGGATACAACAGCTGTATACACACTTTTTTTTTTTTACACCTGGGAACGTGGTTATCTTCAAAAGTATCCAATCACACCCAAGTTTATTTTGAATACCCACCTGCGATTAATCAAGAATACCTAATAAATTAAGTCTATTCCAGTAGGACATTTGCTCTTTGTGTTTATTGTTGTTGTTTTTTTTGTTTTTTTAATTTTCGCATTACACTCTGGAATGTGATTGGCTTAATTGTCGGACATTCGTACAAAAATTCATTTCAAATTGTCAAGAAACTGGCGCGGAAAATGAACGCTTTTACAAAATGTTTAAGATTATTACAGTGTCATCTGTTGGTGGTACACAGAATGACAGCCTGGACTATCAGGACGCTTCAAAAATGAGTGTAAGAGACAGCCCCAGTTTATTAAAAATATTAGGAAAAAATGTTTTGCAACAGAAAATTAAGCCAAATTTACTCAACCATACACTCAATACCACTCTCATAAGAAAAACCCCCCAGCATTTTAAACTTAATTTATAGTAGTTTATTATATGCTGTACATAAAAGCACACAATTCATATGTTTGTAAACTGAACACAACAATGCTAAGAATTTAAAAAAAAAGCCCCGAATAAGAATACATTGCTGCATTACTTTGGACTGTGTTCAAGCTAAACCTATTACAGAAGTATTGATGTGAGTTTCTTTGTAGTTGTGCTCTGGTGTGCATACTTTAGCCACCTGGAGGCAGTATAAAACAGGCATATGGATATACAGGCCTGTAAAGGAGACTGAGCTCTGCTTGGCCTCTCAGTACAAAACTTCTCAATAAAACTCAATGTTCTTCAGAGGGGAAAAACAGTGTGCATCTGTGAGCATTATACGTTTGTATGTGTTGCTGCACCATTTGTGTTCAAATATTCTTTACTTGCAGTATAGTAAAGCCACTACTTAGTTGATGTTAATTGCTAACCTGTATGTCTACGCAGTTTCCCATCATACGTTAGCATTTAGCTAGCAAACGCCTTTCTCTTTTTTGAAGAATATTTTATACTATTCGTTCGTACCTATCTAACATGAATTGTAGGGATAATAGTTCAAAGTGTTTTCACTGAAAGCAGTGTGACTAATATTTTTGCAGTCTTAACTTTCCCTCCAACTGCTCTTATAAGTGATCACCCGAATTGGTATTTTGTTTCTTCATTTCTCGCACGGTGCGGAAAGCTCTGATGGCCAACACGGCTCCAAAGATGAACACAAAGAAACCCAGTACACCAAAGAGGCCCCCAGCGATGTCAGCACCATGAAACTGGCACTCGAAGCCCTTGTGACCTCTGCTCTTGTACATGCGCTCCCGCTCCTGGCAGATGGGGTTGTCGTAGTTTTCCTGCAGCTTAATGAAGAAGAAGGCTAGTGCGACAACGTAGCCCAAACCGATTAAAATGTTGACTAATGCTTCTCCCAATAGTATGGGTGGGTAACGATAAGGCACTCTGAAGATACCCAGGGCGAGCATAGCCAGGGCGTAGATCATAACTATCCCACCGAATGCCATGGCGAAGGCGTACGGAGGCCTCTTGAGCTCATTGAACAAGAGGTCCAGCTCCTTCACACGCTCTGCCTCCGCACCTTGGAAGGCACCGGCTCCTCCGTAGTGATAGTGATAAATGCCGCCCAGACTGGCCAGGTCACGGTAGCCGCCATTGTTGCTGTGAGGCACGCCGGCGCAGATTATAAGCAGAAGATTGACAAACACCTCCATCAGCTGACAAAGGCCTGGAACAGCCATGAGAAACAAAACATACAAATTTCAAGCTACAGCACTGCAAAAGTGAGCACAGAGGGGGAAAAAAAATTATGTCATATTGGGGTGTCGTGCAGAAAATGTGGTTTCGTCTTTTCCCGTCACATAACACAATGTACCTCGGCTGGTGAGGACGTATCGGAGATTGTAAAGAGCTTCCCTGGTTTGTCGCTCATGATATTCCTCTTCTGAGTAATACACTGAGGGCTGTCCGTACCTGTGAAGAATACGAGTGGACACGATTTAGCAGCATAACATTAGGTTTAGATGCAGCATTTTTCACAATTCCATATCGTATTACTCACAGCCTTACCTAATAGTCATGTTCACTGTTACTATTGTACCTTGTGTCAGCATCGAGTTATGACCGGCCATCTGCTCGACAGTTTATGTGTTACCATACTGTATTTGGATGCTTACAGTGTTGAGGGTCCTTGACGATGGTGGTCTCTGTCAGCAGTTTGAGAGGCACTTGTCATGTCCCTGTGTCTGGGCCTCCTGTCACCAGCAGAGCCTCTCTTGCCGACGGCGTTGGGCCTTTCTGTGTTATTTCCGCTATCATACTTATCAAAGTGCTCCACACCGTAATGGGAATCCTTGTCTCTGCTCTTGTGATCTGTGTACGCATCACTCCTCGGTTGGTGTCTGCCCCTTTCTGGCATCTTCAAGCGAGGAAAGACTCTAGGCAGAAACTCTAGAACAAAAGATCTATTTGAGTAGTTGTCACAAGGCATTTAATTAGATCACTCGTAGGCTGGCTGCTGTATTTCATAGTCAAAACTGCTCTGAAATCAAAATACCAGAGACCAGAGCGTCACCAACAAACGTAACTAGAGGCAAAACTGTACACTAGTTGACTATTGTGTGCTACTAGTTCTGCTAAAGACAGGAACTTGTACTGCTGAATGAGAAGACAGTCGTTCATAGGTACAATGAATTGTTTTACCCTAAAGGACAATGCGTACCCGCACATTAAACTAAAATTGAGCACAGAAGATTATGCAATCAAGGCAGCACACCATACTGGTGAAATACTGTCCTGTTCTTGTATTTTTAAAGTCTGTTTTTTTTATTTCTGTATTGAAATAGACAGTACAACTTTGCAGCCATTTTATGTGGTCAGCATTTAAACGCTCGTGAATTTTTTACAAAACTCAACGAGTCAGATTAGTGTCCAGTGTCCCCTTAAGTAACCTGAAGCCCATCGTAAACGTCTCCTACCTTCGTTTGTGTGCAAAGTAAATTAGGCGGGGTCCCTTTTCGCTTATATGAAACATAAACAACCTGAAGATGGGTCGCTTACTTCCGGATTGGACAGATCACCTGTGGTGCGCCACGCCCACTTGTTTTAGCGCCCCAACTATTATAAAGGCATACATTTTGCTGGGGGAAAAAACAAACAAACAAACAAAAAAAAACACGTGTTCCCCAGTTTGTGTTAATTTTGTGTATTCAAGTGTTTTAACATTGAAATTCTTCAAATGGCTAAACTCATAAGGTGATTGTCAATCGAAAATGTTATGGGCAAATACAACCGGAACCCAATCTCGAAACCTTTGTTTTAAAATCGTAAAAAAATACATTAGTAACAGCACATTTATTGTCATTAAATAAGAAATGCACGGCGTTAACCGTAGCTTTGCGTGATAACTACAGCGCACATGGTCAAGACTTTATGTAAAGTTCGCGTTTACATCACAGTGCTTCCTCTTCCGAGTCTTAAAAGCCTCTGCAAATAATAGTCCGGTTGATGATGGTATAATTCATTAAGCTTTTATAAGGCAGCATATATGATAAGAACTTGATTATATGAGTCGCTCGAGATTTGGAGGACATTTAAGGCACCTGTATATTTTTGAACTTGTCATTTCTTAATTTTTTGGGGGGGGTTACAAGAAAAACTGGTAATTTAACCATATACATAAATTCTGGCTCCACAGTTTTTGTGATCAAATATCTTGCTTGTTTTAACTGATTTAGCACCCTGATGTTATTCATTAGCCCATCTATAGGGATTCTCATTGTTTGTTCTTGTTAGCTAAATAGGTATATTTGAAGTTATGAGGTCGTTTTATGGATGTAACGCTTAATGCTCTGTTTTTTTTCTTTCATGAAGTGAATTCAATTTATTGCCACCGTAAACCTGTAGCCCATTTGGTTTCTTTGTGTGTTTGTTTTTTTGGTTTGTTTTTTGCAAGAATTTGTAAATTGGGTCTCTTGTACAGGGCCATAATTTGTAAGCAAACTAAGACATCATAACAATGAACTTCCATTGCAGGTTGCAGCATAAGGGCTTTGTGTGTGTGTGTGTGTGTGCGTGCATGCACACCGTTGTAACGAATTTTGGACAAGTGCTCAAGATAATGGATGAATTGATGGATGGATGGAACATTACCTTCTCCCTCCTGTTTACTTTCAGTGTATTTCCACTGTAAACCACAAGATGGTGGCACACTGTTTTGGTTGACTACATTTGAAAGAAAGAAAAGTGTAATTTAGCACGGTTTTTGCTGAGGATCATTGAATGACAAATCTTTACTCCTGCTAGTGATGCGTACATAAAAACACAGCAGCAAGTTTTTTTTTTTTTTTTTTTTTTTTTTTTTTTATAATGTACATCTTTGGGGCTATCATACAATTTTGGTAATTTGGAAAATGAATTTGGTATTTTAAAATGTCATTTCTATATCTCAAATTTTAGTTGTAGCGTTTTGTAACCCGAGTGCTGCATTGGAGGGGTATGTTTTTATTTCGGTATTATTGCTATTTGTAACTTTTGTGCGTTACAAGCGAATACTGTTGAATTGATTAAAGGTTTTAAACATACGCTTTTATTGTGAAAGGCCAAGCTAGTACCGGAATTGTGTGCGGTTATTCGTTGAGCTCCCGCTGCCTGGTCAAACCTCCCCTAGCCGCCTAGCAAGCGAAGAAGACGCTGGATAGAAATGGCGGTGACGGCGAGTCCCACGGCATGAGGTTGCTTAACGACTTTTACATGGATCGGAGACATCTGACTGCTGGGGAAATGACATCGACGTCCAAGTAGGACACCCGTCAAGGCGGCCACCGCTGAGATACAAAGTCGTTTCCCCGGGAGAATTTTCGTCTTGTCCGACGAGGAGAGCAAATCTCACCGGGAGCATGGCTTCTTACGGCAACCAGGTAGTTAGCTAGCTAACGTTCCTTTAAGACCTCACGGTCGCACGAACGATCGATCAACAGTTTAATTTCCAGCAGTCCCGTTAAAGCTGCAAACGAGCCGCTCGCCCCGTGGATGGTAATCATAACATTGCTCCCGTTGTCATTGAAAGTGTCGGGAGTGTCGAAAAGTGCTTGCTAATACCTCCACTAAGCCTCATTGAAAGAGCACACCAGCAAGCATGGTGAGCTAACAGGCCCCACGTTGTTTTCGTCCAAGGTGGTTAGACGGATTTCTCAATGCCCGTGGGAATGACTTGCATGACTTTGTTCCTACTCGTTGTTATACTTTGGACGACGAGGGTCCAAGGGTGACCACTATTTATTCCTAGAGTCAAGTGACAGCGAAAAAGTGCTGCGTGTTTGCATGGCCCACCTGCTCTCGCTAGCAAGGGGCCTTCCCCGAGTGCATGCCGTCTGAAACACATTTTCTCTTCATTATGCCATAGAAAGGGACGTTTTGTATTTCGTCTGGTAGATCGGTGTCCTATTCAAACACCACTTTATTTTACGAGTACACATTTCCGTTGACATTTCTGCTAGACAGCGAGGAGCTTTGCACAGGTTGAACGTTCTCAATTGTTCGATAAAGCATCTGATTAGCGCCTTGAATTGCGACAGTTGAACTGTCTAAAAGTTTTTGACATTTTTTCTTATTTAAGGACAGGGCCTCAAGCCATGGTTGTCGCTGTAGAAGGTGTAGGGGAGGGGCGATTTGCTCAAGTGAACGCATGGCAGCTCTGAACTTTATTCGGGTTAGTCGAGGCAACGGTTAAATCGAAACAAGGTCTATTTGTCCAAATTGACACCGCGTTCCCGATTGCGAGTTAACCACGGTGGTTAGGATCAGATGAGTTGAAGCAGTTGCTGTGTTTCCAGGGAGCATCATTTGGCCCTGATTCAGCAAAATTATCGACATCTATTACATGGCATCTTAACAGGTTTGCGCCCCAAGGCCTCAATTTTAGTCATTTAATGATCAAGATTAAGAAAAAAACGATAACAAAAGCTAACCGATCACTGATTCAAGCAGAAGATGGACGTATATGTATTTATCATTACTTAAAGAGCGTGCTTATTTACTCTAGTCAACCCTGCCTATTTGTGGGCACTGAGATAATAGCCAAATTTAGTGTATATTTAATAATATAAAGCTTGCTTCAAATTACTGTTTTGAAACTTTGAATTATTAAACAACGGCAGTACAGAGCACCCCTGTATCGAACAAAATTGTTTTTGCTCTTTTGTTTATTTTCATGGATCAGATCACTGAAGTCATTGATGGGGCAACAAACGTTAATTTAATCTGCTGATGCGATCCGACCGACCAGATCTGTGAAGTCTTTTTCAGTTAAAATTTTCACATTCTGTATATGTAAGATTCTGAGGAAGAACACATCCGATATTTAATCAAGCAAGAACAGGTATCAAAAGCTTGAGGCTATTGAAAGATGTCTTTATTTAGTAATGTGACAATACCTCTCAAAATATAGTCTGCCAAAATACAGAGTTTCTGTTCGTATGGCCACTTCAACTAGTACAACTCCCCCAAAATTTTGAGTTACATTGGCACGCTTGAAGAGCAGTGGTCAGTTTGCAATGATGTTGACATTAGAGTTGATGGAATGTGATATTACAGTTTCCTTCCCAGTATGGAATTTAGGATGCTGTTTGGCATGGGAAGGAAGGGTGCAACAGGGTAGCGACAGCAGCAAAGACTTACAGGAGCAACTCCTCTGCCCGAAGATGGTGCTGCGTAGTAGCTGCTGTAGTTGGACCATGATGGGCCCAAGATGCAGCGCCCACCTTTTTGACATAATTCAAGATACAAGAGTTTTATTGGCATATGCATAGTAATACTGTACCACACGTTGACATTCTTATTCTGCTCACTTCCACAAGCAGACTACGTTCCATAATCAAGCAATTAATAAGGTAGGCAAACAGAGTCTGTCTCAGTTTATCCAGTTATAGCACATGACTGCATACACAAAGGCCTCTGCAAATGTTAATTTTTAGTCGAAATATTAAAGTGTTCCTCAGAGTTAAAAAGAAAGATGGATAAAACATAAGATGCTATTAATAAATGGTGGAGCTTCCCCTAGAGTACTCGCCCCACCTGAGCGTCATGTCCGTTGAGTACTGGCATCTTTGGAAGAATAATCTTGGTTTTAAAGGCTACGGCCAGGGAGTTGTACACCAACAAGACAAACATGAACCCCCTTCAGGGGCTACTACTTTGTTGCAAGCTACCTAATTCAATAAGTTTATGAGATTTGATTATCGGTAGCAGTAGAATTGTTTGAATAACAGTGTCGTACGTGTTATTTTACTGATTGTTTCAATTGCTTTTTTTTATGTTGAATTCCCCCCAAAAGTAGAACTTCTAAATTCCTTTATTTTAGAAAAAAATATTTCACATTGTTAGTCCAGAAATGCATCATACATAACTTATGATTCATGTGTATGATACCAGTTTCTGCTTTCAGTTGTTTGTCAAAAGAAAATAAGAAAAAAATGTTGATAAAATGAAAAGATAATCAGAGTGCTTTCACGGAGGACTCCAGAAAATTGATTGTACACACAGCTAAGAGACTGAAATTTCAATGATTTGGATGATTGAGACATATATTATTTAGGCCAGGTTTAACTAGGTCCATAAACTGTTAACTGCCAAGCGTTCTCTGGAAAGGCAACCCCTAGAGCGCCAGCCGATTTTGAGCATTTTGACGCATCTTTCAAGACTGATGGACTATATTGTGTTGTATTACTGTGTACCATATGAAAGATCAGATTCCATTTTTTACCCAGAAAAAGAAAGTAAGATTCTACCTTGTTTTGCTCCTTAGTAATCACTGTTTGAAAATAGGTCATTTGAGTGACACCAAGTTATTTTGGATGAGGAGAATTTTTTTTTTTTTTTTTTGTGGAAAAAATTTGATTTCTACACAAAAGTGACTTTAACACAAATACTGTTTGGGAGCATCGGAAATATCTCATCAGTCCTTCCCTTTGATTAAAAAAAAAAAAAAAACAGTGAAAATGTGTTTTTGATGGAAAAATAGCTATGTTTGTAGCTGCATTACAACACTGCTCGATTGGCATAAATTTAAGGGGAGTGCTGGTCATGAGTGTCATCTATCAATTCATTAAAAAAAATGTAGTTAAGAGTTCTTGTCACTAGCACACAACCCAAGCATTTTACATGGTTAAAATTCTCATCCATGACAATGAAAGAGTTCATTATCAAGCAGTTGTAGATTAATTTGATAATAAAGTAGTTTCTGTGCCTGCAGAGATCATGTCCATTTTGCACATGTTTTTATGTGGCTTATTCTCCACCCTGCTAGGCAGTGGTATTAGTATTGTAGTTTTTTTTTTTTTTTTTTCCAGTCAGTCATCCATGTACCAGAGACATCCTTCTGATAAATGTTTAATCTTCTGTACAAAGTTATCTTTGTGTTGACCATATTTGGCCATGGGTGTTAGTCCCAGCACTGAATTCTTTTCTTCAACTGGTTCTATACCCACATTGGCAGTGGCTTTCTCACTTTCTTTCTCACACCCTCCAGAGTTCATGTTGGGTGATTATTGTCACTGTTATGACAAGACACAAAAATCCAGGCACCTTCTCATTCCAGAGGTTCAAACTAGCTGATTGCTAAATGCTAGCTTGTTCCCTCCCTTTGGTACTGTAGGTGTGCGCACATTGTTGCAGTGGGACTATTTTTAAAGCATATTTTCCTCTGGGCCTGATGAATCTTTAAATGAATGACTTGAAAAGTTTTGATGAAATATATCTTCTCATGAATGTGTGATCCTTTTGTGTGTGTCGTCCTGGCCAAAGTGGTAAAATGATGCAGATGGCTAATTTGCTGTAATCCTCAGTGGAAAGCAGCAGCAGAGGCAGCTTAGCGAGGTACGCGTGGCACGCCTGCAGAGGAAAGCAAAGCAACATTCACCCCGTTGTCATTGCATTAGCCGCCCGAAGCCGTCGGATTACGGCCGGCTATTTGTCGTTTGGCGGAGTGCAATTTCAGCAATGCGGGCCCTCGTGCGGGCCTTGTTTGCAAAGAGTACCATATGCTTGACTTGCACTTTCTTTTTCTGTGTGCCTCTCCATTCACACTCCGCTGTTTCACCGTGACGATTAAACCAGTGACGTTGCTGGTGTCACATTTGCACTTTGATTGCAAGTAAAGATCTTCAATGGGTAAACCTGGAAAAGAACAATAATAATAGCAGTGCAAGCAATGCAAAGTATATTAAGTTTTAGTACAAGTTGCATTGTCCAATTCGAATTGTGTAGAAGTACATGCATCCGCCTATTTTCAAAACCGCATTTTCAATTTGAATCCAGGCCAGTGTGCAGAGCAGAAATATACATATAATTAACACTAATTGTGTTTTAGGTATATAGTATAGCATGATTTTACCTGTCTGGTCCGTTTGAGGATAGATTTTACTCCATGCGTCCCCTCAGCCAAAATGAGTTGTACGCCCCAATTTAAGCCATGATAATCTTTATTTAGTCTTTGGATCGCATCATTAAATCAGTTAAGGGAGGTAAGTTGCAGGTTCAGATTTATTTCGGGGACCTATCATCAACCAAGACTCCTCCTTAAATCTATACTAGATTAAAACTTTTTTTTTTTTTTTAAATGAATCGAGAAGAAGCGACTATTGCTCTGTTTTTATATGGTGGACATTGTAATTTGTAGACAGACAAACCTAGCGAACTCATCATGGCTTTTATCGTGTTCTAGGTTTATGTTTAACCCGGCATGACTCAGCACTTCCCAGTTGCTTTAGCTTTCCTCAGTCTCACTAGAGTTGCTAGTGCTATCAAAATACAATTTCTAATCATCTAGTGTGAGAAGATGATGTCATTCTGTGCTTATTTATTTGGCCTCATTTCAAAGCATTGTCTCTTTGCTTACAATTTGCTAACAAACGTTGCCTCCACATTTAGCTCTTGTTGGTTTTGTCTCTGCAGTATATCTTTGGGGAATTCAGCCCTGATGAGATCAATCAGTTCTTTGTCACTCCACGATGTTACGTCGAGGTAAGGAGGATCAACATTGTTTCAGAAATTGATTTTGTGAGGAGGAAATGTTTCTTGATTTACTTAAGATTTTATATATAGTCACAAATTAAAAAAAATTAAAAAAAAAGTCCCAGCCCGGAAAAGTCATGGCACACAAGCAAACAAACATTTCATATAATGATCTCCTAGTTTGTGTGTGTATAAATAATAATCACGATTATTTGGTCAATATTGAGATCATAATTATTCATCATGTTTGGTTAAACATGTCTGTTATTTTTTTAAACAAGCACTATATAAACAAGTGTTCAAGGTGTGATACTTACAAATAATAATAGTAAACTAAATTATATAATAATTGGTCGCAAAAACTTGGCACACAGAGCAAATCAGCTAACTTACTTGCTGAGTGCAAACCAATGAAAAAATTAAGCCCACATAGAAACAAGCACATTATTTACTTTTGAGCAAATTCTAATCAATTAGCAGTGAAAATGTCATTTTAGGTCATTTCAAACCAAATTTATTCCAAATTTTTGCCAATCGTATTTTTCAAAATGGGTCTCAATTGACAGCTAACACTATAAATATTAGGAATCAGGTGAGAAACAATGCCGTTTCACACTGCTAAATTATAAATTAGGGTGAGAAAATAATATGCGTTTGTCATGCAAAGATGTAGGAACCATTGCCCCCTGGTGGTAGTGCTTGATTTGACTTGAAATTAAAAAAAAAAAGTTGCTTGACTTTTTAAATGTTAAAATCGCCGTGGATCAGCTTAATTAATTGTGGCAGCCAATGTCGTAATTGCGATTAAAACTTGATTAATTGTGCAGCCCTAGTTGTGCTGCTTGTCAATAAAATGTTACATAATTTTCACTCCAATTAAACAGATAACACCTTGACGACCTCACACTTGGAAATTGCTCCATTCATCCATTTTATAGAGCCGCTTATCCTCCTCTGTATCTATTTTTTTTGTTTTATTATGAATCTGTTGTACTTTTTGTATTTTTTTTTTATTGTAATCACGCTAATGTGGACTTTCCCTCTCCTTTTACAGCTTCCACCATTCAACGACAAAGCGCTGTGTGTCAGTCAGTCTCTTGGTATGCACATTAACCTCATACTTTTCACTTTTCTTTGATTGTATTTGATGTCGTTTACAGCTTACAACATAAACAAGTACACCAACAGATTTGTTAGAAACCCTTGAGGGTTGTTTTTGTTTTGTTTTTTGGAAACATTTTTCCCATGGTACATATGACAACAAAGACCTGCACATATAAAAGTAGTACACTTTGGCTGTTCAGCAAAGCAAAAGTTTTAGAAAACAAAATGTATTTCAGATTAAATCAACCACAGGTGAGTCTAAACTGCATCAATATTTTGAAACGTTTCATCCGATTCCTGAGAAATTGAAGGACATTTTACTTTTCAATTTATGATGAGCATGTAATCTCCTACAAGACTTATCACACTGTGTCAAAACAGGCTTTGAATTTCTATTTGTATCCCAGACCCAGGCTAAGATTATGTCACCATACTAGGAAGAGATACATTTTGAGCATACGTCTGTACAAAAATATATTAGCAAAATAAGATACCGGTACAGCTTTTCTTTAAATAATATTTTAAGAGAAATCCTAATGTAAAACCTCCAATTGAGAGCATTTTTTTTAAAGACACATGCACATGATTGTTGTTTAACTTGATTTGTATTGACTATTTAGGAGGTTACTGCACTCCTGCTGTACCATATATAATGGAGTCAATGGGACTGCAGGGTTGCGGTGAGTGGAGGAGCCCCACACAATGTGGCCTGACTCGCTGCTGTGCGTTTTGCTGTCAAAACTAAAAAGAAAAAAAAAGAAAGAATCTAGCCTTGATAACTGGTGGCTTCCTAAACCTTACGCCTGTATTCTTTTTCTTGCCTGTTGGTCAAATCTGTAGAGCTTTGCATGCTCAAGATCCTGTTTTGTATCTTATCTTCTCTTGCATCAAAATGCATTTCACCTCTTCAAAGGCCCCAAGGTGATTTTCCATCTCTTTGGAAAGAATTGAATCTAACAAATTTACTTATTGACTGAGCGTTTTTTTTTTTTTTTTTTTTTTTTTGGGGGGGGGGGGGGTGTTTCTAACACCTGTTGTTTAGGTTCAACTGCATAGTACAATTAAGGCTTGTGATTTGAGTCCAACTAACAGAGTGGGACTTAATTTTTATCTGAGCAGTAACTGCAGTCTTCACGCCCTGTTGACCACTGGAGGACACTGATCTGTGTACTTTGCGTTACCAGTTTGCTTAGTCATTATAATGAAGCCGTTTTTCTAATTTGCACGCACTAATATTTCCTGTTTGTTCACTTTTTCATTTCGTGCATCACATTTACACGGCGAACATGCAGTACATTCTAACTTTGGACCCGCACATTGTGAATGACGTGTTTGTGACTTGGAAAACAATTTATCAACAAATCTGAAGTAAATTTATATTGAGTATATTCAAAACACTTGCCATCATTGATAGGTTAACCTGCTTTGTATTGACAAAATGTGCAACAGTCCTCCAGCACCACTTCCCCCTAAAGAAATACATCTTTTTTCCCCCCCTTTTTTTCTACACGTTCTGAAATACCTTAAAGCTTTCCAGACAGTGCTTTTTCTTTGGGTCAGAGAAAAAAAAATACATTTACAGCAGTATCTCATTAAATTTGAAAATTGCTGCAAAGAATGAATGCATGAATCATAAGTACCGTAATAAAAGTTCTTTTAATGTTTTCCTCCTTTAAGCAATTGGCGTTTGAAAGCAAATCATTGTTGGTGAATCATTGTAGCGAAAGAAAATATAACAATACCCAGTGTTCTTTTTCTTTGAATGAATACATAAGTGCAGCTTTCTCGCGCAATTATGACTTTTTTGTGTCGTATTATATTGCCCCCTGCTGGCCATATAGCATATTTTCAGAATACCTTTTATGAATGTTTTTGGCAAACACAACAATAACAAATCAAGCAAGACTTATCTTGCCTCACTAAAAACGTAGCTGAAGCTCTAACAATATATATATTTTTAACAGGCATACTATCTGGTGTCTCTATTGATATCTTAACAGCAAGTTTAAAATGACAAACTAATGTGCTATATTTGTGTAATGATATCCTAGATCTTTTTATAGAGAATTTGGTATTTTCATTGGCGGTAAACTAATGATCAAAATACAATAAATAAAACAAAATAATAGAGCCTCCTTCACCATTAATTCAGTTTCTGAATTGAATGACGGGACTGACTCAATTTACAATATTCAAATTTATTGAGATGCTTCTGAAGCTATGCCAGGTTTCATAATCTGGCTATATAATTTTTGTGTATTTTCCTGGGCCGAATCCTGTATTTGAAGTTTCAATTTATTCATATTCAACATTCATCTATAAATGTACCTAATTGATTTGTATGTCTGTATAATGTTATTGCAGGAGATGACTATCAGCGCATTAAGTTTGGTGTTGATGAGGTCATGGACTCTAAGCCCGGCGGCATCGCGAACGACTCTTTGTACAAAGTGTCGAGCACGCTGAATCCGCAGGCTCCTGAGTTCATCCTGGGCTGCCAGTCAGCCCAGAAGCCCCAACAGACGACCACTCGGGCAGGCGGCACCCCAGACGGATGCCATTTCAACTCCGAAAACGGGCCTGACTCTGAGGCCTTGGACAATCATCAGGTGTGCCAGGACATGGACGGGCTGCCTGGTGGCCTGGCACAGCGAGAGAGAAAAAAAAAGAAAAAGCGCCCCCCAGGGTACTACAACTACCTGGACCCCTCAGCCGGCTGTAAAAACAACAACAGTAGTAGCAGCAGCGCTGCAGATGAGACGCCTGTGACGGCGCTTGTTAACGGACATTCACTCGGCAACTCGCAACACAGTGCCGAGGAGGCGGACTGTAAGATTTTATCGGGAACTGGCGCATCCACTCCAAATGTAGTCACCACAGCGACGGCTGCTCTGACGACCACAACCACTGCCAAACAGAGGACTTGTGATAGCCCTGATAACTTGTCGTCGGACTTAAAAAGCGGGGTCACCTCTTTATCAGAGGCGACTTGCCCCTCTTTGTCCTCATGTCAAAGCAGAAGCATGACCGAGGGACCAAGGACTGCGAATGAGCAGCCAGATCATTTGGCTCCACAGAGCCTCAAACCTTCTGATAGTCCACAGAGCCCCCGCTCCAAGTCACCAATTCCTGCCTCTGCTGCTACGACTACTGTACAGGAGGGAGACGAGGTGCCAGAGAGCAATGGCTTGGCGGAGTCCGCCACTCCTGTCAGTGCAGATGGACACAAGGACGACTGCGAGAGTGACGATTTGACCCAGCGGGTCCCGACGCTCTGCGCTTCGGAAACGGTGACGGCAGAGTCGTCACATTTGCCCGCACTTCCAGCCGCGGCTCCTGCCAACCCCCCCAAGTCTTGGGCCAGTCTCTTCCACAACTCGAAGCCACTTCCTGGCAGCCCTCCGGCCTTTGTGGAGGTTAAGAATGCTGTGGAAGCCGTTGCCCCTCCCCTCCTGACACTAGAGACACCCGAGGAGAATCCCGTCGAGGTCAAAGAAGGCCCTGTCCATGTGTCAGAGGACCCTCTGGCTCCTAAGCTTGCAGGTATTTTCTGAAGATGGATCAAGTTGCTGCTGTCCAAAATGTACCCTCTACAAAAAGTTGTTTCAACATTGAGACAGTTTTCTTGATATCAAAATTAGAGTCCATGCTCTAGCAGGGCTGCACAATACATCAGATTTTAATAGTGATTTTTGCTGCCTCTATTAAATTGGCCTACAAGTAACTCATTCACTGCCATTGGTAGCTACAGATGTTAATGATCCATTTTAACCGGCCTGGCAATGAACGAATGAAAGGTAAAATGCGCACACATCGATGCTACTTTTCTAATCACGCACTTTCTCAACCAGTCAGTCAGTCAGTCAGTCAGTCAGTCAACATCTATTTATTTTTAACATTTATTGGAAAATATTAAAGCCTTCAGTCAAACGTTTTTTTTTTTTTTTTTTTTTAAGATTTAGAATTTTAATTTACATAACCACAATTACAATTTTGATCAAAATTATTAGCATCATTTTGACCATAGTACTTCAGCTGTATTTACAAGAACATTTTGTCTTCAGGAGTAACAATTTAGCGCACCAAAAGAATGCTTGCTTAACTATTGATATTTTTCCATCGTTGCCTTCTTCTACTATGTGACATGTCTGCGCATGAATAGAACACCTTGGAGTACCACAGTAGAAGTACAACATGTTATTTCTAAGACAGACTGCACTGGTTGACATTCTTTTGCTACTAAATGGTAAATGGTATACTTTATTCTACATTATATTATTATATTGTAATTTAGTTTTTATAGTACAAGTACTACCTATGAATAGTAATACTTTGTAATCTTACTGTTAGTACTAGTGGCATGCTTAGGCAAATACAGCTTAGCACACTATTGAGTGAGTCTTAGTTGTAAGGTTCCCCCCTTAATTATTGTATGACCTATCTGCCCTCTTGTGGGACAACATTGGTATACTAGTAGGGAAATGATAAACTATTTAATCTGTTTTTTCTAATGCTGCTCATGAAGGTATTAGTTTATGCTGCTAAGAGTTCTAGTAGCATACTTGAGCATCTATTCAGTCTTCTTCATAGCAATCTTAAGGTATGATTGTTAGTATTGGGACTAAGACTTTGAGCCAGATATCAGTGTTAGTACATGAATACGGCTTTCCTTATGACCACACATGATCTAATTAGGATGTTTCATTAAGAAATGTAAATTCTTTTTTGGCCACTTGATGGCAGTGTTTATCCAAATATAATCAGCTGCCAAGTCATAACGAACCTTGAGAAAAAAAAGTATTGGGGAGGGCGTCTTTTAACAGGTGTGTATGATGAAGGAGATGCTTAGTCTCCTCATTTATAGCGATAGGAAACGTAACAAGGAAGATATAGAGAAACAACTAGCACTTTTTATGGAGTTTTTGTTGTCCACTCTTGATGTTGTGATTGCATTGCAGGTCATAGCGTTTTTGTCCCTGTCATGCCTATTTTTGTCGCATTTTTTTGGGACGAGACAACGTTCGGCAAACAAGGAAATGTGTGCTCGTGTTTGTTTTTTTGTTATTAGATTCCTCATCTGGAGTGTTGTTAAAATCGAAAAGGCTCACATGGCTCTAATTTTACTCTGATACTAAAGACCATATTTGTAGTAATTAACATGAATACAGAACTTAAGTTGTTTACTTGCTTCCAATTTTTCACGACAGTGTGGCAAAGCAAATTATTTTTGTGAATGTGTTGTACTTATTTTGATGCGTATGGGTTTTTTTTTAAAGTGAGCAGTTTTTCTTTACTTATGAATTGCTGTTATCATTAAAAACTAGAATTTGGAAGAGGCGGCATAAACGATCCAATCCTAAACAATGTCACCCTGTCCACGTTACCATGGGAGCTGTGTTGTGATGACAGTCTCCCTTCCTAGGCGTGGTACAGCATAACCTTGCTCCTGTTCACACGTCTCTTAAGTTGCTGTATCAAGAGACCCGGCTGGAAGAAGGAACATGTTACAATTTGATTGAACGATACTTATAAATGTGAAAATGCATAATACTTAAAAATTTGAAATTGAGCCTTGTTTTTTTTGTTTATTTGTTTGCTTTTGAATCCCCAGAACATATTGAGAATGTGAAGTTGATACATAAACCAGTATCTTTGCAGCCGAGAGGACTCGTCAACAAAGGAAACTGGTGCTACATTAACGCTGTATCCTTTCGCCACCTTAGTTTACAAATGTGACCCGATGGCAGCGATGTGTTTAAAAAAAAAAAAAAAAAAAAACTATGCACAAAAGAGAAAATATATCTAAGTCCTGTAGTCCTTTTATCTCTTAGACCAGACCATCAGTCTGTTTTTAGTAAATTGAGATAAGTGTCAGTGTTTCAATTATAAAATGTGTCTTAAGCTCAAAGTTTGAGAAACGATTAATTATTCATCAGGCATTTTTATTTTTTCATCCTACCAGTTTTTCTTTCCTGACTCAATGCCCTCAGACTCTCCAGGCCCTCATTGCATGTCCTCCCATGTACCACCTTATGAAATCCATTCCGCTTTACAGTGAAACACAGAGACCATGCACCTCAACACCCATGATAGACAACTTGTGAGTAACATTAACATCCTCCTATGGTGTTGACGCTGTGTTTTGCTGACTGGTCATCTTTTGTGTCTTACTAGTGTGAAGCTGGTGAATGAATTCACAAACATGCCGGTGCCTCTTAAACCCAAAGCAGGTAAGCCTTTCCCTGAAGATGGTTTGATTTAATTTGTTCTCTTTGCAACACTGATCCAAAGTGTTGTCTGCAGCTCTTGGTGATAAGCTGGTGAAAGACATTCGACCAGGCGTCCCTTTTGAGCCAACTTATATCTACAGACTCCTCACGCTCATCAAGTCCAGTCTCTCGGAAAAGGTAGGCGGCTTCAAGATCTGTGACTTACTTTTTTTTGCATGTTTGCTTTTTTTTTTTTTTTCTTCATGATCTCTTGAACACAGAGTACCGGAAGCCAATGTTCCTAGTTTTCCGAAATGCACATTTTGAATTAGAATTGACAACACATGGAAATATAAGCATTTAATGTGCTGAATCCAGCAATTCCCCAAAGGTATTTTTTGCAAATTGTGTGAAAACACATCCAATTCAAAGTGTCTATGTGTACGCACACACACACACCTTGACTCAAGATTTTTCTATGATGTAGGCATTCTTCATGCTTTAATTGGTGGCGATGACGTGTTTGCAGGGTCGACAGGAAGACGCAGAGGAGTATCTTGGCTTCATTTTAAACGGGCTCCATGAGGAGATGCTGGCTTTGAAAAAACTAATCTCGCCTCAGGAAGAGAGTAAGCATCTTTGACAGACACGATTCACCTGGCACAATATATAAAATTACTGTCGGAGCTGCTCAATTGACAGGACGATGCGGTGGCGGTTTTTAGTAAATAGGCACACGCATGCGATCATTTTTCTCTCGTTTGTTTTGAGCAGAAGCCCCCACAGCCAACGGCCCAGAATCCCAACCAGGTGTGGAGGAAGACCACGCCGACAAGGACGAGGAGGGGAGCGAGGACGAGTGGGAGCAAGTTGGCCCTCGCAACAAGACGTCCATCACTCGCCAAGCCGACTTTGTCCGCACGCCCATCACTGACATATTTGGAGGACACATTCGGTACGCGGACCGAACAAATACCAAAATAGCGGCGCTTCTGTGAATGTCTCATGAGAGAGATGGCGTGTGGTGTCCTCCCACAGACACACTTAACCTCTGGCCTGCTTGAAAGGCAAAACCCAGCGTGGGCGAAGCTGGCCTTAATAACATGTTCTATGAGCTCCTGGTCTGGCACACACTACATTATTTTCTCAACATTGTTTGGAAGTATAAAAATAGGATACAGGGGGTGTATGTCTGTCTGCCCATTTGCCCTCTACGGTTATTTTGGGCACTTAGTAAACGTAAGTGTAAGTGTAATATGTTGCCCGTTTTTGAGCATGTTAAAAATCCCCTTATTTAATTTGCTCTTAATTTCAAGAGAAAAATGTACCCTTCCTGTCGGCATTAAATTAGCTTTGCTATTTAAAAATCCCCTTATTTAATTTGCTCTTAATTTCAAGAGAAAAATGTACTCGTCGGCATTAAATCAGCTTTGCTATATCCTGTTAAAACCTCTTCAAGGCCCTTCATGTATCACCATATGAGAAGCATTGCTTTAGATGTATTGATAATGTCAACCAGAAAGACAAATCCTCAATGACCTGAGTTTTTTTTTTTTTTCTTGTTGTGTTTTGCTTTGTGCGTCAGGTCTGTGGTGTATCAACAGAACTCCAAGGAGTCAGCCACACTGCAGCCCTTCTTCACGCTGCAGCTCGATATCCAGTCTGAGAAGGTCCGCACGGTCCAGGAGGCCCTGGAAACGCTCGTTGCCCGAGAGTCAGTCCAGGGCTACACTTCCAAAAGCAAGCAGGAGGTATGAAAGGAGTACCGCATGTGGATTCTCCACGCTGTTAAGACATCACTTTTTGCTGGTACTATTCTTGGCTTGCGCACAGTGTTTTAATTGGCTCATTTGTTAGAAAGACAAGAATGCAACATCCTTTCCAACCAGTTCTTTGGTCATTTTTCATCAGAGTGGCTGTGATTTGTTGTTGTATTCTGTTCCGAAACATATGGCGGGTTTTGGTGGGGGGCTGCTAAAGGTTATCTTCACTTTGGATTGACTTCAGTCTGCTGTAATGTTGTGTGTTCAACGCCTCCAAAACCCCAAATGATTTACAAGTCACTTGGCGAGATCGAAATGTTCTGTTCTCTCGTGTCGCGTCCTCGCTTATTTGCCACACTTTTTATTGGGTTCCATACTCATAAATCAGCTTCACCCCAAACTGTTTTGATGGTCTGAGACTTATCTTGTTACACCTACAATTAGTCGTGATTGTTCACACTTTTCTACCTTGTCAGATTGAGGTCAGTCGGAGGGTAACTCTGGAGGAACTGCCCCCTGTCCTCGTGCTCCATCTCAAGAGATTTGTCTTTGAGAAGACGGGAGGCTGTCAGAAACTCAACAAGATCATAGAGTACCCGGTTGACCTGGAAATAAGCAAAGGTATGACTGTTTTAAGGGACCACCGCCCTAGTAAAACATTTTTATTGTAAGTTTTATTTGTCAGACACCTCAATAAATCAAAAGCTTTTATATTGTACGAATCTTGAATTTAAATAGTTGTCGCAAAATTTTGTTTCCGCACCTATTTTCGAGTACTGCTGTTCATTTTAGTGTTTGCCAATAAGCACATCAATAGAACAGGATGTAGGGCGCTTCTGCATTTGTTTAGAAGGGGCAGTTAGCAGCTCCTAAATCCTAGTCGCCGCTGCCAGGGCAGAACAATATATCATTTTGGGACTAAAGTCGCAGCCTCCAACAACTTGATTTCAGTATACAGACTTTTTTTCCCCTTAAAGGCTCTTATCTTTACTCAAGGAAGTCATCTTTTCAATGCTCTCTGCGCTAAACTAGCGTGTGCTGCAGCAGCACGTACTTACATTTACACGTTGTGTCAGTCCATGCACACAGCAGCAGCAAAACGGCTGTGTCATGCTGATTTTTACGACTAGCACCTTTCATCAAAGACAAATGAGGGTTTTCTAAGCATGCCGATCCCCACTGTGAAAAAAAAAAAAATACAGAGCATGGAAATAACCAAAATAAAGTGTACAATAGACTTTCCACAGAAGTCTGGCCAGAACCGCCTTCCGGTGGAGAGCCAAGAGCTTTGAGTACCAAATTTTGTGACAACATTAATTCATATCTAGGTTTAAAACAAGACGTCCGTTACATCAGTAATTTAGCGCATGCGCGAACAGCAGACAAGACGTAAGCCATGACAAAGGGCTCAAAGTCATAAGTCAATTAAATATCAGTAGAGTACAGAATTGAGATTTACACAATAATTTGTCTCATCTTTAATCTTTTTAATGTTAGTTTACATGAAAATCTAAATAAAAGCAAGCAGAGAAAATAAGGAAAGACACCTTTTGACTCTTTACAACAGGAAATATTTACCTTTTCACATTTAAGTAACGCGATGATAAAAACCTTGACCCTTTTACTCTCATTAATACTGCTAAGACCAAAATATCCAATTAATGCTATGCTATGACTTTATTCTCAGTTTCTGAAGCACTTAAGCCTCAAGCAAAAATGTGTTGGGAAACATTTATATAGTTTAAAATAAAATGTATTTTACCCACTCTGTCACATAATTGCATATTTTTACATAGCGGCAAGTTACACAATACTCCTTGCCCGACTTGAAAATATTTGGAAATGATTAAAAAGGACTGCCTCCTCATAAAACCTCTTTAGCTTCTGCATCATTAGAGGAATAGTTTTTAAAGTTGTGATACGTCATGTTTTTAAATGTTGTTTTAAATGCACGTTGTGATTACTGCACCGAAGCTTGATTTAAAAATTAAATAAATGGATAAAAGTCGCATATTGTATCAGAGAAATTGTGATAATTGTGAAAATTGATAAGCCCAATACCCACCCCTTCAGCCCCCACCCTCCCCCCCAAAAAATCATATTTATTTCTTTATTTCTCTGTGAAGCCCTTTGAGACTTCAATGATTCAGGGCTACACAAATAAAATTTGATTGATTGATTGATTGATTTCTTTTAAATTTTTAAGTGTCACTTGCTTACGCTGAACCACAATTCCCTGGAATCATTTGAATCAGGTGTTTTGATTGAAGGTCGATTGAGACATTGAAAACAGACGGCCGAGGAAAGACTGTGATGCAACTGAAAAATGTTTGTCATATCTTGCAGACCTTCTCTCTTCTGGAGTGAGGAGCAAAGTTGTGAAAGGCCAAAGAACGTACAGGCTCTTTGCAGGTGAGTTCTGAGGCTTCATTTGCTCTGAAAATCGCAGCTCTACTATTAATGATTATTTCTATACACTTCACTATTAATCGCCTTGCTGAATTTAAGAAATGAGTGAAGAGGATTTGGAAAACCCATGTGTCGCTTTGTCCCCGGCAGTGGTCTATCACCACGGGAACAGCGCGACGGGCGGTCACTACACCACGGACGTCTTCCACATCGGTCTTAATGGCTGGCTACGCATCGACGACCAGGCCGTGAAGGTGATCAACCAATACCTGGTGGTCAAGCAGATTGCGGAGCGCACCGCTTACCTGCTGTACTACCGGCGCGTTGACTTCTTGGCGGGGCACATACCCACATAAACGCACGCGCGGAGCAGGCGACAAGCATACATGCATACGCTCACACATACATGCCAACACAGCTCCCCTCATCTTACACGTGACACACACATGTGGAACATATGATGAACAGGAACACTGCCTGACTTTGTTCTCTTGCAAGATTTTCCTTCTCTTCCCTCATGTCCTTGCTTCCTCGAGAGCCAGCTTTTCCAGCACCTCTTCCCAAGAGGAGACACAAGTTGCATTCACCATGAATTCCTTGCAACAGCTCGCTCTTCTCTGTGCACCACTGCTGTTTTGTTTTGTTTTTTTCTCCTCAACGCAAACACACAAAAAAGTAAAAGAATAGGCGGTTCAGAAAGAGACTTGAAAACTGGACTGCTGGGGTATCTTCCCTCCACAGAGCTGAACCACCCGCAATTATCAGTGTTGGCCTTTTTCCCAAGGAGAGCCACAATGAAAAGGCCCTAACCAGCATCTTCATCCCAAGTCCGCTCGTATCTTCGTATCCTCTCGCTCATCCGGGTACTGGTTGAGCCCTTAAGCAGCGAGGCCTGGGCTACCTGGAACCTGAAGTCGTCGCTCTCTGGGTCTTTATGTCTACAAAAAGTATCTAAACAAAGTCTTTATTGCGCTTTAGAATTTAAGATAATGAGCTTTCTGTGCACAAAGTATAAACTGATGATTATAATGTGGCAGGCGTATTTGCAAATATTTAGACTAAAATGAAAAAAAAAAACACAAAAAACCCCAACATGCAGTCCTGAAGGACTTTGCTTGTTTTTAGATTGTTTGCACTGGAGATGGCAACTAATCAAAAGATAGAATCCATTGCAAGAGCTGCCCTCGTTTACGTTGTACATTTCCGTTTGATCCGTTTGTTGTCTTTGTGTGTCCAAGTGGCTCGTCGTGCATCCAAGCCACAGCACCCATTCAATTTACCCCCCATCAAAAAAAAAAAAAAAAAAAAAAACAGAAAAAGCTCCGCTGTGGGGATATGTGGTACAGCCTTAGGTTCAATCTGTGATCTTTTCTCCACCCAAACAGGCTAGGGATGTGACATCCCCGCTGTGTGCGGAGTGATGAAAGGTGGGACAGAATATAGGTGCTTGGACACACGCACACACACACACACATGTACCTAAATGGAGATAGCGTTGGCTTTTCTTGAAGATCTTCATTTTTTTTTCTGTAATTCATTTAATGTGATGATTTTTGTTTGTTTAAGCTACTAAAATGTTAGATTTTGTTTCAGTCACTTATTGGATGTCCCATGGTCCTCTGACTTCCGCTTGAGTACGAATTGGATGTTTTAAAAGGAAATGAGACAGGCTAAAGCACAACGAAGAATAAAGATGAAGTAGCTTATTCCGTAGTTTCATTTTCTCTCACTGGCACAACCACTGTCACAACTGCACCCCATTACCCCATATCAAACTGTCATTTAAAGTCTCTGTAAAGTTAAGACAAATAATGATGTCAACAACCTAGGCAAATTTGAATGATTTAAAAAAAAAAAAGAGGTGTTTATGTGACTTCAATTGCCAAGCAGTGGTCTGTTCACAAATATTGTGGACCTGTCCCCTGCATCCGTAAAACCATCCTGAAAAATGGATGCTACTACTTCCAGCCTAAAATGTAATGGCTACAGATACCACCATATTTGGACGTGAAAAATGTCAAGCACAGTGGATGGAATATAGCCCATCAAGGCGTTGGCTTTTGCAGACCGCGCAAAGGTGTGCTAGCCACCAACCAGCTTGCAAGCCACAGGTAAAACAACTCAAAATTGTACCGCATGACTGATAATTTGAGCAACGCTGGGCAATATTTGACACACCCAAAATTATTGTGAAAACTAAAATGGCGATCTCTGAATTTGCTTTAAGCAGTTTCCAACAAGACACCTCCCAAAGTCATCACTTATTTCAAGACCACTTTAGTGTATCGATGTGGTAACGGCATACCACCTTTGTGGGTTTTCAAGTATAAAACATTTGCCAACTAAACCAAAGGACACCATATTGAACTTGCTTGTTTTTGACTTGGGTTGTCTTCATTTCCTGTGCTCAAATTGTGCTGCAAGCGTTGTAGTACTTTCTCCCCAAACTGTGACATAGATCATTTGCATATTTATTCCCCCAAGAAGAAGAATGTCGGGATGTTTGGACTTTGAATTGGACAACGTGAGCTTTGTGACCGCTTCATTGTGTGTCTTGGGTTTGAGTTCCTAACACTGTCTTCTGGGGTTATACAACAATCTCTTGTCTTTTAAATCTCTGGCCTCCGCCGTTCTATTTCATTTGTTGTTCGAATAAAGGATTGTGCAAAAAGCAGTTTGCTAATAATGACATGGAGACAGGCGTCTTGTCATCTTTGAAATGCCCGGTCTCAGCTTGGGACGCGCACCGTCAACATGTGCTGTTTGTAGCAGGTTGGAGACTGCGGTGGGACTGCCTTGCCTCGCAGTGCGCTCGCTCCTGCGGCGTAGCTCGCCTCTGCATAATGGAAAGCAGACCCGTCATTGAAAAATCTGCTTGCTCTGCTTGTTTTCAACCCCTCCTTCCTCACGGTAACTAGGCCGTCCCCGAAAACGTGAGCGCTTTGTTATGTGGCGGATTGTCAACGCTGGTCAAGTAAGTGATACTTGCCTTTGACTACTGTGTGACATTTCTGTACATTAGGACTATGAACTTACTGCAAACATTCCACTGTTCAATGTTTCAATACCTTTTCCTGTGACCGTCCACATTCACCGCTGGGTTCGTCTATAATTTTTTTGGTTCAGTTAGAACGGATATTTAAACATTCCTCTTCATTGTGGTGTTAATATAGTAACTAAGGCTTGCAATGACATCTATCAATTCAACAGAACCTTTCCAACAAACTGGATTTTCTCAAAAGGGAGTGGAAATGGTAGAAATGCAAATGGAAGAGTAACAGAAAAGGGCTGCAGGGCTCTGTAAGAGAACAGCTGTTTTGTGGGCCCACTACAGCAATATTGGACTGCTGCATCGAAAATATTGAAATCAAACTAACTCAGTCCCCGACACCTTTTTAACACATCTTTACGGAATCCAGATGTTCAGTCCCAGATACCAATTTACAAATTCATGTTCGGAAGAAGGAGAAAACGAGTTAAGTTCACCTGAAGCAATTTAGTGTCAGTTTAATCTGAAAGTGCAACAAATTGGTTTGACTGCAGGCTCAGTTAGAGAGTGTATGATGCAATAACGTTTACGTTTGAACTATAGATGTGCTGTTTCTTTTTAAAATTAACGTTAAAAGACGACTAGTTGTGTATCATGATATATTTTAAAGTGAAACGATTCATACGTTAGCATATTTTAAAACAAAAAAATCATTTTCTGGCCCCAACCTTTTTTTTTTACACCTATTATTCTAGTTCTTTTTTCCTCCAGTCTAAGTTCTCTGTAGTAAAAAGAAAAAAAAAAAAAAACTTGAACGTGACCTCATGGCATCACCATGCGGCGTTCCTAATAAAACAAAGGGCCGCAATCCTAAACATACATGAGCGAAGTGACCATGAGGCCCCGTGCTGTCAGTTTTGGGGGTAGATTTGTGACCTTGGGCTCCCGTGCAAAGGACATATTGTACTGTACGCGCTCCAGCAGCTGCTTCCAAATGCGGCGAGGCCTTTCTAATCACGTCAGCATGCGTGTCAGTAGCGTGCTTCCAATGACATTGTGCACGCTTGTGCCAGTGAAGCTGTCAGCCCAAATTCAAGAGCTAGATGAATAATTACAGACTGTTGAAGCCGGTCTTTTCTAATATTCATAGTCGGACCACCATGGCCTTGAAGTTGGCATCTAAGTTGACTCCGAGCGGCCACAAAAAAACCTTCCAAAGTCTCAAATGTACACGAGGAAGCCTGCGGGGGGGGTTCCGACGTATGAAAGCCGAGCAAGTCGTTTATTATAATGGAGCCCATTTTGTTTAAGGAATGTATTCTATCGGAAATGTGAGCTACAGAATGAAACATGTATACCACTACAATACTGCTTAACATGTCCAGAAACAATCAAATGTCGTCTTAATGTTGATGTTATACTTTCACAATGTACATGCGGTTTGTACAAATTCATAATAGCGATGTTTTGTAAGATTTTATATGGCAAAAATGATGTTTGGGTTTCAACTGGTATTTAACCTTCTAATGCAACACCAATCATTTTTGTGTAAGTTGCTCCTTCTCCTTTTGAGGCTGCAAGATCACTTTTTAGCCCGAGTATTTATTGCAATGCTGAAACAAGCGTGTACTGTTAAAGCCTTTCCCAACCTTTATTGAGCCAAGGCACATATCTTGTGTATTATATTTGAGGGGGAAAAAAAAAATCACAAAGTAAACAACCACACAATGATCTGGTCTTAATTTGCTCCCCAATTTGTAGTCTGCGCTACATCTGAGACTGTTTAGTTGAACACTGTTGAATGGAAAGCAACAAGTGGATCTAATGAAAAATAGGTTCTTGTCACCTAAGCAAATTTAGTGGCAATTGAATGGTTGAAAATGGTAATAAAAAATAAGTAAAAACTTATTAACTGCAATGATGCAGCTTTATTTTAAAATCTACATATGTAAGAAAATGGCAATGTATTGCCTGAAAAGGGAGTAGCAGGGTTAAACACTATAATAACTGTTGTTCAGTGTGTCAATTAAGACTAATACAATAAGTGTCTTAAACCTGTTTTTTTTTTAAAGAAATGTGGGGGGACCCTGAAAATCTCATGGCCCAATGCTGTTGGCTGTTTGCCTAATGATAGAGCCACCCCTATCAGTCGGATTCAATTCCTGCTCATTGGATGCGTCCAATTGTATCATTGGTACGGGCCTGTGTCAGCTGGTCTCTTCGGTTGCCAGGTTGCAGCATCTTTGACCACGTGAAGCACACATAGTCAAAGGACACCTGAAAATAATGGCGCAATTTCATGTCATGTGACTAGAGTGGACCTTTCGATGTCCTCCCGTGGTTTGTTTTCCTTTTCAGCTTCATGTTCCATATGCCTTCGTCATTTAGTTTCTCGGCTGCTTGCTTCCCCGCTGCAGCTTGCGTGTGTGCGTCATGTTTAGAGGTTCTCCAAACCACCACCTCCAGCCACTATCTAAATAAACCTGCTTACTTTAATGCATTTGGAGTACAGTTTATGTATGTGTGATGGTGGGTTCCCCCTTATTCACCACAAAGAAAAACTGTAATACCACCTGCTTACGATTATATAACGTCAGAAAAAATGTTATGAATTATGTATTAGAGTGTATACACCTAACCCACTGGTGGGAAACTTGAAGTACACATACATGAAGAGAAAGCTACAGGTATATTCAGCTCAAGGGAAGCTTTAGTTTAAAACTAGTTGTTCTCAAACAGTGGTGTGCCGGCTCCCTCTAGTTGTATGAAAAAAAACAAAAAAAAAAAAAAACGGAATTAATAGCCAAACCGGATAGGGTTACAGTTTTTTTTTTCATAATTTTTTAATGTTCATGTTCAAACTGCATAAAGTGACTGTTATAGGAATAAAACCAGACTTTTTTTTAAAGAACATTTGGGCCTTGCACACAACTATTTAAATGGTAGTCATGAAAACCCCTAAACATGCATCTGTCCTTTTAGTAGAACACAGTGTGGTATTTGTAATTCACACCTGCTGCCATTCTAAAATATGAATGAGGATGTCTTAACAGATTTTTAAGCAGCGACTTATAAGCAGCAAAAGCACTAGTGTGGGAAACTCAAGAGTTGCAAAACCTTATCGTACATTTGCGTCATTCATTTGCCAACCAACCACTTGCAACAGACCTTTTTTTTTTCAATATATGGATGTAATCTGCATTCACCAATATACAACCCATGCACCTGTATACTGTATGTGTGTAAATGTGTATGTGTGTGTGTATACATGTGTATGTATATGTATATATATATACATACATACCAGAGGTCACTAAGGTAACAACATGAGTAACCCGCAGGCCTGTTTTACAAAGAGCTTACACGTGATAGGACATTATGATTTTCTGTACACATATACACAAGTATATTACATTTAAATTACAGGTCAAGGAAATTATTTACTGAGACAACACGCACAGCCATATTTTGGGGCGTGAGTGGGTTAAGACGTGGCACAGCAGTATTGACAGCTGATCGATCCTTTCATTGAAAGGTCCTTCAATTCATTAGCATTGGCAATGATAAACTGAATGAGACCGACAAAGAAAATAGTACATCACATCTCCGCTCACTTAACTAATATTGCTGTGCGCATGCTTCCACAAAAAATTCCTTTACCTATTTTAGGCTGGTTCAACCAGAAAACAAAAAATAAGAGGAAAAAACCCCAACATAAAACGTTTTGGATGCAGGTTTGTTTTTTTGATGTCTGTAGCCTCCTGCACACCACAAGTAAATGTTTAAATATTGCTTGATTACAACCAGTGAAACCAAATCACACTTTGAGTTCCGTTTTCCCGATAAACCATATATTTTCCTTCTCATATTTTTTTTTCTTGTGAGCACCACAGGCACACTTTAGAAACTGTTTTAGTGAGTCATTTTTCTGTTCCAAGGTCCATAAAGCCTTGCTTGGAGAAGTTCAATCTGAATGAATGAACCAAAACAAAAATCTCCACGACACACTCCCAGCATCTTGTGCAAAATTTTCCTTAAACGTTTGGTAGCTTTTTGGCTGCACATGATAAACTCCACAGTTTGAAAATTTAATTACCTGTCCCAATACTTTTGTCTTTAGGTGGTGAAATACAGTAGATTACTGAATTGTATTTAACAACTACAATTAGTGAATGAAAACAAAGGAAATCTATCCATCCATTTTCTACAGTATAGTGCTTGTCTTTGTTGGTACCAATAATGGTACCAATACACTTATGACTGTTGGTGCTGCATTCTTTAATTTTGTTCACTTGATGACACTTTCATGAAGTTGTTGGTCTCCACTAGAAGATGATCTTTGTGTGCATCCCCACACACACACACACACACACGCACGCACATATGAGCAGCAGTCCGTCAGCCAAGCTCCACTCTGGGCTGCTGATCCAGCTGCTTGACTCATTTGTCAGTATGATGATTAACATTATTTGTAGTTTTCCCTCCTGACGTGAGGCTGCTGCTGCTGCTCGTGTGTGCGCTGAGCCAGGAACATTTCAGAAAGGCTGGTGCGGGGGAGGCCCCCCCCCCACCCCCCTTCCTCTGATCCCGAGGGGTCCTTTCTCTATATAAGGCTCTTGAAGCCGCTCTGACTGTAGATGCACATTTTGCGTGCTGACAACTCTCAGCAGATCCTCACACGGGAATACAAGACAACCCTCAAGCAAGTGAATTGTGACAAAAGACAAGCAGAGGTGAGATAACACGTTTAGGTTGTTGCCTAAATCTGCCTTGAGACTTTTTTTTTTCTTCCTATCAGTTTGGTCTAGTGAATTCCATTTAAATAGGCACTTCACTGACTGTGATGTAGGCAGAGTTGAATGATGATGCACGTGTAATTGGGCTCTACTATCTGTTTATATATATATATATATATATATATATATATATATATATATAATTTTTTTTTTCCCCTAGATAAGGCGTGAAGTAAACCAATGAATGGTATTTTTTTTATAATCACCCATTCCGTTGAAGTCTTTTCTTATCAATTATGTTTCCATGTCCTGATGTAATCACCTGTCAAGGCTGTATTTTTATTTTTGTAAAATATTCTCTGTGGTGTTCTTGTTTACTTACGTGTGTTAGTGCCATCTTTCTATAAGTCTGAAGTACATCTATCTATCTATCTATCTATCTATCTATCTATCTATCTATCTATCTATCTATCTATCTATCTATCTATCTATCTATCTATCTATCTATCTATCTATCTATCTATCTATCTATCTATCTATCTATCTATCTATCTATCTATCTATCTATCCATCCAAGTTTTTAGCACCAAGTGACAGAAAGCGGAGTTGGCATGCATGCAAGCATGGTGCCGGGGTAAATTAGAGGTCAACCCACCCCCTCTACAGAAAGTTCTCAAGGAGCCGGACGACATGAAGCAACAGTATGCATCCATGTCTTTTCAGCCCATCTGTCACCGGGGTCTAAAATTCAGGAGAGTCATGAGAAGGGCCCGGGTAGCCAAGCTGCTCTCGGTTGAGTGCGAGCAGCAGCAGCAGGGTGTGGTGCTTGCCCGATGCCTGGTGCCTGGCTCAGTTGCCCCTGGCACAGCGTGTTGACACAGAGCCGGTGCCAGACCTCAAGCCGCCTCTTTGCAGCCAGGGGGAAAGAGGTGAAGGGATTCAAGGATAAGGGGAGAAGCAGTGCAAGCGAGAACTTGTGTTTATTTTCTTCTCGGTTCACACGGACCCGTTGCACCTTCCTTGCTTTATTTGAACAAGTCCTCCCTCTTGTTAGCCATTAAATCATTATTGACTGCAACATTAGCAACCAAATGAAATACAGTAAAACATCCAGTTGTAGTAAAAATATGCTCAAATAACATCATAATGTTCAGGTTTCACACCTCCCTTGTAGTTTACATTTGAAAAATCTCTAATACGTATATTTCAGGAGCCCTTTTGGAGCTTTAAACTATGCAATACATTGATTTCTCACCCTAAACATCCCAGTGTTATTTTCCTTCTTTGACACATTTCAAAGCACTCCTTGCTTATTGTGCGCTCTCACACCCGCCTCGCACGAGCAGGTAAACATGACATGAGAAAAAGAAATTTATACCTCCCCTACACCACCCCCGTGCGAGAGTAAATACACGCCAACCTTACCCGCGTCTTTTAGTTTCTTTTTAGTTCCGGAGTTGAGGTGGAGAGAATTTGCCCAGTCGCCCAAGCAAACAGCAATGTTTCTTTTATTTATTAAAACATTTTACTGTATAAAACACTTAAGTGGCAAAATTGTGTGTGTGGGAGCACAAAGTCACACATTCAGTGTCAGTCACCCATCGGGGTAACTTTAGTTATGGATACTGGATTCGCATGGGGACCAATTTGATAGGAGGAACTTGTGTCAGTAAGTGCGATCTATAGACACTGTTTTGCATTTTAATGCCAGTAAATGGCCTGTCTTTGGCTCCTTCATTCACCCCCCTGACCCTCGTGAGGCTAAGCGGTCAAGATGATTGGTTGATGAATGTTTCATGGCAGGTGGCATTGAACGACATCATAAAGGGGGTGTGGCAGCCACACAGTGAGAAGCCGAAACGTGTTCCTTCCTGGTTAGAAATGTCAAGACCATAAAACTTTGATAAGAAATGAAATAGCTAATGTAATGTCCATCCATTTTATACAGCCACTTACCCTCACCGGAGTCGCTGGCTTGCTGTTGCCTATCCCAGCGGGCTTTGGTGGTGGGTGGGGGATACCCTGAACTGGTTGCCAGCCAATTGCTGGGCACACAGGATTGAACAACCATTCACGCACCCAATCATAACTGAGGACAATTTAGAGTGCCTGTTACACCTGCCATGCATGATCATGGCGAAACCTGAGTACCCAATGAGAACCCATGCGGGCTCGGGGAGAACATGCAAACTCTACACAGGAATGCTAGAGAGAATTTGAAGTGAACTCGGGTTTTGATGCGCTAACCATTCTTGCACAGAGCAGCCCTAAATCACCAATGTGCCAAAGGTCATTTATATGCACTGTGGAAAGTGTAAAAATATCGTCATAATCTAGGTCCTTTAAAAATGAAGTAGCAAAAAATTGAAGTATTTTTGCAACTTTTGGCATTTTTTGCTTGAATTTGGTGGACAGTGTGCCACTCTTGAAGTGTGCCTTTGCCACCTGGCTGAGCATTGTGCACAAATACAAAGCTAACTAAAGCTGTCTCAGCTTCCCAGTAAGCTGCAATACTATTAGTCATTCTTGTGAATATCGCACAATGCGAGCATTGACCATTTTTGTGTTCAAATATAGTTTTTGCCGAAAGCGATGCACTTAAAACAGTTGTGTGGATTTCATGTCTTAGTTATTACATTTTGGAACCACATTTGTTGTGGGACCTCTAGGCATCCTTTATTTAGGAACTCCAGAAGATCGTGTTACATCATTCTCCTTTATTTCTGGCTCATCTAAAAGAATTTGTGGCGCCAATGACAATGTGCATTCGTATGAAATTTTACATAATGAGGGCATATAACGTTTTGCAAAGGAGTCTGACACAATTTAGCAATAGGTTGCTTCATGTTCCAATTAACTTGCTCTTAATTTGAAAAAAAGTGCACTGATCTTGACACTGCATTTAAAAAATGTGTTTCTAATAGACTAAAGTGCCTTCACTTACCCCATGTGGTACTCTTATCCCCATTTTTAGAACCACTGGCCTAAGCGATTAGAATGCTGCTGCGTCGATCCAATTAGTTAGCCTACCTGACATTTAGGCATTATAGGACTGGCAAATTTCGCTCAAAATACTTTTTCTACAATTTCTTAAAAGAGACTTAATTTGACTTGGAAGTGGATTCCAGCAGAAAAACTGATTTCATTTCATTTTGACACTCAATGTCAATGACATATTGTCTATGAGTCATTGTTGAATTAGTGTCAGCATTTCTGGTTATGACATTATTGCACACTCATTTGCGATACTATCAAAATTCAACGCAAAAGGAAGTTTTCAGTACGAGATGTCTACTTCGTCAGCTGTTGTAATATGTACTCCCATAACAGGAAGAACCTGATGAAATGTTCCCTCCCTGCAGGTTGTGTCAGGACCAGCTCCCCTCACAAATATAAACGGCATCGTTGTATTCAAACCTCATAGTGTAAACAATGGCCTTCATCCCGCTCCTCACCCTCCTGCTGCTCTCCTGGCTCGGCGGCTCGGCGTCTCTCTTCCTGCCAGACTCCGAGGAGCTCCGGCAGCTGCTGAGTCGCTACGAGGACCAAGAAGTGGGTCATAACAGCACTGGCCAAGATGGAAGGAGCAGTAGGAGGAGACGTGCCATCCGCTGGTCGGACCGGGAGGAGATCCTCCAGCTGCACAACAAGCTGCGGGGCTCCGTGTACCCCAGTGCGGCCGACATGGAGTACATGGTGAGGCACACTTGAGAAATGCCCTTCTGTGTCTACTAAAATGCATTCTAGATTTTCAGGGTGTGTTAAATCAAGAAAAATAATGGTAATTAAGGGAATCTGGAAATTGTAAATGAATTACAATTTTTTCATGGGTAACAGTGTTCAAGGAGTTTGAAATAGACTCGAACTGTCTCTGTTTCCACCACTTTTGCATAGGGGTCACGGAAACATGCCCTTCGACTTTCAAGGGTCATGGGTGATCTTGAAACTGTAAGCGTCCAAATCGTTGAAGTGAATATTTATGGAAGGAAGGGAGCTTGGAACACTACGTAAAACTGGCTGCGTCTCGCCAATCTCAAAACAGTGAAGGCCAAAACTGCATGAGATTGATCATACACACTAAACATAAGCGTCAGAGGGTGCCGCGACTCAACGCAAAATCAAAATCTAGATCTGCAATCTAGCAATGAAAAATTAGCTTCTTGTTCGCTGAAACATCTGTTAATATGTCACCAAGAAAACTGAATTAGTTTTGAAAATATTTATCGTTCGGTATAGATAATTATGGTGATAAACTGACACACAGTTAACCAAGTATCTCCAATTAATGTTATTGTATGTATGTTTGTATGGAAAATGGACATTGCTTACTGTAGATGTTAAAATACCATAGCAAAATGCTGTTGTAGTAAAAAAACAAAAAACAAAAAAAAAAAACTGGAAATGTGCAGTCATGACAGCACACGATTACCAGCCTGCTGTGTTGTGTGTTTCTTTTTAACAAGCTGGATAATAATGCTGACTTTGCTTGTCTACCTGCTTCATGCCGCAGAAGACAAGCAAGGGTGGGAGTGCTTGTTAGGAGCCTGCACGGTACTGGAATGGGCAAAGTAGAGGAATTATTGTTGTTGGGACTCCTTGAAGGTTCGGCCGTGTGCTGGGAAAAGTGTGTTCGTCCGTGTGTTAGAGTGTTTCTGTGCACGACCACCAAAAGACTGGAAATTTACTGAGAAGTCACTCACAGAGGCCGAGTAAGGTCTCATCTACTGTGGAAAGCCGATTCAGCATTTATTCGACAGCTTAAAGTAATTTAGCACACTTGTAGAAGGACCTTACATGACTAGTAGCATTTCCTTCCACGTCCGTGATACTTCAGTACATTTATAAGAAGACTATGAGATAGCGGTAGGACATTTTGGGTCAGCCGAGCCCCTAAATGTCTCTCGTGAATGTCGGCAGGTGTGGGACGATGAGCTGGAGAGGTCTGCCACTCACTGGGCTGAGATGTGCCAGTGGGATCATGGACCTCAGGACCTGCTCATGTCCATCGGGCAGAACCTGGCTGTTCACTGGGGCAGGTGAGATTGATGCCTCAATGTTAACAATGTCTGAATTCACAGCATGTCTCATTTTTCAATCGACTTTCAGCCAGCGTCCAACCCCCATTGTTGTAATGTAATGCATATGCTTATGGAACAACCAGATTTGCACAATGCCTAGTTTTATTATTTATTTAATTTCGCAACATATATTTGACGTGAAATTCTAACAAAAACTACATTTGCAGTGTTCCCAATGTCGGTAGAATTTCTCAGGAAGCTAGCTAACACTGTAAACAAATAGCTCCCTGAAATTAATTCAGTTTTGAAGTGTTTTATTATCGCCCATCAAAAAAACAAAAAAAAAAAATACTCTTTAAAATGTCCAATATGGAACCAATAATTGGTCCATCCCTGGTCAAATTACATGTAAGGGTTGATTAATAATGTCGCCATTGTAGAAAGATGATGCGTAATCTACCTGGAAGTAAATGTGACACTATGGTGAAAGGCCATGCAGTGTATAAACATTAACTGGCGCCCATAATTCCACTCATACCTTGAGTTTCACTAGTTTTCTTTTATAGCAGCAGCAATTGGATGAAATCAGTGACTTCTTCCTCCTCACACACGATCCAGCGCAGTCTGTGTGTGTGTATTAGTATGCGCGTGTGTGTTTGGCTTACGTACACACTGTGTGGCTAACGACATCTGCCGGTAACTCATTTCACATTGACAGTCGCTGGCAATCGCTTAAGTGATGTCGACAGGCCCGTCTGGCTGAGAGCTGTTGAAAATCTTGCCAATTGCAAGTCGTCTTTTTCCCCGTCTCCCCTGCTGGCCGCGCCACCGCACTTTATCGCCCCACCCCCAAAAGGGCACAATGAAGGCCTGAACTCTGCCAAGATGTGCTAATCTGTGTTTAAAATGAATTTATTACCATCTTTAGTGTTAGCCTTGTACATGTCGTCTGGGGTTTGTCCATGTACACTGGAAACCATTAAACTGCCGTTACAGTATGCATTCCCCTCGCTGCTTCATTTCTTTCGGGGTGATTTGTACCATAACCAATGCGGACAAATGTTTGCAGGGTTACGTCCTTCCCCATCGGTTCATTTTGCTCATGTAATGTACAGTATGTAGTAGTTGACTGTTG
Organism: Hippichthys cyanospilos; assembly: GCF_059441005.1. Taxonomy (NCBI): domain Eukaryota; kingdom Metazoa; phylum Chordata; class Actinopteri; order Syngnathiformes; family Syngnathidae; genus Hippichthys; species Hippichthys cyanospilos. The sequence goes on along the minus strand of NC_142372.1, from coordinate 17,720,020 downwards.
TATGAATGTGTGCATGTGTGTCCACAGTAGGCCTCTGTGTACGACCGCGCATTGCCATGACAGCAGGTGCCCTTCCAGGAATCTGCTGTCGTTCTCACTGAGGCGTTCATACCTCCCACTTTCCCGTCGTTTCTTCTTGTGCCAGTACACCCCCTGAGGATTCCCTTCTTTCCGCTCTCTTTCTTTCTTTCTTTCTTCTCTTTCTTTACTCTCTCTCTCTCCCCATCATGCTGTGCACTGTGCAATACCCTAAATAGACATGTTTGCAAAAGCAATTTGTCAGTTGTTGGGGGCATGTTTAGTTCTCTTTAATTCTTTGTTGTTTATAATTTCCCATGTTACAGAGAGGAAGAAGTGCTGAGAGAATAATGTTTGACTGAATCTACTGGTTTGTGTATGCAGATACCGCTCTCCCGCCTTCCACGTTCAGGCTTGGTATGATGAGGTGAAAGACTACACTTATCCCTACCCTCATGAGTGCAATCCTTGGTGTCCCGAGCGCTGCTCCGGGCCCATGTGCACCCACTACACCCAGGTGAGGGGAAAGCAATAACACTAGACAAATGGATGCGCTGGATAAAAAAAGCATGAAGCACAGGCAAACCATTAATTAAAAAATGCATGAACACATGAATGCCGTACGCTATTGAATACAAATGAAATCCTTATAAAAAGATGATTTGTTTTGACAGTTTTATGATATTTTCACATTGTTTGTGGTTGTGCATTGTGGTGGTATAGATAGGTCTTCATAATCTCAAATTATCTTCCTCCTTTGACATGAATGGAGATGACATTAATCTGTTCCAACCTTTCATCCAAATAAACCCTAACATGTGTTCTTTTAGTAACAACAATGGAACTCTGAAACATCTATGTTTTATGTTTTGTTATCTATGTTATCTTTTACTGTGTGCGACTTGTCCACCAGATTGCGTTATGGAACAGTCCTGCAGACAAACAAACTGCACTAAACTACTCAATAACCTTCAGTAAGATTAGTCCTTCATTGCAGAAGATAAAGAATGTATGCCAATGAGTGCATTTTCTTTTTTTAATGGACGTTCGCTGTACATGTTTTATTCTAGTTTCTGTTTTTTAAAGTGTTAAAACTCAGCCATGTGATACTATGGCATTTTCCTTTAGGTGTTATCATTTATCTCACTGAATTAATTTATCATAATTATTCATCATGACAAAAATATATGCATTATCTAGTTGGTTCATTTCTTCTTGTATGGTCACATGTTTACACAGCCATAGATTGCGAAATAGAATTTTTTGGAGTAGGGAGGACGTGTTTATCTGTATTCACAATCATCAAACAATGTCTCAGTATGAAACACAAATACATATTACAAACCACATGAAGGATTTTCCTTTAACTCCTACCATATTAAAGGAACAAATCCAATGGTGTCACTCTAAACCGAGTAGCCTACTTTTCTCTTCGTCAGGTCATCAAGTTACATTTTAAAAGTCCTGTAACCTGTTTTTTATTTGATTTTTGTAGCTGTATTTGAAGAAAATCTTCCCTTCTAGTTCACTTTGAAGCTGTTGGGATGTGTTTACGGAACCATCCGCACTCCTCCCTCTGCCCCTCAGCCTGAAATCTGACCAGGGCCATCTGGTAGTCATTCACATTCATCCCTCCATGCTTGACCTGGATTCTTCTAAAAGATGCTGCAGTGAGTGGGGGGCACTGCTTGAACTGAGCATCCAAACTTTGTCCATGACTTTTCTTCCTTTCAAACTTAAGTGGACAGAATGTTCACTTGAAAACATCTGGCGAAATGGTGTCTTGTGAAGCACTTGGGTTCATTAGTGCCCTCCTGAAAATTTGTCTGTCCGATGATCTGCTGGCATGGCTGTTTTAGAGTGCCTGGGTGTTCACCGTGAGAGCATGCAACTCAATGAGAAAAGATGGAAGAATGAGGCGAAAAAAAAAAGGTGGTTTGATTGTCCATCTGTGGAACAGGGCTTTGCACCATTGGGGTGGCTCTAGAGTGCCTCGTTGTTGTAGCGTGGAAATGCTCCAATCAACTTGCTCGCATTTAATCCAGCCATCGGAGGCTTTATGCGGATATATTTTTGCAGCTGAAACAGGTCTTCGGATCTTTGGACAGAGGAAAGATGCTAGAGAGTAACATTCATTTTTTCCAGGATAATTTGAATGACAGTTAAGTAGGGCAGTGAATGGACTCACCAACACTATTTGAGAGCAAGGAGAAGAGCTTGATATCGCACGTCTTCAAAGACTCTTTCGATGTACACTTTTATTTTTTCTTCTCCTTTAAATTTGACTCCTGTATGACATCTTTGTTTTCACTTTACACGATCTTTATTCACAGTAACAAAGTATTTGCCCGACTGGACAATGGTCTCCAAAGATGGAGAGTCCCCGGCTCACATCGCAGCACACATCACACATGAGTTCCCCGTGCTGACTCACTGCTTCCAGTGGCCTTGAAAAGTCTCTACTCGGAAAAAAGATGGACATTCCTCAGCAGCGAGAGCACACACGCACGTTTGAAGGAAAGGGAGGAAAAGTTAGAAGTTTTGGAACCTGCAGTGTCGTATTCCCCTTCAAGTGGCACATCATTCATCTTTAGCACCGCTGCAGCAGTTTTCCATTTATTAAGGTGTTTTATTTTACCTTGGACTCTTCCGAGTAAGGTATTAGAGCATGATGGGTTTTCCGTTAGGTTGATGAGAGTGATGGAGGTAATATCCCAGTGGGCAAAGTGTGTTCACACAAGATGAGCGTCTGACGGGGGCATAAAAACAGGCGGGCCACTCGGCCGCGTCCCACTGGCCTCGTTAATCGTGACGGCGTGTCTGCTTGCTTCCTCTGGAATGATCCGTTGACCCGCAAGCTGAGAGTGAGAAACGACCCGAGGAAAAATGGGACGTCACTTTTATAGGTTAACCTGCTAGATGTCTTTTCATTCATTCAGAACCTCCAGCTTATTTTGGCCTTTCTTTTTTTCCCCTCTTCACAGGTGGTTTGGGCCACCACGAGCAGAGTTGGCTGCGCCGTTCACGTGTGTCCGAGGATGAACGTGTGGGGGGAAACATGGGAGAACGCCGTCTACCTCGTGTGCAACTACTCCCCAAAGTAAGACCAAAGATTCCAAAAATGACACCTTTGGTCTTTGCTGACATTTTTCTTCCGAAAAGTCTTGGCGGCCGAGTTTATGTTCCTAACGTACTCACGGCTGTCGGCTTGACCGCTCATTTGAACACTGAATGACATTTTGGGGCCACTCAAATTCCTCCAGAAGTCAGAAAATAGAACAACAATAATGAAGCATTGGGAATGGAAAATAAGGGCTTGTTTCCATTCCATTTAGAGACAACGTGGAGAGCTTTTATTAGCCTCTTAGGATTGTTGACCGCAGGCGAATAGTGTTAAAGTCATTACAAGGCTGGCAAGCAAAGTGATGCTGACAAGTTCCATCCCACAGTCAACATGTACGCCACGTGTTCCCACAGGGGCAACTGGATCGGGGAGGCTCCCTACAAAAATGGCCGCCCGTGCTCCCAGTGTCCACCCAGCTATGGAGGAGGATGCAGAAATAATTTATGCTACAAAGGTAAGCCTAAACGGTGCCGTTACTTTGCAATAAAATATAGTGGATCCACAAAGGCAGTGGTTATTGACATTTCAAGTATTACCTGAGATAATACTTCACTTGAGAGAGACATAAATGTTTTTTGGTCCAGAGACCATCGCTCAGCAGATTGTTGCGCTTTGATTTGTAAGCAACACTTTTCAATAAAAGTGCTTAGACTATGACAGGGAACTCAGTTCCACTCCCAAAACAAGAAGCAGCAGTTTGGCATCCAGTGAGCAATTTTTCAAAAGAAGAAATACTGCCACGCTCAGCTGACTCTCAAACTAAACATACCGCAAATACAATTACTGTACATGTGTATTCAAAACAACCACATAGCTTTGCCTTATACAAAATGTTGCTAGCCTAATGCTAGATGCACAAAGCCGTGGCTGATATAACAAATAGCATTGGATTTACGATGCTGTAACACATTTAAGAAACTCATATTTGAAAGCAAATAGTGTAGGAACACATGTAGACGCAACATAAATCTTCTCACCTATACATCCGCCTCTGACAAAAATAATCAACGTTATTGTGTGACACTCTTACTTGTTCATGTCTTTATTCCTCTGTATTATTTTGCCCTCCAATGACCAAGGTGTGCATACCAGAAGGAGCACAAAATGTTGGGCTGAAATGGAAAAAGGGCAGTTTCATCGATAATTTGTGATAGACATTTTTGGAGTGTGGCAATCTTCTTTTGCAAATAAAGGCTACTCTGTTTTGGACAATATTGTAAGCCACTGCACATTTTTGACATTCACGCTGTCCTTCAATATAGGAAAATATAACAAATAACGATCCATAACAATGTATTGCATGTTAAAGTTAAATAACGTTTGTACCTCAATAAAACTCCTCCTTCGTAACTGTTAAATGCATTGTATTGTAATTTAAAGTGAAATACAACTGAACTGTACTTCATAAGAGGACCATATATGCAAAAAAAGAAATATGTACTCTCCTAGATTGTATAAAGAAAAAATTACATCTTATTGAAAATCCTGCCTTTGCATCCAATGTTAGACTCCCAGCGCACAGAAACCGAGGATATGAATGAGGTGGAGAAGCCACAGGTGCCCGTCGTGCCTCGCACAACCGCCAAACCTGCACCCAAACCCTCCACTCCAAGGAAACCAGTGTCCAAGCCGTCTATGCCAAGCAGCCCAGCCTCAAGGGGTTCAAGTAACACCAACCTTGGTAATTTTTACATGACTATAGAAGACATTAACATTGTTCTGTTATTTTATCTAATTTTTCACCTCCGTATTTTTTGCAGCTCAGCCCATCAAGTGTGAGACCAGACTGCGAGACAAGTGCAGAGGAGTGACTTGCAACAGGTGACTTGCAACACAAATGTTCACATATCTTCAAAGTATAATGCAAGGGTGTCAACTTCATTTTCGTCCTGGTGCCGATTTAGAAAAAAAAAATAAAATAATAATAAGCGAATGGAAATCTTGATAAAAACTGAACTGTTGTGATATTTCAGTGTTCCTAATTTTGTGAAATACCATATTTTTCATAGATATAAGTGTCCAGCAAACTGCATGAATAGAAAAGGAAAGGTTTGGGGAACGCTCTACTATGATGTGGTGAGCATGGTTTCCAGTGAATATTACAACCATTTTATGTGAATGAATAGAGACTGAAGCAGGTGCTTTTCATTGTTCGAGTAGCAGTCCAGTATTTGCCGTGCCGCCATTCACTTTGGTGCGATCGACAACAACGGGGGGCTTGTAGACATCACCAGGATGGAAGCCAAGGTTCCCTTCTTTGTCAAAGCTACGAAAAATTCCATTGAGTCTTTCAGGTGAACCTCAGTTTGTTCATAGATAATATAAACTGTGCAGCAATAAATTGTGATTTCCCCATGTCTAAACACATCTTTGAATGTACTTTACAGTAAATATAAGCCAGGAAACGCCTTCATGATGGCCAAAGTACAAGGTAGGAGGAGTACCGCGCTGATTTAAAATGACCCGAACATTACCTGGTAAGACGGCAAGCTTAACATTTATTTTTATTTTCCCATTTATCTGAACAGAAGCCAACGTTGACTGCTACACTACAGTGGCCGAACTCTGCCCATTCAAAAAGCCCCTCTCACATTGTCCAAGGTGACTCATCGCATGCACTCACCACAGGAAAAAAATAGCTCATTTAAAAAACTGTTTTAAAGTCTATTTTATCTATAACATTTTCATTGAAGTTGGTTATCAAAAGACTGGGGAACAGAAGCACTTTTAAGGTGTGAAGAGGAACCATTTCAATGTTTAAGAATCGCTTTCATTTTGTCTGCATCTGCACAAAAAGTATTTTTTTTTTCTATAAATTAGGAACCCACAATATCCGTCATTTCTGGAAAGATCCTGGTATTCTAATTTTAAATGTATAACATTCCAGTCAAATGAGTTAGAGTTGGGCTTTAACTGAACACTTGATTTTGGTACATTTTGACACTGATGTCCAATTGCTTCTTCAGAGTCTTCTGTCCTTCTGACTGCAAGAATCAACCTTCTTATTGGTCACCAGTTATCGGCAGTAACATCTACATGGACGTAAGTGATGAGTTTTTGGAAAAGAAATCATAGATTGATTTATGGTTGTATTATGTGATGGAAGGGATACCATATCATTTCAACTACACTATACTTAAATACATGACAAGCACAGTTTTTCAATGCGTAGTAACAATCCAATATTTTACCTTGGAATCAGATAACTGAAGTACTTCGATATACACCTTGAGGAACCCCTATTTTTACTAAACGGTGAAAATTAGGTCTCACGTGTGATTTTTGAAATTTAGAAACAAGAGAGGTAGGAAATGCATTGGAACAAAGGTGTCAAACTGCAGTCCTCGAGGGCCGGTATCCTGCATGTTTTCAAACTCTCTTTCCCAAACACACTTGAGTCAAATGATTAGGATCATGTTCAAGCTCCTACAGAGAGTGTTAACAAGCTAATCATTTGAATCAGGTGTATTGGGGAGAGCGGCTCGGTGGAGCAGTGTTTAGCACGTCTGCGTCACAGTTCGGATACCCAAGTTCAAATCATTTGCCCAAACTTCCTGTGTGGCGTTTGCATGTTAAAAGTCAAGGCGATGACTGACTTTACAAAACGAAAAAAACTAAAATAAATCATTAAATATGTAATGGATCTGTTCCAGGGGGCTGCTTCGCTTTAATTTTTTTTTTTTAATTCTTAAAACCAGGGAAGCAGTGAGCGATAACATGCATCTTGTTACCATTTTTCCTCATTTTTGTATTTTTACATTTGAAAACCTTTGGTGAACATTGATTTCCACTGCTACTTTGACTTCAAGTGCAAGTTTTTTGTGTTTGTTCCCAATCGGACTAATTATTGTACATATGTGAAAAAGCAGAAATTCTTTCAGTAAGACTTTTTTCTTATTGCTCATGACCACTGCAAGCCCTTCTGAAACATGTTGAAAGCGGATTGCTTCACTGTAAAGTAGACTAAACAGCGAAGTGCTAGAATTCACGTCACCTTCATGAGTCAGTGTGTTGAGTTAGCACTGGCACTGGCACGTAACGTCTACGTGAAGTTTCATAGGCTTTCACCTTGTACGAACTTGGCCTCCGATGACGTCCAGCTGGCTGCACATCACAGCTCCCCAGAAACACTTGGACTGTCAGTCCCATTACAAGTCAACAGTCGCAGACACAAGCACCGTGTAGCAAACGTGCACTGGGACGTCTCAGCAGAGTCGTGCCCTAAAGGAAACACAATCCTGTGGACAAGCTGCTAAACTGTAACCTGTTTCTCTGGACAGAACTCAAGTATTTGTAAGGCGGCCATCCATGCAGGGGTGATCTCACCAGACGGAGGCTTTGTGGACGTCCTGCCTTTGGACAAGAGAAAGAATTATGTTGGTGTGCTGAAAAATGGCATCCAGTCTGAAAGGTATTCCTTCCGTTCCAAAGAAATACTGGTGCCACGATAACAGATACAGTTTCTAATACCAAAACTGATACTGTACTTGTTAAAATGTCTAGGTAATTTGAATGAGGTCATTTGTTTTATTAAAACATGTTTTTTTTTCCACACTAAACTTTTTTATTGCGTTTTAACCACGTCATTATATTATTAAACATCTACTTTTGTATCACTAGTCACAAACAAAACACATAATTTGTCATCAAAGCATGACTACACTCAGTTAAACCTGAAACTGTAATGATATTTTTCATTTTGCAGTAAAACTCATTTAACTGTGCTCCAAAATAGTGTTAAACAATACTGCAAATTCAAATGAATGAACGGTTTGTACCTATAGCTATGAGCTATACAGTTCTACCACAAGCAAAAAAATCAATCAAACAAACAAACAAACAAAAATCTTCCATGGCCAGAAAAGGTCCCATGAAGGTTTTTGAGCCAATCTGCTACATTCAGTGCTTTGCAGCATCTTGTGTCATCAAGAGGGAGGAATAAACTTGTTTTGGGGGAGGTAAAGAAATACAAAAAAGCACTACAGTATGTTGCATCTGGTTGCCAGGCACTATAACGAAGTGTCTTAGTTTAGACACATGTCCATATGGTATCATATCTTAAAAAGCTTTTACGAATCAGTTTTTGTCAGCTATTTTCATTGAAAATGACGTTTGTTTTTTTGTTTTTTTCCCAATCCAACATAAAATCTGCTGAATGAATTGCGGTGCATGTTTGGAACTGGGCTAAGAGAAACCCCATTCAGTCTAAAAACCTTACAACAGAGGCGGAGGCCTGACTTTGGTCAAAATCATCCCGCACACTGGCGGATTCCCCATATCAAATCAAAGTCCATTTTAAAACCAAATCAAACAAAAGATTTGTCTTCTTCAGCGCCCCGCTGATGTCCAGCCAAAACGCATTGGAAACAGCTCAAAGTTGAGATCTGCGTGAAAGAAAAGTACATTTATTCATCACATCATAGCAGGATTTATGTGCTTAAAGCGCACAGTGGCTAGCTTGCATGCACGCCATGTTTCTCACGTCGCTGCAGCTGGCTCAGACGGTGCAAAAGTGGGCGAAGGGAGGCCTTTGTGGCTCGCCCTGTTGTAAGAGTAATGGTGTGGTTGGCTGTGCGGATGGGCCACACATGGGATCTTTGCTTACTTTAAAGCCTGGCATTTCAACTGAGTGTGCAAAGTGCTGAGTGGTCCAAAATACCTGACTGTTCTGACTACAATGAACATGTACAAAAAAAACAAAAAACCAATGCAATCGGGCTAGGCGTTCTCGGGTCAATAAAAGGCTGCAGTGGAGTTCCGAACTCTTGGCAAACAATATGACAGTTACAGTGCAGATCTATTCTACGGACAAGTAATCACCCCGGATCTAGCCTAATAAGTGCTTTCCTATAAGAATAATTGCATGTGATATGATAGCAGGTGAGCGGGCATATCATCATCAATAAATATGTGGCTCCAAGGTCTCACGAATGATCTACGCATAAAGTTATTCTAGCGTTAACACATGTTAGCAGGTCCGTGTCAGTAATATGTCACATGATTCTGTGTGTGCTTGTTTTAATTTCGATTGCAAATGAAGCCTTTGCATGAAACTATCTCAATATGGTACACGGGCCATCCAAGTCGCCAACATATTTATCATTATAATAGATATGTCAAGCACAATCAATATTATTCTTCCTTCTTCTTGTAGAAAATGTTACATGTAATGCTATATTGAGTGAGACACTTTTTTTCTCACTTCATTTCATATGAAAAACGGCAAACTTCTTCCATCTCATGCACGCCTTTTTGCTTATGGCTCATTCATTCATATCATTCTCTATTGGGCACGATGGCACAACTACACAACGATACTGTAATACGGTAATCAACACTAATTAAGAGTAGGAGTCGTCAATAAGTCAAATAAGGTTGATTTATTTGTACTTTTAAAAATTGAGGATTTGAAAACATGTTCAGTCGTGAAATCGATGTTTTGGAAAAGTGGTAGAATGCCATTGTCATTCATTTTCTGACCCGCCTTTACCCTAATACAGAAACACATTGAAAATAAATAAATAGATACATACATTTCTAAGATTGAAGGCCGAGGTTCATCAAACATACTTTAAAATATGTCTTTGGTATTGAATAACTATTATTTAAGCATGTTATGCACAGGCTATGAATGTTAAGTTGATGTTAAATTTAATTTGAAATCACGATACATTGTCATTATCTAAATGTTTTCAAGGTGAACACTTCTATTAAAACTGATTCAAATGGAAAACATTTAAAATAACTGGTGAAAATGGAGAATTTTGGGCTATATCTTAATTAACATTTAGTCCTAGTCTGTGTAAATTGATGATTTTTTTTTTTTCGAAAGAAGAACTGATGACCTTTCCAATCATGTAATTGGTCTTTCTTGCAGCAAGAGCAACACCGAAGGAGGCTCCTTCCGCGTCTTTGCCGTCAGGGAATGAGGCGCCCGTCGACATGTCCTAAATTCACCTCACCTGCTCTTGAGGAGCAGGAAGTGCTTACAGGTTTGATAGCACCACCATTCACGTGTCTTTGGCGGAAGCGGAGCATCTCCACAGTGTCTGAACTCTTTCCCCCTTAAACTGAAGCAAAGGACATCACGTTTTCCCAGATAGAGAAAACTTTTAAAAAGGCTACACTTGTGAATGTTGTAAATTATGATGCATTGAACAGCTGGTGCTGGGTCTATGGAAGTTTTTGTTTACAGCGGTGATTAATATTTTTTCATATGCAGGAATGTATACTGATCACACTTTATTTAATCAGTGTGTACATAATATATATTTTGAAAAAGTACCATGTATTAACGTTTTGGTCAGTTTTTTTTTTTTTTTTTTTTTTCATTTGTTGGTCTCATTTCGCAACACTTCCCCATTCGTGCTCATGACTTGTTGCTGTTTGGCCCAAAGAATTGTGGTAACGTTGCGGTTTCATTTAATGGCAACGGGCCACTTCTGCATTAACTTTTTCTGCCTTTATTTCCAATGAAAATAATTTTTGCCTCCCCTCACCCTCCCAAGACAGATGAATGTGTCATTTTGGTTACAAAAGCATTTTATATGTTGACATGGGAGTCATAATTGGAAGTGTGGAAAGTTTCATGCTCACAATCAAAATCATTAGTTTATGCACTTTTGTAATATTATACACTTCATTGCATTTTATAGAAGAAATGTGTCCAGAATGCACACCAGTAAAACCACAACAGCAATCCAGGCTAATCGCTCCTTTTGACCAGTAAATATTCATATTTTTGTCAAATTATTGTGTGGCCACTAAGAAAATCTGTCCATTGTATTTCTTAATTCTACCTCAATTCTATCACTATGCTTGGCAGCCTGGTCTTTAACATACCGCAATAGTAATGAAGGTGTTTGATGGGTTTTGTAAAGTCAGGGGACTTGTAAATAATGTTATCATTTCAGTTATTATTATTATTATTTTTTTTTTTTTGCAGTAGCAGCAGCAAGATCATGAAAAGAATGTGCGACTGTTTAAATTTTCTTGGTTGACTTGTTTTTATATAGACATGTATACTGTAAATTGGTTTTATATTTTTTGCACAATTTGAAAATAAAATTTGAATTTTAAACTGCCGCGCTCAGTGTTTCTTATTCACCAGATAGCTGAGCGACTTTAACTAGTCATGTCCCGGGAATTAGAAGTGCACCGAGAGCTGTTTGTGATGTCGAGCTAAACTAGACACCCTCAATACCTCAGCTATGCCCAGAAATTCTGTCCATAAAGGATATGAAGACTGTTTGATTCTGTCTGTGACGTGCAGAAGCGAAAATATTAATTAGTTGAAAGATGGAAATACTTATTGGACTTTCCAGGTCAGATAGGATCAGAAGCATTGTTCCTAAAATCCAGACGGGACCCCTGGGAACCAGACAAAAATATGTAATTGATTCAACACTCATAAAGTCCAGATGTTGTGATGTGATGATATTTCTTGATAGCTGTTTGATATAAAACATGGATGCTAGAGAGTCAGATGGAAGAATTTTGTGTGGAAAAAACGTCATCAATGCAATTACAGTACAACACTGGCAACACCATTTGCACATTAATTAAAGGGCTGTAGCAAAGAGAAGCTAAAACAGTCAGAAACATTTAAAAATAAAATAAAAATAGCAGACTAACATTGCAAAAAGCGTGTTTAGTGCAAGTACAGTGATTTTTTTAAATGCTTGGGAAGACCTCAATTTTACAGTAGGTTTGCGAAAAAAAGGGCATAGTTTTTAACTTTGTTTCATGAGGCTTGCACGTCCTCTGGCCACCGTTAGGAGCTCTTGCTTCCGCCGCTACCTGGTCACACATCTGGCAACAATTACAATTCGTCTTTAGGTTGAGAAGATGTACAGGTGCGCGTTTACTTTTTTAAAGACACACGTATGCAACAAAGGTGAGGCCAATATTCTTTGTTTGCTTTTTAACTGTTTGCCCTCTGCTATCAAGTTCCTTACATGTCGGCTAGCCTAGCATGATACATTAGTTGTTTTTTTTACGTTATTCGAGATTTTTTGTTGATGTCTTTTCTTAGGTTGGATTTCGATCAGTGGTTCGCAATCGTTTTTCACTGATGTGGGTTCCTGTACCCCCGAACTAACCTAGCATTTTTTTAAACTTTGGAACTCCATTCACGGTCCCATCTCTGGAACATTGCGAAATATTAATAAAATGTTATGTACCCCCATTTAAGAACCGCGAGCATTGACTGTCACTCATTTAACGCGTTTAAATGTAACAATACGTTTGTCCAGTTAATTTTAAATGTATGGATGTGAAAAAATACATTTAGCTACAGTAAAATGAGACTGTAATAGTAATTTTAGTAAAGCAATGTCATCAATTAGTTTTGTACAAAAAATGCTGTGAAAATGGCCGAGAGGGAATTCCTGAACAAACTTCAGTTGTATTCTCACTGACTGTTTATTTTGTTCAAACCAAAGGGTGGTCTCGCCAATCGTAAAAGCGATTCAATCCAATCATGAAAGACATGTTCACGCCACACAAAAATGCTTCAGATGTTTTGAACCGCAGCACCGCCATGGTGCTTCGATGATGCCTCCAAACCACTCATGCGTTCCTCATCACTATTTCAACTGCTTTGGCTTTCTTTTGTTTGTCCCTGGCACGAGAGTCAGCACAGTGAATCCCTGGCTCCAGTCCCCCGGCACTTCTGGCTCAGAAGCAAGCGACCCCAAGTTCGAGAACAAAGGCCTTTGCGAGGAGATGATCAGGAATCTGCGGTGCAGTCAACCAGCGCGGGCTGGAGCGCCGTTATAATGCGGTGGGTTCATCTCGGTGCTCTATTGTGGTCTAAAACGACAAGGGCTCAGTCATCAGTGCTGACAGCCGCACACAGTTTTTCCTCTCCCCTCACTTTGACAAACTCTCATTCTGGGAAGGGAACATTGAGGATTCACAGCACATTACTCACACATAAGAGTGCGCTCCATTTGTATCAGTAGACAGTCAGCATTTTGTGGCTAACGCCGTAATCCCCTTTTAGTCACCATTTACGGATGAACAGATATTTAAAAGACGTTAAGAAAAGGGTGGGATTTTCCTAGGAGTGAGACATCTAGCAAAGGTCATGTTTGTCAATTCTTACCTTACCCTTGTTTTTATGTTTTTTTATGGACATTTAACGCTCAGTTATACTTCAGTTTTACTATCATTTCAGAGTGTCTCTTAGCAATCACTCAGGGCTGACACATTTAGAAAAATAGTCAGTGATTTATTTACTTTTCTCTCCCGCAGTCATTCAATTGCGATTTAATATGTAATTATCTTTTCATAAGCTGTCTTCATATTTATAAAGACAAGCAGTACATTTATTTTACAATATAAAATATCAGATTTACTACGGTAAATGTTATGGTGTGATGAATTAATCTTTTTCTAGATTCTATAATAAAAGCAAATAAACCATTAACGAGGCAGTCTTGTCTACTTCAACTAGTTGTTAACGTACTAGACAATAACTTTCTGTCTTTTAAACATTTCCTATGCCGATTTCAGAATAATCGACCATACAAATGTGACTTAAAATAAGTGTGTAAAGTCATTAAATAATAAACCAGATTACAACAATAACACAAACAAATCTTTGACTTCATCACTTCAACTGTTTCATGGAACTGCGGTGCTGTAGGTCAACATGGAGACTGCCAGGCTATAGCACTGAAATGATCTACCTGTAGACTCGTGCATAAGATTACTGACCGTTGTTGTAAACATATTCTTCCTTGTTTGTATTATACTGCAACCTGTATTGTAGTGCCCCCTGGAAGCCAGGTTGTGCACACCAAAAGAGCTGCATTTCATTTATCATGACGTATACACAGTTGTCTTAACATGCCATTCTTATTGATATGTGTTTACAGATTACGTCATGCTCTTGTGAAGTTGAAAAAGAAGTCTTTCCAACTGTACTCTTAATGTCTAAATGAGTATTGTTTTTGTGTTGTAATTGGCAAATTTTGTGATACATATTTCAGCTATACTGAATACAGTGTTATGTGGCACAGAAGCAGATTGGTAATCATGTCTGCCTCACATGTCAGGTCATGGGTTTGATTCCAGCTCTGCCTTCCTGTGTAGAGTTGGCTTGTTCTCACTGTGCTGCCAGGGTTTTCTCCTGGTAATCTGGTTTCCTCTCACATTCCCCCCAAAAAATATGATCAGCATATTGGTGTGTTTGTGTGTGTGTATATATATGTATCTGGGTGTGTATATATATATATATATATATATTATATATATATATATATATATATATATATATATATATATATATATATATATATATATATATATATTCTAGTATAGTAATAGCACTATATACTAACTGAATATTGTTTTGCTTACATAATGTAAACCCCCCTTTTTTTTATAGAAACCAATCATTCTGAATAACTAGGTCTTGTGAAATCCCTTACCCACAACTTTACTCAAAGGATCCACTATGTATGGTTTTTCCATATAGATTATAGTGGCTGGTCTTAGTTGCATAAACCCTCAGTGATTAAAGTAGTCTAATTGTAGAGGAAACTTGTTTCTGTCAAGCCAACAAAGAAGCTGCACACAAGCCAGTTTTGTTTTGTCGTATCACTCAAAGGAGCCGACAAATTATCGCCGGCTCATCATGGCTGGATGCTTCTTTTGAACCTCCTTTGCTGAATGTTTCAAATTTCTGAGTCTACCAAGACAATGAATGAAGAGTTTGTCGCCACTTTGGTCTCAGTTGTGCAATATAACAAGTGGAAAGAAAAGCCAACATAAACATGCTCGGGGGCCAGAGTTATTTTTAGTTTGAATTGTTCAATCCTCAGCAGACCTGCTCTAGTACCCAGCCAGTGAACCACAGAAAAAGAAATAGGATGCTCATCTTAAACACAAGTTGTTGCAGTACTGGTGGAATGGAAGAAACTGACTCAGGCCTTCTCTGGGGTTTTAGTTTTTCTCGCCATGCTTGAATAATCATAACACAATGGATGTTTATCTTTCCTTGAGTTTTGAAATACAAATGATAAACAGAGTGTCTTGGCTGTTAGCTACGCTGGTGTTTTAGGCATGTGGGGTATGTGTGGCCACACAGGACAGCTTTTCTAAGAGGGTTGACGATTTTCCGTGTACCCTATAGGTGTGCAAACAGGTCATTTGGCAAAAGTAGGGGGTTCACTGTAAGTTTATTTTCCAAGAATAACAATAACAATATCAATAACAACATATTTAATCCGCTTTTTTGCTATCTTACTATGCCACTGTCGGTTGGGAATAATGGCTTACATTGCATTCAGCGTAGGTAAATAGGAGCTCAAGAAGGACACGCCTACAATGTTTACACTAATGTACGGCATATTGCTCGTCTTAACACTTCACTTTGCTGTTTCTGTCCATGTTACATAAGGCTGTTGCCGCCCAGGTTATGTGAAAAGCATGCAGAGCCGCAACGTGTGTCAGATCTTGGAGGAGGTTGTAAACCTCGTCTCCAGCAACCACTGTATCAATCAGGCTTTTCTCATAAGCGAGGTGGAAAACGAAGCTCACATCTCTTTGACCTTCCCCCTTTTTCGGAGAAAAATAATACTGTACCTGTAACTGCCAACCGCCGACTTAATGCTGTTGACATTAATTACAGGACACTCAATGAAGAACAGAGCACAGATGGGATGCATTCATCACACTTGAAGAAGACCTCTTCTGAGTGAAACAAGGTTATGTAACAGGCAGTATTTCAAAGTGTTATGCTTTCCGTCCGGGTAATAACATTGTTGTAATTGACACGTTGTGGTTAATTTTTCTGGAGATAGTAGATTTAAACAAAATTGCAGTTTACAAATAAAAGAACATAAGGCAGTTTGAAGGGCGTAAACTTTTGTTTCGCCTCTTTCTCATTTTATTTACTCGACTCGGGCTCAAAGTAAGGATATGAAAAATGACCACTTTTCCCATTAAAAAAAATGTAAGTCTACATGGCCCTGATCAAATGCCAGGGTTTTACAACTACAACAAACAACAGATTAGAATAAGTCATCTCAAAATGTTTTCCATCATTTATATGATGCATATCCTGTACAACTCACTTCAATTTGATATTGAAATTACGTAGTTTCATAAGTGTGCACACTCACTATAACCAATGTGCCTTTGTTCAGAATTGGCCAATCACATTCAAACCTACAATAAATAGGTGTTTTCACCAGCTACCATTTACCATGCCTCTATTTTAACCCCAATAAATGTCAGTTGTTCTCGTAGTTACTCCCTGATGTTATTTTTGCTTCCTAATAGAGGCCTGGTGATTAGGTACTAACACTAATTGCTATTTGTAGTGGATCATAAATGCTTCTGACGGCTGTGGTTTTGTTCCCCCGACCATTGTGACCATGTTGAAGTGTTCTTGATGCTCCGTCATCAGTAGATAAATGAGTTGTTATTATAAAGCACCTTGAGTACTTATATAAATGAAAATTCATTTACTTTGACAATGTGTCTCATTTATGTATTTAGAAAGTAATGTTGATATTCCTGCTGTAGTCTTGTATGGCGTTTGCATGCTCTCTCTGGGCTTTCCTTGTTAGTTTATTGAAGACTAAATTTCTTATAGGTGTGACTATTTGTTTGTGTGTGCCCTAAGATGGGCTGGTGACCAGTCCAGCGTTTAGCGCCTCATCTCTTGCCAAGTCAGCTGGCAGAAGCTCCAGCTGACCTGTTACGCTGTAACTGAGGCGAAGCAAAATGGACAGACTGTTGGCTGTTATTCACAATTTGAGTTACAGCTCACAATATATAACAAACACTCTCCTTTTAACTTGTGAGTTTTTGTTTAAGCTTAACGCGTCATTATTTTAGTCTGATGGTAAAGAACGCTAAATGAATCAGGACCAAATGTGGGCTTGTATGCTCTATTTATTACTTTGAAGCGCAGTATTATTATTATTTTTTGCTTTGATCCAGACCGAGCATAAACGGTCTTAAAGTTCATAGTGTTGCGAGCAGTGGTTTGGTCCATTTATTTTAGGTTAAAGAAAGTACGAACTGAGATGTAAACATGGGAGAGCTTGTATTTAATGTGGCTTGTATTCTTTATGTAGTTATCATTATGTAAATGCATGTGTGGAAGTATGCAGACGTCAGCGCAACATTTTTAACTGGAAAGCAGCCATTTGTGATTTGCTTGCTGAGGCATATCCTTTAACCAAATATTCCCCGCTGAAGCATAAAAAATTAGCTTCCCTGCCAGTCCTATGCCATTAATACAGAGTCTTAACTGAGCCAAAAGGAATTAGCATCTCAGATAATACCCTGAGGTCACTTTTCCCATGTTACTGATGTCAGTGAGCTATCTACATTCACATTGGCACTCACAACTCATGCCAAGACAAATGTCAGCCCGGGCCTCGCTCCCTTCAAACCAGTCCGTGGTGAGTTTGTAGGTTTTGAAAATCCCTTGCCTTTTTGCCCGGTGGGAAATGTTTGGTTCCCAGACAGAAAAGACTGAAAAGCGTCAAGCTTGAGATACGTTGTCGAGGATTGTTGGGAGCCTCTTTGAAAGTCTCTCTTGAGGATTGAAATATGTGGGCTTTTGTTGACTATCGGCAATATCAGCTTCTCTTTCGAAGACTAAGGGTGACTCGTGCATCTATAAGTCAGGCTTGGATATCAGTGATGAATGTATACCATATTTACTTTAGTCTTTGCATTTGGAATCAGCAGCATTCATCCTAAAAGAATGTTTCTCTAGCTGTATCTGGACTTCATTTGACGAGCGCTGTTTCTTGTTAAGGGAGCCAACCATTATGTTATCATGGTATAACACACAAACCAGTGGATTTTTTTTCCCTCCTTCTACAATTCATAGTCACTAATTATGACAGTGGGTGGATGACTATTTACAAGTGTAGTTCTATTTAAATCAGGTTCAGACAAACAGTCTGTGGGGAGAAGACAGAACAACATTTTTGTTCTGGTCCCTCCAAGAAAAATGACAGTAAATGATACTTTGGGAGTGGTGGTTGAATTTGACGTCTGAGTTAACCAACGCACTCACTTTTTTGTGGCATTGTCTTTTTGGAACGAACGTGAGCAGTAAGAGTAGATCAGACTGTTGACATGAGTGTGAATCCTGATAGGCCTGCTGACGCACATTAACTTCATCGGGACTAATGGAAGCTCGGCAAGCCAGGTGGTTTTTGCAAAACCAATGTCATGTGTCTCAATGAGAACCAGGCGGCTTCGTATACCGCCGTCACAGTGGAGGAGGCTGTCCACACTGTATTTTTCAGTTTGACTTTGAATCTTCCAACAGGGAATTTCCTTTTCATTCATTCTCTTATAGTGGGATGCTTGCACTGGTCACCAGTCAATCAGAATCGACAGATAGCCATTTACGTACTCCTGTGGACATTTTCTCACATACTGCACATGACATGTTTTTGAACTGTGTAAATAAGATGAAGTACAGGCAGATACAAATATTCCAACACTTACCAGTATGCTCCCCAAATGGGATGCCAACTGGCATTGCACGGTTTTTCCTCAATGACAGGCAGGAGACACAAATTTGATGATCTGACGGCCCCTAACTGTGAGCTTCACAACAGATCATAAATCCAGGCTGCAGCTGAAGAGTAGGATGAACATTCATAGAAGGAAACGTGAACAGTGGGAAGCGAGCAAAAAATGCATACCTAAAGACAAAACAAACAATTCTGATGATATATAGCTGACACACATCAAGTGGCAAGAGATCGGGTATAGCATCGTTTTCGTTAAATGTGATGTAATTTGGATTATGTTTCTGGTAGGTTGCAAAAGAAATCTGCAGGTAGGGACTTTGATTTGGAAAAATTTGTCGCAGTAACATTTTTCCATTTAAAAAGCAGAACCCATAAAATGTATTTTAAATACAACGTTCAAAATACACAGTCAATTTCTTTTAAAATCTTCAGCATGATGAGCATTCCAAGGAACTAAGTCAAAGGGAGTTGAGGAACTTCATTCAGAAATTGTGCTTTGCAGCCGTCTTGTGGCGTCTGGGTGCCAAGAAACTATGTTGATGGAAGTTGAGGAACTTTATTTAGAAAAAAAATAGTTCTCTGCTGCCATCTTGTGGCAACTAAAGTACATTTCAAACCTGCACCAGTTATTGACGAATTTGCTGTTTTCACAGCAGGCTCTGGTCACCATTGAGCGTAAATAGTTGGGGAACATTGTAAATAAACTAAAAAAAAAAAAGAAAAAAAAAGAAAATAATTTAGGCCCCTATCATGAAGGTGATTAAATGAGGAAATATCGACTAAGACCAATTATTCCAGTTTAGACTTCCAGACACATGCAGTTCACGTGGTGGAGGAAGGTCACACTTAGATTCTTTAGCGTTGTTTTACCTTTGTAATTTTTCACTCTCTCTCTGACCGTATTTTTCAAGATTAGTCTGTGTCTTTGTATTTTATTCTTACGATTGAGCCATAGCTTGTCCCATGGGATGAACCATTTTTTATTCAGTTGAAGAGGCCCCACTGCTTCGTGGATTATCATGTCTTCAGTTCCAGTGGCCTCCCGCCACGTTTTGGGATTGATGAGTTTCTGGGGTGATTATGTAATGCAGGATTTTAGCCAGTAAACAATAAAAGTGTGACTCTGCTCCATAAATATAACATATAGCTTTGTTTCCACCAAAGAACTCTTTCACGCTGCAATACATTAAGTCACGCGTCTTCAAACATGTTCAGCTTGAGATACAAATTCCCGTTGGAAGCACCCAACAGAATAAGTTTCGGTAGAATGGTTTTATTTTCATTGATTTTAACTAGAAAAAAACAGTTGCAGATGTCTGTGTGGTCTGTTCAGAGAGATCACTACTAAGTATTAAATAAGATGCTGATTCACCCAAGAAGGAAAATTAGTTCCAAATGTAAATCTTAAATTAGGAATTCAGTGAATAATGTCTTATTTCCTGGATGAGAGCAGTTTAAAATGTGAAGCAGGACACCTGAAAGCTGGAACTTTCAAAATAAATACAATTCATGATCGATGCAGAAATGTTAAGGGTTTGGGATTGCAGATTGATCCAAGTCCTGAAGAAGTTGATACAAAAGGCCATATCGGGATTGTCTCAATACCCCAGAGTTAGTATCCCTTCTTCACATGACATTATTTAATTTTTTTTTTCATTGGTCCATCAGGCAATCTCTTTTTAGAACATGTGCATGGGGCGCATGGGCCCAACAGGCTATAGCAACAGTCAGTAGAACTTTCAGTCCCGTTTGATACTATTTTGGGTTGTGTACTTTTACATATTTTAAATGCCTGTTACAGCTTAACCCAAGTGTAGTCATGCTTTAAATCCTAGCTTTATGTCTGCCTCCCGCATTCCTTAAGTTTTATTGTTGTTATTGAAATCATGCTAATTGTAGAATTACAAAAAATGTTAACGTTTGAAATGTTTTAAAATATGTCATGTTTTATTAAATTAAACGTTTTTGGTAACCATATTGGTGATCCTGGCACCAACATTTACTTTATATTGATCAATATCAAAACCCCAGGTATTTAAAAACAACTAAGCATTTTCAGAAATTTACACAGAACCTGCCTTAAAAGTCTATTTAACTGAATTAGAAAAAAAAACAAAATAAAAACGAACAAACTATAAAAAAAATCCCAAACTACAATAAACTATGTATACATCTGTTGCGTAAGAAAAGGTTGCTTGGCAAACAGAAACATGTTACAGACTAACTGTTCCACTATTACCTTCTTAAGTATTTACACTGTTCCCTGTCACCATGCAACCTGTTTCTGCATCCTCTGACTGCCATTGGCTTGATCACAGCCACAGATGTTCAGTTCACCATCCATGTTTAAAATAAGCTTCATAGCTTACTATGTAGGAAAAAAATTCAACCACCTGTAAATGTTTCCAGACTCATTCAAGAGCCGCATGGTGTACGTCTGCAGTGATGCATGAATGAGTGCCATTAATAAACCTTAGATTTGCTTTTGTTTGTCTTTATAGTGGCCAACAGACATTGGCAGCTCTCACACACTGCCCTTAGAAAGTTGTGGTGGTGTGATACCACAGTTTGGGTATGTTTGCTCAAGAAATTTTAACAGAAGAAATTTTGACTGAAGAAGCAAGGTTCGCAAGCAGATTCCGACTTGCTGAAGCTGGAAACAACATACTGTAGCTACTTTTTGAAATGATCATGTGTGAAAATCAATACATCACATTTTGACCGTTGAGCGTACTTGCCAATACACCGCAGAAATCCCGGGAACATTGAAAGATGGGACTGAGTTGTGTCCCTCTCTCCGTCTTTAACAGAATTCAGAATGTGTGGAATAATCCGATCATCACCTAATGTGCAAGTTGATGTCTGTTCCATCACTGAATATGAGGCCAGATGTTGAATAATCTTGTGTCATATCTGACGTTAAAGAAAACACATACCAGAAACAGATTGGATACATAAAACCATGATCTATGATGCATCCATTTCAGGAAATTATTGCACATATGTCCTTACTCGGGGCTCAGCACTCCAACTTGCCGTTAAGATAAGATGATCTGTCGAAATCGTGCCAATTATTGTGAAAAAAGGGACCACTGTCCTATTGCGTGCAATGGAAATTGCCACACTAAAGAGTTGAGGTTTGGTCCCATTGGGGAGGGACTTGGTGTTTTTATGTAACAAGGTGACTTCAAGACTTTCTCGCATCATGGAGGGCCACAAACCTCAAAGCCTGCAGCATCTTGTCCTGTAGAGCTTTTAGAGCAACAAGGTCTGTGGAAATTCAGCACTTGGGGCTTGGAAAGGTGAACTGAGCAAACATCGCTGTCTTGTCCTAGCAAACACAGCTGTACCTGCCCCACAACTTACCACTTACCCAGAATAGCTAGCCATGAAACTGTGTTAAACAAGCATTTAGTTTAAGACCCTAAAACGCAAAGGCTCCTCTTTTGTTAGCTTGTTTCATCTTTATTACTATACCTTTAAAACTCTTGTTTATAAAAAAAAAAAAAAAAAAAAAAAGCATTCACCCAAAGCACGTACAGTCATCTCATAAATGTTGGCTAAAAGCATCGAGGCTATCTTGTACAGTAAATTGCACTATAAAGCTTACGCAACAATTGCTTAATTGTGTTTCACAGCTCGGCTCCCTGGTGGCAGAATACTACTGGAGCTTGTTATTCTAATTTAGTTTGTCTACAGCACATTTTTAACATTTTATTGGACTGTCCCAGGATTTACGAGAAAAGGAAGCCCAATTTCGTATTTGTTATTACCTGTCAGCAATACACTTTAACCATTTAAGGGAGATAATAGGAAACAAAGAACTGGATAAGAATACGCTTCACAACACATACTGTATATTGTAGTAATATTGTAGCAATAATTATATTAGACTTGATCCTTTCGAGAGATTAACTGAGACCAAAGCAAGAGTAGGTCTTTGCATGGCTTTATTTAGTAAGAAAAAGTTTCCAGCCATGAATACATAACACAAAGAAGACTGCTGTCTGTCTCCACCACTTGAGAGGCTAGTAAAAACATTTGGACAGTGGACTTCATTGGCGAGACTTTTTTCAGAGGCGTGACTTCCCTCTCCTTCCAACTGAACTGGCTTGTTTATTAAATGATGAATATGGATGACTATTGGAAAGGCAAACTTCCAATAAAAATGGCATCATTTGAATGGGTAAGCCCATTACTATCATTGGAAAGCCTTTTGTGTGACCTGCCAATCACGTCTGCTCAAAAGAGCTAGGGAAACCTTTTTGGCCAGGCATACCTAAATTGCTTCCATTAATTTGGAATTGCTTCCATTAATTTTGCAAGGGGGCCAGGTGAAACCTGCAACGCTTGCCCAGGGCCAAGCCAACATGTAAACCTCAACTTTGTTTATTATTTTCAGGGGTGTGAAAATAACAGATAAATTGCGATCATTTGATTACAGTCATAAAGTTTTATTTATTTATTTTTAAAACAGCACCATTTCTCGTATGGTCGAACCTTGAGACTTGTCTCAAATCCATCCATCCACTGCTTTATCCGTGGTTGGGTAGCGGGGGTAGCCCAGACTTCCCTCTCTCCGGCCACATCATCCAGCACCCCCGGATGGTGTTCCCAGGCCAACCGAGAGGCATAGTCACTCCAACCTGTCCTAAGTTATCCCTGGGGCCTTCTCCCAGTGCCCGAAACACCTCACCAGGGAGGCGTTCAGGAGGCACCCAAATCAGATGCCTGAGCCACCTCAGCTGGCTCCTGTCGACGTGGAAGAGCAACAGCTCAACACTGAGCCCCTCAGAGATGACTTTTCTGAGATGACTTTATGCTGTAGTTTTCCCAAGTCTTCAAGGGTAATCTATCGTGTAAGAAGCACATTTCTATGTAAATGTAAACTCAAACTTGCAAAACATGCTAGCCAGAAGGCCCAAAATGTAAGTCAGTACAGTTTTGAATATATGACTAATATATTGCAGATTTGTGAGCTGCCAATGTCGTGCAAAGATGTTCCCGTTCAATTTTACAGCCTCTTCTTTCCGCTTCTCACATCAGGGGTTGCCGCAAACAGTTATGTTTTTAACTTGCATGATTTATAAGGCTCAATTTTTATGCTGACTTCCCTTCCTGATGAAACCTTGACTCTTTTGGCCTTGGCACAGGCAATGGGGACATCCAACGTGATGCTTAAAGACGGTATGAGAAGAAATTGGCTGCTTCTGTTTTTCTAATAGCTAACATTTAACCATTCATACTTTTAATTGTTGGTGTTAAAGGGTTCAAGAAGGCATGAGAAAAGCAAGAGTGCAAGCTGGATAGAAACTCTCCGGTGACAGGAATGCACAAACAACACTTTGTAGCAGCACCTGACTGGGAGAATTTAAATAAAAATTTGAACTTAAGGTCTGTCATGGGCAAAAAGAGAATCTTCAACCACAAATAATTCAGTTTGCCTTTCATGAAAAACATCTATTTTTATTGGGTGTCACTCTGGATCACTCGTTATGTTTATTACAGACAAGCTCTGTTTTAGCTCCAGTGCAGGAAGTTCACTTACGTTGCAAATTCTGAATTCTGACTTATTACAGCATAGATATTTTGTGGTGGTTTTAGGTTTAATTTTCCAACGGTTTTCTCAATTGTTTTTTTTTTTTTTTTTCCAAAAGGGAAGGGAAGGTTCACACATTTCACATGATTAAGTTTGACATCCACAATTTAGGATTTAATTAGCTTTTGATTTAATGGTCAGTGTTTCCCGACTGTCCCGACTGTGTCCAAACGCTTTCCCGGCAAAACCTTTCCACACCAACCTAATCAGCGTGGCTCGTGCGTAGATGGCAACTTTTGAAGATTACACAATATTTATTCATGGCCGGACTTCTAAGGGACTCCATAATGTTTGGCGACCTCTGTGTTGAAACTCTCTCAGTGATGCGGAAAATGGAACTAATGTGAGGACTTTGCATAAATTTGTGTAAAACAATGTTAACTGAGAGCAAATGTTGAGCTTTGAGTGTTGACCACTGTGCGCTCTTTGAGCTCACGAGATCAATAGAATGCTGACACAGCAGACCCCGGGGAAAGAAATCAACATCACATCAATGAAACTCAAGTACAACAACCAAGCAACATCTCATGTTCTGTTTAAGAAGTTTAATTAACCGTTTGGAGTGTGGCTGAGAGAGAAGGGATCTCGATCAGCATGTTCTGTACTGTCATCTGAGCAAGGTTTATTTGGGCAAAGTGTTGGTACGTGCACCTTCACTATTCACTTCATTTGTTCTAAACAAATTAAATAGTTTAAGGCTCCACTGTGACTGACAGTTATATAGCGGTGAATCCCCTGCTGACCACTGCACTGTATAACCATCCGTGTCTGTAGCACTTAATAGATTTGAGCAAGGGTTATGTGTCGCTGTAGAGAAGTGATTTAGAGATCACAAATTATGTTGTTAAAATGAACTAGTGAATTGCCTATCCTAGCGGAGATTCTTTGGTCGAATGTATACGCTAACGTCTCAGTCCCGGTGCACTATATACTGTAATAGGCTGAAATAATAATAATAATATAATAATAATAATAATAATAATAGGAATAATAATATTGCATCACATCACTATAGAGGCAATTTTCTACCTTTGCGAATGGTTTCTTCGGACATGATGAATGCTACATGGACCAGTGTAAGACTAACATGGCATTTCTCTAGGGATGGGGTGGGCAACTCCGACCCTCGATCGCCGGTGTCCTGCATGTTTTCCAGTTTTCGCTCTCAAACACACCTGATTCAAATGATTAGGATTATTTTCAAGCTCCAGCAGAGCTTGTTGATGAGATAATGGTTTAAATCAGGTGTGTTGGGGAGAGAAAACTGGAAAACACGCAGGACTAGATTGCCCAGCCCTGCTCTAGGGAAATTCTCACTATAAACAAGTGTGCAACCAGGGCCACCACTAGGTTTTATGGACAGAGGGGGTTTAGGATAATATATACAGTAGGATGTGAACAAATCCAGCGCATGAGCATGAGTTTTTATTTTTATTTAAGTTAACTATTATTATTTTTTTCAGTGTATACAAAACTATGCAAAAAAGGGACACTGTGTTGTCATAAAGTAGGCCAAGCCAATGATTTTCAATCATCCCCAGTAAATAATAAAAAAAAAAAGAACCAAATAAAAAGCCACATTTTTTTTTAGCTGTGGCAAATGTCTAAATAATGCATTTGTAAATTTGTGCGTAGTCAAATGACATTTAATGACATTTTGGCTAGCAACACATTAAATGTTTGCTCCAAAATATTTTAAAAGTTGCAGGTATTACTTTTTAATGTATGTACCTAAATGATTGAAGAAAAATATCCTACAATGATGTTTTAAATAAAAAAAAAAGCAAGTACAAGTAACATTAAAGCTTTGACGGTTAGTCTCCCAGCTTTGACAGGCAAATTTGGTTTAACCTTTTGGCTGGCGAATTACTTAGTCGTTATGTTCCTGAATCCATACTGAGTTGCATCCGACTCCTGACACAAATGAACTTATTCTTTGAAATCTGTTTATCTTACATTCTGCTGGCATGCAGTAGCTAACTAGTTGTTATTAATGATTGGAGCAATAATGAAGGCTTACTTTTTAAAAAGTAAGTGAAGTGTTCCTCCTTCAAATACTTTTACTCTTCCCTGCTTGTAATCACCCTGTTTGCTAACAAGGCAAGCAGAAGTCTTGTGTCTAGACTAACATTGCAATTTAACACGACATTTTTGTTCGATTAGGTGAAAATGATTGGATGACAAGGCATGGCAAGGGATGTCTTGAAAAGGAGGAACCCCCAGATTTATGATCACGTTGAAGAAAAAAAATGATGAATGGGGTGTATCTTTACTAAAAATAATTTTCTGGCCATTTTATTCTTGAACATTTGGAACATTTTGAAAATAAATTACAATAAAATAAAAATATATGAAAAATGTAACCAAATCCTTTAGGGCACTTAAGGAGCCTCCAGTCTCCACTAACATTAACCTAAAAACATCACTGTGTGCAATAGAGGAACTCTGAGCGCAAATATTAGCTATCAAGATCAGTGAAATGCACACAGACTATATGCAGACTTTACATGGAAAATTCCACACCGACATTTGATTTTTTTTTTTTTTTTTTTTTGTAATGAGGCACCTGCACGAAAAACCACACCGCCACCCTTTTTTAATTGTTGTTTTTAACTGTTCAAATTCTGGGTTTGGGTTTGTCTGTTGTTTGGTTGTTTAAATGCCTGGCTCCACAAATGGCACACAAGTTAATAATATAGCAATATAATATGTATCGTTGTTAGGAAAAATGCTGCATTCCCTAAAAAAAATATCAGGATTAAACTGCAGAGGAAAATCTGGTAATAGTTAATAAAAGACCGAAAGCCCTCACCCCTCCTCTAGCTCGGGAGCTGACAGTGTAACGTATTAATTTCCACACATAATTTGTAACCATCTCTTTTCTATTTCTGCTTATCTGGAGAAGGCTGCGCCCGAGCCGCATTCTGTACATTGTAAAATAACCTCCTGATGCTGGCAGTAGTACGTATGCATTCTTCCAAAGGTTCATCTTTCTTCCATCTGCTCCCCACTTTCCCCATAAAACATAGGCCTGTTCCATAGGATGAAACGTGCTGATTGGGGTGCGGCCAGCGCTGTGCTGTGTGCCGTCAGTGAATTGTAAACTTGAGAAGACCTACACCATCTGTGGTGAAGAGCCTTCCACTGAACCTCTTAGCTTTATGGGATTATATAATGTTATGTAACCGATTGAAATGTTATTCCACTAATTAGGTACAGCTGATGTCACGGGCCTGATACTGGCGGCTCAATTGGGAAGAGAACGCGTCACTATTTTGCTGAGATGATTGCTGTCTCGCTTGGGCATTTTTCAGGGAGCATGTATGTGCCAACGTAACACGCTGTTTAGATTATACCCACTGCTGTGGATTTCGTTGCCGTCGGCTTGAAGGATAAATAAAAGTTTGATTTGTCACTCTGTTTTTGTAAGATATCCGTGATTAACGTGGGAAAACAAACGGAGGAGAAATGCTTTCGTAATGAAGACGCATTTGCCAGCAACTTGATAAAATAAGTGATTGCAGCCCCCTTATGCAGAGGCCCTTCATCCCCCTTCTACTAGGAACTCATCCCCTGATTCAAACACAGTATTCTTCAAAATCATGAAAGATCAAGCCATTGTCCCCACTCCCAAATGCTGCGCATGTGAGAAACACAAAATGCGTGCGTCTTCATCCAGCATCTTTCTTCTACGCACTCGTTTGTGCCATGGAAATACATTTGCTTGAAGAAATATATCCCATCGGGTTGTCTTGGGACTTTCCATGTCACAACAAATCCAACTCGTAATTTTGGCAGGATAACCACTGATGTGGTCAAAGGCCCTCAAGTACTTAAATAATTAAGTTGGGGTCATACATGCCAAACACCAAAGTGCGTCACGGGGTACTGTTTTAACCACGCCTCCCCGAAAAATCAGGAAAACTCAAACAGCTTACTATTACAGTCTGTGTATATATCGCCACAGTAAACTACAACACATTTATCTGCCTTTTCTCTGTTTTCATAATAGTTCTTCAAATACAGATATTGTACTTTGAAGCTCTGCATTCACTCTCCAGAGTCTTTCACAGGCTATCTCTAATTCTTGGGAACCTAGCAGGCTGCTTCTCTCACGTTCCATATTCTGGTTTGAGGCAGGTCAAATTAAGACAGGCAGAGGGAAAATGTTCCTAAAATACGGGAGTTCTGTCGTCAGTGGTTTGGAAATAACTCGGGTTTGTGGCGACAGATGTGGAGCATGAAACACCATGCTGCAACCTTTGTTTAAAGCTCGTTGCACCAAAAGGCACCAGCACAACAAACTTATTTCAGCAAATAAAACAGGCACCTGCCCGAGAACGTAAAATGTCAAGCTTTGCGAGGGGGACCGCGTCAACCAACAAATTACTGATTAAAAGGCAGCTTACTGTGGAGGCGTCATCCACACAAGTACGTAAATATGATCAAATAGAGGCACGCTGGAGAGAGATCACTGAAGGGTCACCTTTTACATAAAAGGTGTACCCGTATAAAATGCCCCCCAATATTATTTAATAACTAGGCCTACGATTATATACCGAATATATATATATATATATATATATATATATATATATATATATATATATATATATATATATATATATATATATATATATATATAATATTATATTATAAAACATACATAACACAACTGGTCATCAGGAACACATTTATCTGCAAATTTTTTAAATGTATTCCTTGTTAATGAAAAACTAAATCTTACACATTGTCCCTTTAAATACCAATCGAACTGAAACACCGACTAGTTGAACATTTGAATGTTTAGAGGTCAAATTTGATCAAGTGTGAAGGTGAACTGTCACCAATTATACTGTACGTTGTTTCTTTGTGTTAAATGAATTAGTCAAGAACCTTCTAAACGGAAAATTCAAGCTATTCACGCATGGTATTGCACAACTGTCAATTGAAAGTCATTGCATTTCATAAAGCAACATCCGCATTATAAACCTGAAAAAACGTTTATTTGCAAAGCTGCAAAAGGTGCATCTTTTATACAATTGAAATGATAAAACATTGTTTTGATGAATATTTTATTTGTTTACTGAGTAATGCCACAAATATTACTTGATAATTTTCATGGGTTACATGTTAATTTATACTCTTCAAGAAAATTCTGAATAATGAACACAACACTTAAAGTGTGGTCCCAAACTATTTACTACTACTGTAAATGTGACATAGTTGGTACTGTAAAGGTGAAATGTGCTTTGCTAAAAAGGCACCAATGCAAAACTGTCATTTTACATGCATCAAATATATTTATATACACACACACATACATTCCCTAGAAAGAGCCACAGACACCGTAGGCAAGTACTGTGACCTACGGGTGAAGTTTAAAACAACAAGGATGTCTGGAAAATGATACTTTTCCCTGCGTCACATGTATTCTTTATTCCTATTCATCACTTGCACGCAAATCCCTCCTTGGCCTCACCAACTGACCTTCTCCATCCCTCCTCTCCTTCCCGGAAGATGCAGCCATCTGACGCTAGTTTGCTTCTCCATCCCACACCAAACTGCGAACTTTGATGACGGCGTTTCTAGGGAACCCAGCCTTCTATTTTTATGTTGTAAACAACTGGCCGAGCAATAGCGCTCCGTTCCTGTGAGTCGTGTAGTCTTGGGGCACCCCCTGCTGATGAAAAGAGTTGAGTGCGCAGACCAAAGCCTGGAAAAAAGGAAATTAAAGAGGACAGTGAAAAGGTTGGCCAAAACGATGACCAGTTGGTGGAAGAGCCTTTTTTTTTTTGGTCCTTAAAACACTTCTACTCCCAAATTGATTTGTTACCTTTTTTATTGAGTACCACGAGAACGCTCTGGTCAGTTTTGACAACATAACTGAGTCTGTACACCTCAGTGACAGCCTGAGTGGGTAAACCACTTGGAAGAACTGGGTCAGACAGTTAGACAGACAGATGTGAGAGGAGGAATTTAGCACGGGAATCCAAGACAGATCAGTTTCAACGTGATATTCCAATGGTTCTCATCAGCACAGTGATCTGCTTCACCTTTGGCTTCCTGTCCATCCCCAATTTAGTGGGGACGTGAACTGGCTTGATTTTTGCCCACAAGAAATTGAGGCTTGCTTTTAGACTTGGTGTTTTGACTTGATTTATGACTTGCAAATACTCTACAGTCAACTCACACTCTTAGATTGAGCTAATTTCAATTCACCCACAAATATATTGACTCTGTGACTGCATTCCACTCTCCCAACATTTTCCCCCTAACCCTTCTCTACCATTTAGCTCCCCCCATCTATTTAAAGAGGAAGTCAACCCCACAATTTTCTTGCCATTAACATGTTCAAAATACATATACCAGTCTAAACACAACATTCTGATTAACATGGCGATTGTTGAAGATGACTTGAGCATCAAAATTCACTCATTTTGGCCATCTCAGAGGCTGGCCATATTTCCACCTTCTGTCGCCCCCTCAGATGGATTAAAATGGGTGGGTTTTGCTGCTGAATTCATACTCCCAAAACGCAATTTTTAATCAAAATGCCACACTTAGAGTATTTCAGTTCCAAGCAATACATCTATCCATTATCTTAAGCGCTTATCCACATAAGGATCATGGGAGCGCTGGCTTTAGGTTTCCCCCCGCATTCCCAAAAACATGAACTGTAGATGTATTTGAGACTCCAAATTCCCCTTAGATGTGTATGTGAGTGCGATTGCTTGTTGGTTGATGTATGCCTTGCGATTGGCTATCGATCAGTTCAGCATGTACCCTGCCTACTGTCAGAAGACAGCTGGGATAAGCAGTAAAGGGATAATAAGCAATAAAGATAATGATGGATGTATATATATATATATATATATATATATATATATATATATATATATATATATATATATATATTTATTGTGTGTGAGAGTAATGAATTGTTCTGCCTGACAATATCTGAAGCTTGTTAAATCAAAGGAAGTAAATGATACTTTTTATATCCATTTTAAAACCGTTTCTTTATTTATTTATTTTAATCTTAATGACCTAGAATACATTTCTGCTACAGAAATGATTATTATAATATTATAATCACTGTCCCATCTTTAGTCGAACGCCTGCAAAATTCAGTTTACCACATTCCACCAGTAGGAGGAGTTGGTGCTTCATGCTGGCAGCATGTATCACGTGCGGGCAATACTTCTGACGTCACGGCTCTATACTAGGTGACATCCCTGTTTGTGAACTGTGAGAAACCTAGAACGAGCACAGGTGCTATCCCAAGGTGGAAATGGACCTAAAAAAAGGTGCAAGATTGTGTGTAAACTGAAGAAGATGGTTGGCAAGGCGAGTTAGCTCTTTCAGAGCTAGCCTGTGTAGGAGCATGTTTGTCAATCATCTGACGTATTTTCGACACACAAGGTTGTTATGCATATACTATATGAAAACAGGCACACAATCACCAAGCTAATGGTGCAATTAATTTGGCTGTGATTCGATGGATTCCCAGGGCAATTAAGTCATTTCTGAGTCCAGCCTACAGCTAGAATTTTAATGCAACCTACACTTTGCTCATTATTGTACAACTGTGCGCAAGCTGGACCTGGTACACACGCTCTCCTCATCCTCTATGCATGCTAATGCGAACGCTTTTATTCTGAATATTTGGCCACAAGAAAATCTATGTATCACAACCTCATAAATGTTGGTGGTTTTTAGAAAATTATGGAAACTAAAAAAATCATTTAAAAAACAAAATAGGTTGCCATCCATCCGTCCATCCATCCATCCATCCATCCATCCATCCATCCATCCATCCATCCAATAGACACTTTTTTCCACTAGGGTTGCCGGTGCCTATTCCAGCCGTCGGGAGACACCTTGGACTGGTTGCCAGCCAATCGCAGAGCACACAGACACAAACATCCATTCACTCTGACAATCACAAGGGCCATTTGGCACATCTAATACACCTACCATGCATGTTTTTGGAAATGGGGAGGAGACCGGAGTGCACAGAGAAAACCTACACGGCCACAGGGAGAACAGCAAACTCCATACAGAAAGGCCAGGATGAGCTGGAATTTAACCTGGGACCTTCAAGCTGTGAGGCATACATGCTAGCCAGCCACCATGCTGGCCTGTTTAAGTTCAATTTTGGCAAAAATCTTGGTACCATTTGCCATCCCTTTGTACAGATTTGTCCTTAAAAAAAAGAGCAACTCAGGGGACATATGGCCTTGAAGGTATATTGCAGCCAGCTCCAAGGGCCTGAAGGATTATTTTAAATTATAATTGCCTTTGGTGTGCCTGAGGGTGATAGAGATATGTTCAGAAAAATGCAAATCATATCTTTCAATGTTCTACTATTTTAAATATGGTATATTCACATGACAGCGACATACAAAAACAGAAATGGAAACACTTTTTTCCCCTCAATTCTTTCGTAAGTCGACAGCGTTGTCAGGATGATCTCTTTTTACATGTGTGGACAATCCTTATTGGCATTTGTCTCTGAATTTAAAACCCAACTTTCAAACCCTAACCAAAGTTTAACACAAAAGTTTGAAACCCTAACAATTGGTTGAAACCCGAGATTAAAACCCTTAGCCTAGTTTAAAACCCTAACCTTAACCACTTTACATGTAATGAAGGCAACAAGGCTCATAGGCTAGAGAAAAAAAAGATAATGTTTTTGTCTACTTTGAAATGCATGTAATTGGTAACGATTGTACTCCTCTCCTGGAGTAGCTGCAACTAATAACCCACTAAAGATAATGGAAACAGAACAGCTCCAACAAACACATGTTGTACAATTTCTCTCATCAAACACTGGTCTACGTTGACAACACTGCTTTTTTTGTATTTGGCCATCGGTCTGTCAACCATGGAGATGCATATAAGTACACAAGGTTCACATATTGTCAGCTCTTTTCAGGTAATTGTGCTTTTCCTATTTGTGGGAAGCTGACATAAGGGCAGATACATGACAAGTCATTATGCACTTGCATAGGAAAGAAGGGCCCTTTAGCAAGTCACTAGTGATTCTGAATTCTCATATAGTTCCTACTGTATGTTGTCATTTCCATGGCTGGGCTTTGTTCCCAGTGATAATGACTTTCAAGTTGTTTTTCTGTTAGAGTGATGGACCTTCTTATGGAGCCCCTTGACACCACACAAAAAAGATCTACTCTTAAACCTAAATTAGGAATTTATGGAAATTTTACATTCCCATCCCTTCTTTGCGGAGCCGTTCATTCCTTTTAGTTCAGTTGCAATGGTGAATTACTTGTTGATTCCATCTCAATATATGGTCCAAGGAAGATCATCATTGCCAGCTACGGAAAGTTCAGTATGAGTGTACCGGTACTCCTGCATTACATTTGAATATATGTGAAATGCAATCATACTTTATCATGAAGAATATTATTTATGATGTAAAACGGGATTGCAACAATATCTGTATTTGCACCTACATACTATTCATCTATACCTGTACACCAGCTTGAAAAAGTGCTCCAAATCAACCCACAGAGTCCGCCAACTGCAAGGTTCGCGCTGCCAAATGGATGATCAATTCAACTTGCATGCCAAAGTTGGCCGAGCCAGTCGTGGTCCAGTTATAAAGCGGTGCACGGTGATGTTGAGTAACGAGAAGTAAGCAACTGTGTAGTAAAGTACCACTCTGTAACAGTTTTATTTCATAACATGTAGTGTTCTCAGGAAACACTCTTATTTCTACTTGATTTCTTGTTGCCACACAAAGGCCAATAATGCATCCGTCTGAATTTTACATTTTTCTTTGTCTCATATTCTCCTGCAAAGCGTCTCCTAGTGTTGAAACCCAAACAACACATCACTGAAGTGAAGTTGTATTCTGGGTTACATAGACATTTCAAGACTGTTTGGAAAACATTTTTGAAATGGCAGTAATTGTCAGGAAATAGCTTGCCCCCCCCAGCGACGCTCGCCTTAGCTGAGCGTCTTTGTGTCCTCTGGAAAGCTCGCCACGATGCAAGCCCCTCGAAAAGATCATACAGCCACACCTGCTGATTTTTGTCAGTGCAGATGCTCCTTACCACCATGAAAAAGCAAATTATGCTCCATTCTCATGCAGTGTGTGGCAACTTCTTTAGTTCATCATCCTGCTTGTCAATCACCTTTTTAGTTAGTGTCACTTGTTAGACGGGAGGTGCCAATTCTCCCCCCCGCCTCACGTCGTCAGTCCAATTTTAATAGGCTACCCCGTCCACTGTCCCTCGGTATGAACGCAAACCAGTGTAGCGCCGACAAGGAACTGGGGACCTGGAACCCCGCGACCAGGGACTCAGAGTTCCTGGACCGTTTGGTGTGAAAGGGGCTTTAGTGTGCTTCGTCACATCAACATGTGAGACTTAGGAAAGCGCGCTTGTCGGAAAGACTGAGAAACACTCAAGTTCTCTTTGATCATGAACGCATGTGCACAGACAGAGATAAGTGAGACAGACTTTTCTGTGCAGTAAGCTTAATGTCCTATGGCTTCATATGTCTGTTCAGAGCAGAGGTGATGGTAATGTTGATGATAAAAGCAAAGCAAGAGGTAGAAATGTGACCGTCCCCAAGAAACACTGCTAGTTATTACACGGAAGGAAGAAAAAACTCATTTAAATTGAAGCACTTGGATGTTAGGGGCAATCCAAATTCCACAAGTCTCCTTACAGTTTTAAATCAAGCTCCCATCTATGTTGCTCCAAATTGCATCAAGCAATGCTTGATTGCTGCCAGATTGTGTCTGCTTAAAAGCACACTGAGGGAGCAGGCTTCTTACACTGATGCTCGTAGTGTTGATACCTCAGGCTATAATGTATGTAAATTGCATGCTTAGTTGAGGAAAATGAAGCAGCCAGGGATTACAATTTAACTAGGAAATGTTTTCTGTGGTCAAAGATCAGTTCTATTGAATTAAAAGAGATTAGAATCCATTTGCCTTGCAGTGATCTGGATTTGCAGAGGTCTGTTGGTGAAGCTTCTTCATTTAGCATTGAAGCGGCAACTCAATGGTCTAATACAACTCTACCACTAATTAGAATCTGCGATATTACAAGGGAATTGCAATTGCAAAAATTTACATTGAGCTAAAAAGTCTAGCGTAGCGATCGATTGGATAACGGAGAAGCCGCACTGGACTATAGGCCGAAGGTAATAACATGAGAAATTTCCGCAAAAAGATGGTACATGGAAGTTAACAATCATTAACTTGTACGATCATAAATACATCAAATAAATCATATATGCTGTGTACGGAATATAAAATTTACACATCACAAATTTACCCAAAATTTTATACATTCTCTTATTCAATTTAGACATATATATTTTTTTAATAATATGTTTTTAAAACTCTTTGAGCACAGCCATTGATGAACATCTTTTCAGTTCTATAGTTGTTCCATAAATTGAAACCTTGAACAGATACACACATTTGCTTGCTGGCCAGCATAAAAAGCAACAGATAAGGCGCACTGGACTATAAGCCACAAGGCTCAAATCATGAGGAAAAAGTCGCAGCTTATAGACCGAATATATATATATATATATATATATATATATATATATATATATATATATATAGTGTGTGTGTGTGTATATATATATATATATAGTGTGTGTGTGTATATATATATATATATATATATATATATATATATATATATATATGGGGGATTAAGTCATAATTTATAAGGCACTAACTATTTACTTCCTGCGGGAGCTAATTTTGCAACTAAACATCAGGGAGACTAACCGGCACACAGACAAAGATTGGTTGGAAAGTTTTATTTTAAAAAGTTGCTTGACGGCTCATTGGAAAAATGAATTAACACATTAGCTGTTTATCGATGGTGTACCATTTTCAAAGCAAACACTATGTCCACAGGGATTTGCTGCTTAGTGCTGAAACGTGGCCCCGATGCCTAAACGTTTAAGTGAGACGTTTTGAGGTTTTTTGAGAGAGAGAGAAAATACCTCTTCATACTTGTAGTTTGGTACCTGCAGATTCTCTTATTTGTGGAGTTTTTTTCACCTATTTTTTCCCCCATTCCCTTTTGTAGATAATCAGTTCAGATAATACCCCCACAACACACACACAAAATTGCACTGTGTCACACTGTCACACTGAGAGGTGTTTGGGCAAAACACGGTTACTGAGTTCATTACGGAGTTAAATGTCATCATCAAAGACTGCATGCTTGGATGTCTCTTTATCCAATTAATGTAAAACGGTTTAGGGTGCTTTCTTGCCTGTACAATCAATTGGAGACACAATAGCGATAAAATGCTTGGAGAGGGCGACCTTTTAACAACTGCGCGTCCAGTGACTGATTGACCTTTGCTTTAGTTTTGGGATAAGATATTCAACAGTCGTACCTCTTTTCATTTGACTCAACTGACATTTGCTCACTACGGAGTCCATTTTTCAAACATATCTGCCTACTTAGGCGGCTTGGTGGAGCAGTGGTGTGCACTCACAGTTCAGGGACCCGAGTTCAAATCCACCTTGCTCTGGACTTCCTGAATGGAGTTTGCATGTTCTCCCCACGCAAACAGACATATAGAAATTATAGGAAGACTGTCTTGGCATTACACTAAAATGAAAAATTATTTGTTTTCTGAGAAGGATGAAGAAAATACGCAGAGATGCACGTAACTGGTATGGAGGTACCCATCCACAACAAAAATCACCGATGCATAACATCGTCACTCATGACAACAACCGAGCGCGTGCTGAACATTTTTTTTCCCTGAAACGTGCCTCCAGGATGTGCCGTGACTTGAAGCACACTTTACCACTCATGTCCTCAGCTAGCACACAAAACTGGTGTGTTTGATACTGGGTTGAACATTTTCAGTCATCCTGTATTAGACAAGTAGCACGTGAACAAAGCTCAACTTATTGCTCACAAACAAGCTTGTCAAGAAGCAATTGCTTATTGTGCTCTTGCTTGGTGACGAGATAAACTGCAACAACGCGAGCTCTATGTAACAGTTTGCTCCTTGTCTTTCATAAAGCTAAGCATGCGCATCTCATGTCTTCCTATTCGGATGATATTTGTTCGTTTACTGAAGCGGCTTGTGCTGGCTGTTGGGGCTGTGTATTATTCTCGTGAATGTGTGAATGAGATCCTTTATATTGTCACTTTTACAGTGACGGAGAATTTACCTCTGACTGCCTTGGACTAATTAAACTGGGATCTGAACGTGCAAATCGTAACTGATGGAATTATGAAACTCTTCGAGGATGCAGGCTAGCTGTGTGCATGCAGCGGTTCGCTGCTAATGTGGGAGTGACACTAAGAAGGACATTGTTTTCAATGAAAGAAAGCGTGCCTCCTAACCCTGGTACTCATGTGAGTAACCCACAAAAAAAAAATACAAAAATGAGTGCAACTCTGAATATATGCAAGCGAGTAATGCCTTATCTATCTATGAGTAGTAAATTCTTTCCTCATGTAAATGAAATGGAGCAAGTATCACAATCCACAGGGAGCGAAACAGTTTAAAAACTTAATCCATCAATCATCTGTCCAACTTTGCACACATCCGTCATTGCCACTCACAGTGTTCTGTAGGAGGCCCATATTGTCAGGGAGAAGCCATGAGAGATTATACTAAACATGAACGAGATTCAAAACATGTACAGAAAATTAAATGCTAAAAATCTACCAGTTCTTGCATTAAAATGCTCAACTCAGCAGCTAGAGTCAAGACAATACCCCATTCAAAGACAGATGAGTGCTCTTGCTGTCACCTCTGATTCACTCTGGATCAGGACAGAAATTTGAAAAAAATGAAAGACAGGCTTAAAGGTGAATGTGGACACACCATTTTTTACAAATTTAAAACAAATTATATGTCAGCCCGCATATGAGCTGCATGGACCTCGATATCCATCATACTTGGGTGTAATGGGATTTCCTGGGTGAGCAGCACTCCTTTCGTGAATGGCACGCTGGGCCGCAGGTCAGAAGCTCCTACCCCGCCCCCCCTCACTGTCTCGCACACGTCAGCTTTGTTTGGGTGATTGATAGGTCATAAAAACAACAAGTGCCAAGATGACTGCCAAATAGGTTACTCTGCACTGTTTAATTCTATCAAATAAGAAAAAGAAAAATCACACTTGAATACTGATTACCCTTCCTGTTGACAGCTGACAATATAGTTTACTGTAAAGCTGTATTCTGAAGTTTTTATGAGTTTTAATCCCTTTCCAAATATTTACTAAAATATATGTGAATGCTGTTTCGGTTCATTATGTTACATGAGCCTCGTTTAGACGCGATAACTATGCATGGCCTTTAGGGGGAGACAGAGTACATTAAATTCATCCACCCATCACCAACCGACAGCATGAGCCACTTTCTTCATACAGGTATGATTTGAAAGTCTGTTAAAAACAAACAACGAAAAAACAAGCATCATCTACATTACAAGGACTATTGCATTTACTAATAGGACATCTAGTTATTGGAATTTGGAAACATTTTTTGAGTGGGAGGTGAATAAAATGCTGCATTTTGTAGACCTCTCGTTTTCTCCTGATGAATATTGCCTTTGTGGAAAATGAATTAAGGTGCAATGTCTACCCGTTTTTGCCCATCTCAGGTGTGGCCTTTTTGCTAGCTGCTGCCTACGGAAAATGACTTGACAGATGCTTAGGCAACTGCTCGCCTGTTTTCTTGGTTTTGTGTGTGACGTTCACAAGCTGAGTTGTGATTGGTTCTTACCTGAGCAACTGTGATGCCATCTTCAGTTGACAACATGTGACGAAATGGCTCTCCCATTAAAAGACGTGTCGATTTTGCTGCTCATTTCAAATTGCACAAACACATTATTAATGAGAATGTCGTTTTTAAAGTAGTTGGCACTCATTGACCTTTTTATTGTCAGATACTGTAAATGTTTTATGACTTCCTAAATGTCATTTGAGACATTAGGTATTTTTATATTTAATATATATATATATATATATATATATATATATATATATATATATATATATATATAATTTTTTTTATTTTTTTTTATTTTTATATTTGCAGTATTTTGCCCAGTTGTTTGATCAATATCTAAGGCATATCACATTGAAGGGAAGCAGTGAAAGAGGACATTAAGAAGCTGAAATTTCACTTACATGTCAAATTTCAACATGGCACAACCACTTAGTTATCACACTACCAGGAGTTTGCCATCCCTTGGCTAAAATACTGCAAGAATGATTTGAAAGAAAATGACTTAAAAATGGTCAAAATATTGAACAAGGGTGAAAGACATCAAAAGTTCCATCCACCCTCACTAAGGTTGCAGGTGGTGCTGGAGCCTATCCCAGCTGTTTTCAGGCAGTAGGCGGGGTACACTGAAGTGGTTGTCCAGTACAATCGCAGGGCACGGATGGTTAAGATGCCTAAATTGATCATATACATAACAACCATCCACACTCCAAAACAGACATAAGGGCAATTTTAAAGAGTCCAATATAGCTGTCATGCATGTTTTTGGGAATGTGGGAGGAAAGCACAGTGGCCAGACAAAAATTGTTCCGCACAAAACCGTGACCTCTCCTCTGTGAAGCAGATGTATTAACCGCCAGACGAGCTAACCACAAAAGTTGAGTAATTAAGAATTTTTTTTCTAATAAATCATATCTATTTCTAGATTAACAGAAAAAAAGTGGACAACTATTGAAGAGTTTATCTCAGTCTCATTTTAGGATGCACTTCTGGTGCAAAATGTTGACTTATCAAAAGATGAAACAGTGCAGAAGATACACATTTATACAAGAGATTCGAGCATGTCAGTGCGTTGTATTCCAGCGCCCACAGAGAAATGTATCCCCTCAACATGGGGCTGACGTTACAGCTGGCTGTTGCTGATTGACTAATTTAATTGTCTCTCCACAAAGCAATGATATCCAAGTACTTATGGACAAAAAAAAAAAAGATTATAATTTTTTTTTAGGTTTTACAAGACAACATATCTTTGTTTTACTTCTGGAACTATTGTCTAGTTAGCTGTTGGCTGACTGTTCCCTTGCTCATTTATGACCATATTGTATTCACCATGTTGTATGGTTAATATTGTCAAATGGTAATGACGCTTTAACATTCGCAGAAGCACAAAGAGCTGAAAGAGAAAAGCTGTTACACAATAGGGAGACAAGAGCTATTGTGTTCGTGTACCGTGAACACGTCTCGTCAAAGAGAAACCTGCCTTTTCCTTCCTCAGTCTGCCTGTCAATCTCCCAGGCCAGACTCCAACCTAGTCCAAGTGTGACCCTCGCTCATATAAATAATTTATACTTTGCCAGAATTACATTTGCCATGTCACTGTCTGCACTGGGAGGGACAGTATTCTCACAGGGTACAAGGCAGGGATGGAATAAATTTAGTAATATATTCTGTATACCCCCCCCCCCCCCCCTTTTTTTTTTTTTTTTTTTAGATCTCAACAGTCTCTGTCTCCAACCATGGTCTACTACATTTTGTTTCAATGGATTGGATTAACACAGATTGCAAATCTTCACTTGAACATTGCACACTAACCCAAGATTGAATCCGCCGCCTCTGGAGTTGCATTCAAAAATGAGGGGGGAAAGTCAAACAAAGCAGCAAAAATTGGTCATAAAAGCCGGGTAAGCGCTTGATTTAGTGTGGCGATAAAGAGCGGAGAGGTGGTCATTCATCAAGAAGGCTGCTTCACCAGGAGAGGCCCTGTCACAGTCCCCAGCAAGCCTGGGAGCCATTTGGAGGCAGAGAACCTCGAGTTGCCCCCGAAGCCTCTTTTGTTCCGATGTCTTTTCCAGATGGATACATTTGAGCCTTCCATGGGTGACAAGTGCTTTGTCTTTGCCGCTCCCAAACTCAATCTTTAGAGCGGTACCCAGGGATGGATTATGTTGGCAGCAAAGCAGAGATGCAGTCTTAGCGAGGCTTACGGATTGCTACACAACCAGATGAGAGGGACGGAAAGGCTCGGAACATGCAATGCTGTGAACTTTGGCCCTCGGCAGATTTGGCAACGCGCTTTACTATCTGATATTTTGGCTGACTGATGTATTCATTGTAAAGACTAAAATGAAAACAAAGCAGCTTACTCTTGGGTCAAATTAACCAGTTTTTTTTTCCTTCCTCCGTAGTGCTTGTCAGAGATATGTAGGGTGGGGCGGGGGTCTACATTCCCAGGACACTTCATTAAGTACACCTGTACACTCTAACAAGAACAAATACAAGGTCTGCATCACAAATATAGTCTTTATAAATACATAAAAATGTTCCGTCTTGGTGCTGTGATGACTTGTACTACATCATATTAAGAGGTGTTTCAAATATGCATGAGTGGTACAAATTGTGACTATTGTTGTAAAGGTAAAAGTAATTACATTGTGGAGATGTCTACGTATTGTAAACAAAGTTTTTCGACCAATTATATTTTTTCCTTGTTTTCCATCTCAAGGTCAATGTACAAGTGGCCTTCATCCTCATTAGTAACTGCTTTGTGCCTTTCTAGTATTTATTTTTCCATTACAGACTTTCAAAAAGACATTTCACAATGACAACTTTGGTATGCTAATAGAACAACTACTTGTTACTGGTCAAACTCATTTTTCAGGGGCCACATGTACAAATATACTGTAGGCATATAGACAGCGAAGAACTAGTCCAATATATACAGTATATATAAATTTGAAAGTTTGGCACTCCAGACATGAGTTAAAAAGTCAAAATTTTACAAAAACTCCCTAAATCAAAACATATGACATAGAGTAAAGATACATTCACTGTTCATATAATAAAGGAAATGGTGGTGAACTGTGAGAATGTCATGTAAGTGCCGTGGCAGCCACATGGTGAGAGGCAGGAAGCCAGGCATCTTATATCGAGAACACTTATTTTATAATAAATTGAGCAATAATATTTCAGAAGGTGATATATAATCATATAAATATGTATAATTAAACGTGGAAAGTTTTAAACAGTAGAATTCTGACCTTTTAACAAATGTACTGAAGTGGATAAAAAAAAGTTAAGGCCACTTTATGCACAGTTTGACAGTTAATTCAGTGATTCTTTTAAATAACACTAGAGGGAGCCCATGTATCAAACAGAATCACTGTAGTCTAGATTACTTGAACAGCACATTCCAATAATTCTTTGAGTTTCTGAACAGTCGGATTGGTTCAGAGTCTGCTTGGGAGTGTACTCTATTTCCAAACTCACTACTCAGCCACGCTGTCTGTGTCGTGGTCCGTCTTAATAATACGTTTCTTAAAGAAACTAAGAACTTTCAGCTTTCGTTGATTATGGTGGCACCATGTGGACAAAAGTGGTATCTTTGCCAAATAGAAAACTACATTTTCACTGTGAGGACTAGCGCATGGCGTCGGGTAATCCTAATTCCCAGGTTACCTGGAGTTGGAATTAATCACATTTCTATTTGTACTAGCTGTGTGAAAGATGAGTAGCGATGAGGTAATGAATCTAATTACAGTGCTCTCTTGCTACTTCAAGCTTCATCTTTTGCGGCCTTGGTGCGTTGTGTTTTTTTTTTTTTTTTCATTAAAAAAAGCTATATTACAAAAAGACATGAGTTGAGTGTAATCACACGTGCCACCGGCACTCCTCGGACATTGACCTAGAGTGGAGCCTGTAGCTGACCAAACGTAATAACAGAGAAGCAGATTTTACACTTGAAATTCCAATTTATTACAAAAGCACTCTAGGTAATATCTTCCCAACTTTCTTTTATCTTTATTGATCTACTTCTGCCGCAATTCTCACTCGTGTTTGGGCTTCACCCAGAGAATGCGCCCTGTACTGTACTCAACAGTCAACAACTTGAACCAGCTTGGCCGGGCGTCACTCACTTTCGGGTTTTCTTACAAGACACGTGATCGCCCCCCGGCGAGACATCGACCATTGAGGGCAGGAGTGGATTATAACTCCTGAGTGAGGTGATGTATAGCAATCACTGCATTTGCAGTCTTCTTTATGTCAGGGTTCCTGCCACCCTCCTCACAGTAAAAGTAATGCCAAGACAACAGTACCGATTCAACTAGTTGTAAATCAGTATTTCATCAGAACAGTTTTGAAAATATTTGCGATTGTTGAAAAGTTCTTTTTGTATTCTTAGCTCCAGCATCATTAATGGTTTCCTTTTACCTGTTTCGCCCTTAGCACAAATGCATAAGAATAGCCAATAACCTCAAAACATTTTTGTTTCATTTTTAAAATTGTGCATGGACAGAGATTTTATTTTCAAAATTACCATTCATTTGGTGTTGGCATTTGAGTAGATTATTTTCCTTGACATTAAAACAAATGTGCTTTCCAAAAGAATAGTATGTGCTCTTGACTGGATTACGGCCTCTGTGGAAAGGAACAATTACTAGTGTGCAGAAAGTGTTGTTGATTGATCTGTACCAGTATGATTTTTCAGTGCCCGGGACAAGAAGACAGACATTCTAACGAGCACAAATCTCATTCAAATGAGGAATGTATGCGTTAGGCTGACAAGAACAATTCATTCAACTTCTCAATCTTTCTACGGCTTGGACAGCCGGGAATGATGATCCTCGCCCAATAGCTCCCAAAACAGCCCGACTGCACATTGAGCTCGGTGGTCTTGATGTGACGTCATAGTAATGCGTGAGGGGAATTGGGACTATAATATAGGACAGCCTGACAATATGAACCATCGGGTGATAAATTTGTCATTTGTTATGAATTCTTTTTCACGGTTGGTGAGTCTCAGAGGCGTTGTCCTGGGAAGTATGTTGCTTGGTAACCAAGCGCTCGTCTAGAAGGTCACTGCTGAGATTTTGGAGCTGTGAAAAGCACCATTATCGAGATAGTTTTTGTTCATATTAAGTGGCATTGAACAAGTCTTCTCTTCTTACCAAGAGGCTAAATGAAAATGTTTTTCTTCTGTGTTGACCTGTTTTTTTAACTTCCGTCACCCTCA
The DNA here is from genome assembly GCF_059441005.1 of Hippichthys cyanospilos. Classification (NCBI taxonomy): domain Eukaryota; kingdom Metazoa; phylum Chordata; class Actinopteri; order Syngnathiformes; family Syngnathidae; genus Hippichthys; species Hippichthys cyanospilos. The sequence continues at coordinate 17,675,760 of NC_142372.1, read as the reverse complement.
TCGGATTCTTGTTCGCACATACAACAAATTTGAGGCATCAAAGCCTCTCATAATATATTTTGAGTGCTCCTGGTCTTGATCTTGGAATTACTTCAAGTGGTGTCAATTAAGTAATCTGAGACTTTGGGTTGAACAGTTTACCGCTACCAGAAGTTCAAGAATGGATCAAGTGCGGGGCCCCTTTATGCCGCTTTTCTTGTCGGAATTAATATAGCAATTCTTTACGGGCCCCACTTCAGACATCTTCACATGCTCCCCATCTGTTTCAAGTGCTTTTTTTCTGGTTGTGTTAATGGCACAGATAACATCACAAGAGTGGTTGGAGATTCTGTGTGTCAGGATCAATAATGGTTTGAAGTTGCGCCAATATGCTGAGAATAAGAAATGGACCTTTTGACTTGTACACAACTTACTGTTGCTTATGAAGTGTCTCCATGGCTGCGGCATGAACGGAAAGATGGAGACCATTCTGAGGATTGTTAAAGTACGTTTCCTAAATGGAACTGCTTAATTAAAACCACTTGTTTGCAAACCTTCGCATTAGTCATGTTGTAGGGATGATGGACAGCTCCAATGAAAGTTGATGGCAACGGCAGATGTGAGCGCAATGCCATCTGTTTGTATAGCTATCACAGTGTTTTAGTTCTTTTTCAAGCACTAACTGGTTTTGACAAGAATCCGCATGTCCACTTATAAGTTAAGATGACTTCGTCTGCGGGGGCATGTTTTCATGGTAAATGTGGCAGTAGGAGCGTTTTTGTCTTTTTAAAATCTATAAATTATGCCATTGATTCATGGGGATTGAAATACATTCTTTGTTTGTAATATGGGGACTGAAACATGTTTTGTCATTGGAAATATTGCAGTCATATCTATAAACAGCCTTCATGAACTTCACTTTAGAGTTGATGGACAGACCTAACTAAACATTTTCATCGCTACTCGTTTTTCCAGCGACAGTGTTCCCTCATTTTTCACGGTTAATGGGGACCAAAAACCTCCCGCCAAAAGTGAAATCCACGACGTAGGCCCCCTCCTTCACCCCCCTGGAATATTCATACATGTGTATGTGGGTACCACCATTTTTTAAATGTGAAATGTATTTATACTTTACATATTTAAGACAAAGATTACTGCAGTACACATTTACTGAAACTTTATGAAGTAACTGTACTCTTATCTCTTCTCCTTTCCATGTGAGAGGGGGGGATTAGTTGGTAAATGGTAAAAACAAATGGTAAATGGACTTTCACTTATATAGCGCTTTACACTAATTAGTCATTTACCTACTGATGACGCAGCATCAGGAGCAACTGGGAGTTGAGTGTCTTGCTCAAGGACACTATGACATGGTCTTGATGATCGGGGGATCAAACTCACAGCCTCTCAGTTGGGAGACGACCACTTTACCACCGAGCCATGCCATTTAAAGTTTATTGTTTAGGTTAAGGCCTAAACGCATGTTTTCTCTTGCTGACAATCAAAATGACATCACATGTTCTGAAGGCTCGGGTAATAACCAATCACGGCTCACCTATTGGTAATGTGAGTATGGCAAGCTGGGCTGTAATTGGTTATGAGCCTACAACACTTTTGATATCATTTTCAGTCGACAAGTCGCGAGGTGCAAAATGTATTTTTAAAAGTATTAACTGTACATGAAAAATAATTGTCATCACATTAAAATAACTATTAGTGAAAATGGCTAAATAAGTGGACTAGTTCCAGTTTAATATCCACTCAAACTGGCAGTTTTTTTTTTTAAAGGAAATATTATATCAAGAGCAATTCCAAGCATCTCTATTTAAAACTATGCAGTCACATACATACTTTGTATTCAAGGACAAATCATACTTATATGCATGTGAATTGTCTGGAGGAGTAGAACAAAAACAAGAAAGATACACGCTTTTCGTAAGTGGGAAATGGTAATGAGTTTGGCCATCGTTCCCTAAGTACTTCTACAGATATGATTATATCATGGCCCTGGCATCTTTAATCACATATTTCCCCTCTCCTCTCTTATCGTTTGCAAATTAGCATCGTCGGTTCATAGGAAGGGTCGACGGCAGGAGGAATAACAACAACCAAAAAAGGTATGAACGTTTTTTCTTTTTGTTTCCTCCCACATTAGGAAATCATGTCATATTTATGAGACATCACTGTCCATTTAAAATTTGCACAAGTACCTGTTGTTAATCTCAAGATGAAGGCGCACTCAGGTTATAGTGAACTTGTTGCTGAAGCGTGAGGAAGGTCTGAGAGCAATATGCACATCATATCAGAAACAGGTTATAAATATAAAAGTGCTTGTCCTGAAGCCCAAGGCACTTACATACACAATGTTAAACTGGAGATGCAAAAGAGGAGTGTGTGAATAGACCATATTAACCATATGTCAGATTCCTGCAGCATGTTCCCTAAAGATGTTTTACACATGATTGTGAAGTTTGTGTCCCGTTTTTATCTGCACACGAATGCCTATTCTGTCAGTTTTGCCACCATCTTTTTCCCCTCACTATTTGCCTTACATTCCCTAGGACAGCGTATGTTTCACTATAGCATGACATTGTTTGTCGGTGTATCTATTTGAAATACATATAACGATATCTACAATTAATACCTAAACACATGTTTTCTCTTGCTGTCAACAGAAAATGAGGGGGGGCTCAAGACTTTGACCTCAATGTCAGAGGCCTCAAGACATTTATATGATTCAGCCGCCCAAAAAACTGCAATGATCAAATTCGATCATCATTCAAAAAATAAAACAATACAGAAAAAAAACACCAGTCTAAACATCAGGTTTTCGCGGTACTAACAACTACAACCAATATTTATCAATATTTATCATTTTCATCACTTTTTTCACCATTAATACTGTATGACTTGTAACCTTAAACAACACATTTTAAATGAGTGGAAGTAAAAACAACGTGATATAAAATGTTTGCATAAGTGCGCCTGCCCACATAAACTGGGCCATTGCCATGTTCAGAAAGAACCAATCACTTTCTAACTTATGTTAAGTGGGAGTTGGCACTTACCTGCCACCTTTTCAATGCCTCAGAATAATGCCACATTAATTTCTGGTGTTCTAATGGGCTTTTCCTTACATACCTTTTGCTTTCTATAAAATGAGTGGGGATTTTGTGCTAAATGTTGATGTTGTTACCACCGCGTTTCACTGTACATTTGGTTTTCTTTTGGTGATCGTCAATGTTGTGTACAGTCCAAATTTCGAACAAAAATTTCTACGTTGGTCTCATCAGACTCAACCAAAATATCCCAAAAAGATGAATACAAGGTTGAATGTTATTATGCTTTCAAAGCAAAGATGGTGGCCAGTTTGCAATGTGAATAGGGCCAGTGAAAAGTACACCCACCTCTTTGAGATAGTATATATGCATATATATATATATATATATATATATATATATATATATACGCGTGTGTGTATGTGTATAAAAGAAAGGGAAATGACTGTTCACTTGGCTGTACCCTTGGTCCCTTGCTCTTTGTTAAAACCATATCTCCGCCGCTCCATTGCCCTCAGCTACATTAAATCCCATTAAATTCACCTTCATTAAAGCGGTCCTCTCCACGCTAGTGCGGGGCTCTCAAGGACAGAGCAGTAATGAGCCTGGGCTGGCTGTAACCTTGAAGAGCACAGGTTTTCATTTCCAAATCAATAACTTATGGTTCAAAACTGCCACTAGATCTTGGCTATCATTTTCCAGCGTTAATTGTCTCCCCAGCGGTAATAAGCTATTTAACTGTATGCAGCCCTGTTGATATTGCATATTGCTTTTAATTTGTTTTGTTTATGTTACAACATAGATGGGGTAACTTGGAGTAGGAGGGGGGTTTCAAAGAGTCTCAGTAATTACTTTTGACGCAATTACGGCAACACCAAGCAGAGGGCAGTAAGCTGGGATGTTTCCTCATTTCTCCTCCGAGTATTGCAAACCAGTGTCATCATTCAAACTAAAAAGGTAGAACTATAAGAAAAGGCCTTCACAACAGCTTTATACAGCAAAATCTGCTGTTGGAAGTAGTTCAACAAATCAAAATGAAAAAAAAAAGTAACTCATGGATTAAGTGAATGACATCAGGCACAAGGGGAACAGAAAAGTCTTACCTCTAATAATGAGAATTTTTTTACCATTTTCGCCAACACTTGCCATGTATAAGTGAGATTTTCCCTTTATGAGCGTTTGCAGTTCCTGACATTATGTGGAATGTGTCCTGTGACGATAATTTCTGCTTGACATGTTCATAATGTGAAGTATTGGAAGTTTTTATGAAATTGGAAGGACGGCAGCTGTGGTGACCGCTGGAGCTTAATTTCTTTAATCAACTTCTCACTCAAATGAGGCTTTATTAAATTACAAAAGATCACATGGTGGGAAGAGAGCAGATATTGCCCAGTATTAAAAAAAGACACACGCATAAAAAAGCAGTGTGGGATAATTAAATGAAATTAATAAAAACCATCCACTAGGAGAGAGGAAACAAATGGAAACACGGAGCCATTTTCATGGTTGGCTCTCTTTCATTCCTTCTCATTAGAGTAGCAGGAAATTTAGTATTGGGAATCATGAACAGAAAAATGGGCTACATTGAGTGTAAGAAATGCAACCCATTTCCCCTGCTGTTATATTCACGTTCAGTGAACATTTAAAAAAAAAAAAATCTAGCATTTGTCTTAAATTAGGATTTACGCACTCCCTGTGTCTTCATGGTTTGCGCAGCCATTTTATGTGCTGGACTTTTATAGACTGTCAAACCCATTAGGGATTAGATATTGTACAAAAATTAAATAAGATAGTGAGCTATACAATTCATCCATTCATTTCATGTGACCAAACCCTTTTGCATTCTGTCGCTTTCTTTAGTGGGAGGCAGAGGGAACAATTGTCAAACAATACATCCCGCCATATTGCCATAGCGATCTAATATGCAATTATTTCCTTCAATGTTCTCTTCAACATGTTTTATTTAACAAACAACTATATAAATAAACAACATCGGCCTTATGTATTCTAATATGCAATTATTTTCTTCAATGTTCTCTTCAACATATTTTAATTAACAAACAACTACATAAATAAACAACATCGGACTTATGTATGTTTTTATATTCTTGGGGATTTATGATTGCTTGCACAGTCTTTTTTATTTCCCGAGGGAGATTTGTCATCACTCTGTCTTGCCAATCTGACGTAACTACCGGAGGGGCGTTTGACTCATTTGACCAATCAAACGGAGCCAGCGATATGAATGAAAAAGGTAAAAATTAAATCGCTCAGCTATTAGTCCTAATTGATGTACAGCGATCATTAAATGGCAAGTGACCAGTAATGTTCTTTTCAATATCGTGTGTATTGGAAGTGCAATTAAACGCGTCTAGTTTTAGCACATAGACCTAATTACAACAATGATGTATTGTCATTGTTTGACCTCATTCCTTTTTATGGCTCAATCAAAATGGACATTTCGTCCATGTTTACAGCTCAAGTCTCCTCAGAAGTATAAATTCACCATGTCCAGCATAGCCTCAGCGAATATGTTCTGTGCTACGTACACTCTCAAAAACGTCTATGACCTCTCTCTTATTTTACTGTCGCTATTAACACCTCAGACACCTGCCCTTGACATTTTGAAGAGCACGATGATTCTGTACAGTCTGTTAAGAGGTCATAAATTTACGATCGGGCCTATATAGTATATTATCTCCTTTCACGCACAAAGATTCAGGTGCGAAATGAGAGAATCTTGCCCTTTAGTTGGAATTCCAATTTAGTCCCCCAAAAAGGGCACCTGGTTGGGAATAGCCAATTAAGGAGCCATAATGCCGTAATTTGTAGTTATTTCATTTTGAAATAACTCCGGTGGTACTGTGATGCTTTGTAATTCAGAAAATTACTGCTAAATCCCTGATGGACAGTTTATGATTATGATGGCTTGTCTTGTATACCTAACACCGTTCCTAATTTGTTTTCACAAGAATTTGAATATTAAAACACATTTTTAAAGTTTGGAAAAAAATCCTGTTCATAGAAAATGTTATCACATTCAATAGTATTGTTTTATTTAGTTAACCTTACAGCATAATTGCCTTGGCCATAGAATACACAACGAAATGAACAACTCCGGTTGCCTCAATATCACCACATACAAAACGTTTTTTTTCCTTGTAATTTTTCAACAATCACTCATTTACAATGCTTTCATTCTTGTTGTAATAACTTCATAGTCTCATATCCCGTGGCCCTAACTTTTCTGATAGTCTAAACAATTGAAATTGGTGTCACTGGCATTGTTTGTTTTACTTTTTTACCCCTGTAGTCTTCTGATGTTGTTGTCAATTGAATTAGGAAAATACTGCATGTTTTGGATCAAACTGACTCTATTCTTCAGATATGTTCATAGTCCGCTTTCAACTTCTGACTTGTATTTTTGAGCTTCTCAGATCCTGGCCTGAAGTTCAAAGCTGACAATTTAGTAACCCGATTCCATTCTTAAGGTTCTACTTGAAGTCGGCAGTGACCATGGCGTTGGACCAATTCAAAGCCTCTAACCGATCCTCTGAAGTTTTCCACTTATGCCCAGCATGTAGTGAAATTGCAAACACTTTTATGTCTGTCGGTCAGTCAAACTTCATAATGCTCTGATTTCCTCCTCGACTGACAGAGATGTCTCTTGGTTCAATTATGGTGGAGGAATAAGCAGAGTTCGGGATACCAATTTGTGTCCCAGACTGTGTAAAATTTGCCTTTCCCCTGCTGCCAAACAGAGGATGTGAGAGCAGACGAGGTCCTCTGGCGAACATCAGTCGACTGGTCCTTAGGTTTCGCATTCTTTCAACCCATTCTTACATAAGGGACGTGGGCAGTGATAAATATAGATATTGTTTCACAGGACAATATCACCATCAGAGCTGAAAAGTGCTGTTCTGTTTTTTTCAGTGTTCATTTCTTGAATTTATTTTTTATTACTCGTGGCTGTTTTGGATTATGAAAGTAGTGTCAGGACATGGACGTGGGAGCCTCTTGTATTTCGTGCTTTTGTCATAGGAATTTATGGATTAACTGAAGAAAAGAGTTGCTTTTTAATTGGAAATTTCCTGACTTGAAACTTGAATCCAGATAGTCTGATGCACAAGTGTGCGTGAAGATGCCTGAATTGTCGTTGACTTGGAAGTGCTTGGTAAATGCAGTACAACTATTGGCAAAAAAAATACTTTTTAATGTTTAATCTTTTTTTGTAAAAATATACCGTAGGCAATGAAAGCAGCATAGTGAGCAGCTGTAGGTAATTCGACGGACTCAAAGTAAACATGGAAGGCTTCCACCATCAACAACATTTACAAATGCAGGAGAAGGAAGCTACTGGATTTGTGAAGAATGAGCACTGGGAATGGAAAGCACAGAAGCGTGAAGCCGGCAGACGTTGGAAATTAAACACGTGCGGCATGCGGCTAACGGGGCTGTTGGCTCATTGCTCTGAGGGCAGACCCTGCAGTTCTTAAGGACAGCTGTTCAAGGTTAAAGCTCACAGGTTTTCATCTAACCAAATTTATTTTAATGGGTTTTCTCCAGGGGGAACTGATGTTTAGTTTTGGTGCGTATCTGTGGTTCTTTGTTTACAACCACGCTGACATAGAGGGCCTGACTTCTTTCAAGTTATTAGTAAGGGTAAAACCGTTAAATAGATTTATTTAGGCATTGCAGTCATCATCCTTTGAATTTAACATGAAGCTTGAGCACATTGATGCAAGCTAGGACCAGGAAAGAATTTTTGGTGTCAAGAAACTAAGTTCCCCTTTGAAGGCCTGTTGCCAAAGTATGGATTTGTAATGAAAAATGAAGAAACTCCCTTTTTTTTTCAACTGCTAAATTGAATAATCTGGGGAGAAATTCAGGCCAATCTTTGTTTCCGAGACACAAGTAATTCACTAGCCTTTTACTCTTTGAACAGTTTATGATGAATGTTGGAATGGGAGTTTACACAACTTTGCTGTCAGGACAAAAAAAGCCTTAGACACATTCTTAGATTAAAAACAAAAACCTCGTCTAATTCCTCAAGATACCACAATTTAAATCTTGTGCAAGGTTGCCATGATCAACCATATTTTGAGTAATACTAACAGCACAAACTATTTTAACAATACTTCTCTTAGTTTTAACAGAACCCAACCAGTTTCTTAAGCAGCCTTATTATAATAACTAAAATGCATTGCTTTGGCAATTTTCGGTGAGTGATTTCATTTCCGGGATTGCTGAGTTAACATCTTTGCCACTGTTATTCAGCAAAATTCTAAAGATGCCTTGGTGCAAATCTGAGTTTGGCATCCACTAGGCTCTCACTTCAGGAAAACAATTTTGTTGAATATAGAAAATAGAAATTCGTTTTTCATGCTTTATTTTTAACATTTTCTGAAGTCACCTCACACAAGCACTTTAAGTCTGCTACTGTGTGATGTCAGCCTACCAGGTTTCCTTCGTCAGCAGTGATTAAACTCCCCCCTTTTTTTTTTTTATAATTTTGCAATGTATCACACAAATTCATAAGAGTTATTCATCACAACTTGACTCAATAATCACTGGCAATCGTACAGGTATTCTTTCAAAGAAGAAAGAAAAAAACATACATCACGCCACTTTTACTTCGTACGTTTTTGCTATATGTTAGCATTAATTAAGCTCGCATCACTCTCATCTCGAGGCCACCACTGTAATTAAAATACATTTCTGTTTTGTAATGCAAAACTACACAAACAAAAAGACATGATCTTACATTTAGGATATGTTCCAGTGTCTTCTGAAATATGTATGATGTACCAGGTGTGCCTCTTTGTTCACCCCTCTCATCCGGTGGTTTGTTATTACTTAATTTCGGCTGTCGCATCCTATCAAGCTTAAAGGTGAATGTTGCCAGCTGCTTTTCTCGGCTCCTAATTTCCCTACTTGTCTGTCACATTTTCAATCCAACTTCACCTGTCTCACGACACATATTGTGGGCTTAGTCAGCGGTGAAATTACTTCAGTGATTCTGCAGTAGGTCCTCAGTGCAAATTTATTTGCAAAATTACAAGTTCTTGGTTGAACTGATTTTTTTTCTGGTTGTATATTTCTGTTAAGAGCAGGTCAAGATGTATTGGATAAGATTGCACATGTTCACCTGTGCTGATCCCTTGTGGATTCAGAAATAGGGAGGAATACATCATGTATCTCCCGCTAAATCACATCTAAATGCAGAGCAAGTAGAATTGGTGGAACAGCCAAATCTCTGTTTTAAAGGAGTTTTTTTTTTTTTTTTTTTTTTTTCCCCCCCCCTGCAGCTAGGGGTACGTTGGACAAAGTTGAAGCCCTCCTTGTTCCCGAAGGTGTGCTAGCCTAGCATCATTAGCTGAAGTTTTTGAAGTGTTTGGCCTTTTGATGTTCCAATGTTCTCTTTAGGCTGCCTGGCCCGAAGGACTTTTAATATCACTTCTACAAATTCCCAGTGAGGAATGATTTGAACTGAGCATCTGTCAAAGAAACAGCCATTTAAATACATTGGTCACGGTTAAAGAGGCATAAAATGAGGCCAGATTAGACGGCGCACCTTTCTATGAAGGCCGGGTCCGCTCCAGTCAGGGCCAACCTGGGGCACAGCGACCCAGCCGAGCTGTCCTTGCTTCTAATTCATCAAGTATCTGACACCGCTGAATTTTAAACTCCCTTCTGCCTGCATCACTTGTCACTCAGCTAATGAATGTGAAACATTCTATGTTTGAATAAATGATATTCCGGCTAATATATACAGTACTCATAAAATAGAGGGATGCTGGACTTTTGTGTGAAATTTTAGGATGCACTGTAAACTTTACTGGTGAACTCAATTTGATCTCTAAACTTGAAATTGCTCATGTCCAATATTTTAGTACTTTTTTTCCAAAACTTGCTGTCTCTAACAAGAAGCTAAATGGCGCATGTATTCCTCAGTGGGTCCCATGGTAACATTGCATATACATTTATCCACCAGGTTGTGCAGGAGGACCTCTGTTTTTCTAATTTAGATTAATCACAAATAAAATTTTCATTGTTTGTTGCTGATCTTTCTGTACCAGGAGTTCTTGTCCATACAGTTAACAGTCTATAGTTAAAGTAGTTACAGTCTACAGTTATACAGTCTAACAAAAATGTGGTATGTATGAGCATCCGTGACACTAACAGGGTGGGTCAAGAATGACAATACCGATAAGCACTAGGTACAATTCCATCTGGTATCCATGATTTCTTACTCATACCTCTGCCTTTAATATTTAGCTTTGCTTCACTCGATTGATTTATCGGTGCTCAGTTTGACAGTAGATTCTCTCTAATAAATATAGGATACTTGAGTGCCAAGCCATTGATAAGCTTTTGGGATTAAATAACACGTGTGACAATATTCGCTACAATTGAATTCTTTTGTGTTCCTACAGTAACAGTAAGTGAGAAAAAAATCAAAGGGGTTTTTGGGTTCAGGGCTGTTTGATTACGGTATTAAGGTGTTTAAATAATTAACTATGAAGGTGCTTGAAATTGCATTGACTTATTTAATTGCCGACGAAGCGTCAGTGTCTCAACTCACTTCTGATATTTGATATAAACGAATGAACACTTTTCTTCAAATTTTAGAAGCTTTTCCTTCATGTAAGTGGTGCCCTTATTCTATCACATGTACCCGCACAGCAATTAACCCTGAAATTATTCATTAAAGTAGGTTTTGTTAATTCTCTAAAAATAACTTAATCACAATGAATGAACCACTAATGAAAGGAAAAATGAGACTTTGCTTTGGGCAAAATATGTTTTCCTTTTTTTGGCAGTTAATTCAGTGGTGACAGCTTACAGAAATTTGTACATTCATCTCTTGTATACTCACCCCATGTTTGGAATTACAAAACAAAAGTAAATATTTAATTAAGTAAATTAAGTAAATTCTGTCGAATTTACATGCTTTACATAGCGTTGTTGGAGTTAAAAGCTAGGCAGAGATCTTGTTATCTCTTATGAGCCTTTATGTAACTGTGTTATCAATATTAACATCTGATAAGCAGCACAAACTTTACTTTTGGCAACATATTTTTTTTTATTGTTTTATGTCCAGTTACAGCTCAAGCTCTTTGTCCCAGCATATCATTAAGATCTCATTGCCTAATGGCTGTACTGCTTGTGGCCGCATCTCTGTGGCAGTGGGTAAAAGTTCAATAAAGTTGGCCCGTTGATTGTTGTATTCATAGCTTGGCGATTTACATGGTAGTTATTGTGACAAGGCATCATTCTTTCTCCTAGGCTTCAGGGAGACATCAGAGTCTAAGCACGGCTCCTTGTCCTCAACTTGATACGAGAAGCTGTGAACGTTTGGTAAATGGGAACCCGCAGTGGAATATGCTTTGAGGTTCATTAGTCTGCACATTAGTCTTAACATTTGTAGCATTTCCAATGATATATATATATATATATATATATATATATATATATATATATATATATATATATATATATTTTATTCAAACAGGGATTCTTTGGTACTTTAAAGACAGATTCGTTACGATTTAAATTTGATGTCACTGGCTTGAAACTATCTCTTGGGGCAGGATCTGATCACGTGCAAAGCATGTTACCTCATGGTTCTTCTTGGTGCACTTCTAGTCGGTAAAAGTAACTGAAAATCGCCATGAAGGGACAAGCCGAGGTGACCAAACAAGATGTGGCCGAGCGGTCTTGTGCCGAGCTTCCTTTCTACCGCTGCTCATTATCTCCGTCATAAGCTGAAGGGGGAGTTTGCCTATGAAAAATTGGAGATTTTTGTTCTTTCCGGATAAAATGCAGGTGCATAAAGCTTAGGAGATGCCCCTTTTTGTGACAGCCACATGGGAGATGAGGAAAATGGAGGAAGAGGTGAAAGGCCAGGTGTCTGCAAGAGAATTTAATTAGGAAGACTGGAAGCCTTGTCCGCCGTAAACTTGCTCCAGGCTTTCGTTAATTGCCCCGTTCCCCATTTCTTCAAGTAGTCTCTACTCCAGTTAATTAGTATGCAAGAGTTTGAACACTAATTCCATATTCTACCTTAAACTATTTCCTTGATTGAACCCAAACCTTGTTGGAATTGAATCCGGTATAAACTAATGACTTAGTTAGGAAACATAAAAATGACACAGCAGTAGCCCTGATAATCACTCCACTATGCTAAATTCAATCTGTTTTCACTATCCAGTACTACTAATAGAAAAGCAGATTTTCAACACAGCCTTTTCAATAGGACAGGGTAAACCCACTCAACTGCACAAATTTTGCTCTGCAGTATTACATGCTCAATAGTTGCTGGGAATTGTTAAATCACAGGGGAAACACACTGTTGGTTGGATTACTTTGGAATTTGCCCACCATTTCTCTCCTTATCACTTTTTTTTTTTTATAGCTGAGTTAAGACCAGTGTTCAGTGTTCAATCCCCTTTACCTATCTTCTTTAGTAGCGGGAGGTTTAAGTGCACGATAGGTGAAAGTCAGGGCAGAAAAACTATCCAGATACATACTCAGCTTCATTAAAAATTATTCAAATTTGATGAAATTCTGTGTTTTCATGTAAACATGTTGGCTTTTGAGGCTTGTTGCACACAGAGCAACAGGGTTGAAACAACGTTTCACTTTGTCTGAATTAGCATCTCTGCAGAGCATGATTTATATTAGGTTTATATTCGTATGACCTATAAGATATCCATCCATTTTCTTAAAAACTTGTTCTCACAAGGGTTGCAGGCTGACAGATGCCTATCCCAGCGGAGTACAACTGATTGCTCGCCAATCATAGGGCACACAGACAAACAGTCTCTTTCTCTCTCTCTCTCTCTCTCTCTCTCTCTCTCTTTCTCTTTCTATATGTAATATATATATATATATATATATATATATATATATATATATATATATATATATATATATATATATATATATATATATAATGTGTGTGTGTGTGTGTTTGTGTGTGTGTATTGCGCTTGAGTGTTAGGCTGCCCCCCTCCATGCCTACATGCGCCATTGGTGAATGGTGTGTACACCTGCTGTTTTATAGGTTGATTTTGAACTTGTAACAAAAGCTGATTCGGTGGAACCCCCCTTTGATAGATTGTTGAAGCCATTGATCTAATTTTGAATGCCTCTAATTCCTTCCCTGCATCCTTTCCTTGATGTGTGGTGCGGCATAAACCTAATTTCCCTGTGCCTCATGCAGAGGCTCACTCGGCAAGGTGGGAAAATCGAGTGAATATATATAAATAAAGAAACCCAAGAAACAGGTCTTTCACAGCGGCAGTGATTTTTATAGACCGGATCAATTAAATTTGTCGTATTTGCAACGATGGGGGCTCTGTAATTCAATAAGAAGTAATGTGGCTGAAAAGGCCTCTGACTGCGCAGCGGCCAATCGGTGACTGAGTGTTACCGTGGGAGTATTAACATGCAGGGACTTCAGAGGCATAAAACGGGTTTGGGCCAATTAGAATAAAGAGCCAGCCAGAAAGTGGAGATGTGGGTGGGCATCCTCGGCCACCAGGTCCCACTGCGAGGGCAAGCGGCACAGAGAACATCACAGCTGGGGTGTTGGCTTGTACTTTCAGAACCAAGCACAGTCGTATCCCTTCTCTTTCTGTGTGAGCGCTGGTAACAAGATGTAATGCTATATTCTAAAATGTATTGAAGACTATGATTACCTGTTTTTTACAACAGTATAAGACCTTTGCGGTTCACACATACTGTAGTCTGCAAGGTTATGTTGCCTCCTTGCTTGTGGAAGTTTCCCTAGTTTGAACAGTCCACAAAGAACAGTCTGTACTATGTAAACCACAAGGAAGTTTTTCACAACAAAAAGTCAGAGCATAATATTTGGATTATAACGTATCTGCGACTGCACTGTTTTATCCTTTCCGACACCTGATTTAGATTTGCTCATTAGCTGTAGGTGATGAACTTGAGGCCCGCTATACTACATTTGTGCCTGGTAACACGGACGGTCACAAGCTGCTCTCCGTCTTCATCCCTATGTTGATGAATTTCATGATCAAACTTTTTTTACTATAATATACACATTCACTTGGTTGGATTGAATACTGCAGAGGGGTATTTTGTAGATGCTTTCTTTATACTCTATATTCATCTAAGAAACTCCATCGAGATATATATATATATATATATATATATATATATATATATATATACAGTATATATATATATATATATATATATATATATATATATATATATATATATATATATATACAGTATATATTTTTTTAATTACATATGAAAAATGCTTTTTAATTGGAAAGTGTGTAAAATGGTCTTGTCCAACTTATGTGCCAACTTCATCTTTGTAAACCACCGCACTACTTAACAGCACATTGTAGATAACAAGCATTGCATAGCTTTGAGTTTGTGATCAGCACAGCTTTTGATAAGAACACAAAGATTAGGGAAACATTTCCGCATGTCATGTCGATTACGAGTGCAAGAAATTCCAACACATTGGAAGCCCAATGAGTTCTGTCACCACAAACTCAGAGTACGTACATAAAGGCCATCAAGCGAGTATGTGTTGAGAGTATGAAATTTGTAGTGAAATTTGTGTTGAAGTGTTGAGCGAAAAAAAAACAATTGCAGTTCATGGAGTGAATGACAAACGACATTTAAAATGACAAACTGACATTCAATCATAGCCTTCTGTCGAGTCATTTTCTATCACACCATGTTTTAAATCTATAAACGAAGGATTATTTTGCCATCATAAGTCTTGCTGTCTTGTTGTTTATGGTTTAAAAGTTTGAAGTGTCAAAAAAGCAGCAAAAAAAGAAAAATCTCTTCTGGAAAAAACAAAACAATTCTGGTTAAAGGAGCTTGTTATCAAGGAATTCAATTTGTTTATATTATGCAATTTTCTGTACAACATCCGGCAATCTCAAAACTTGAATGAATTCTGATTGTGTTATTGGACCAAATTCGGGCACACACAATTCTCAAAAATATACTTCGATATGCATACACAGTACGTGTTTTGGTGGCCATCCGATGTGTCACTTGCAATGTAGGAAAAGGTTGGAAACACGAAGTGCCTTAGGACATTGTAACAATGTCCCTTGTGCCACCAGCCCCCCACGCGCCGACACAATTACCCACTCACGTCTAATTGACATTTGCGGCTTCTCTGCTTGATCGACCATGGCCACATCAGCATGAAGTGGCAGGCCAGCGTCAGCCAAGCTGTGATTTAGCCGGTATCACGCTTTGTTACTCCTTGAGCTGCTTACATAATTTGCCGATGTAAATTTGCGCTGCCTAATTAACATCGTCAGCCTCTCATCTAATGCGAATAGACGTGGGATGCGTCCGTCCCCGCACACTCCTCTCTGTTTCGCTGACTGGGCTCCCCGTGTAGACCGCCTTGCAACTTGGTTGAGCAAATCCAAAGCTGTGCACGCTTAACTTTGTCGCGGGATGCACTGTGGCAAACTTTTCGCAGGCGAATTAAAAAATTAAGTTGTTCTAATTTGCCGCTTAGCAAGCGTTGAACCTCGGAATGGTTCAGACAGCGGCGCATGGACACAAACGTGGCTGACAGGACTCGCTCCGGAGAAGCGCTTTGTGATATTTGAGCGGACTGGGCTGCAGACAAATAATCATGCTCTCAATTAAGAGTCCCTTTCTCCACTTTATGGTGTGTGCGATGCCTAATAGGCTCTACCCGCAGAACTGTCGCTCCATGTCTGCACACGTATCCTTTTCCAACCCCATCCCCTATGTTAATAAACGACAAGCTTCTGGAATATTGATTTGTTAACCTTCAAAGTGGCACCACCTTATGCAGGCAGCAGTTATGAGGAAATATGCTCCGAATGTGCGGCGCGTAGATCATGCCGCGGAACAAGTTACCAACTTGAACTGCTTTTACAGTTGTTAGTCTGTGATGGATGCCTCTTAATTGGCGAACGCTAAAACAAGGGCTTGGGCTGGGCACAGTAAGCCTAATATGTACCAAGCCGTCCAGTCAGTCAGTCAGCCAGTCAGGATATTAGATGAGAATGGCGCTTGGTGATGATGGCAGGGTCAGTGAGCATCTCATTCGCACAAGCCCGCCCCACTCCCTCCCATCGCCGCTCGCCCATTTGCCTCGGTGTCGCACTGCGGGGTAATCAGGACAGTGACACAAAGCCTGGCACTGGACGAGATCTCATTTGTCTTCAGTTTGTGCCTCAATGAACAGAGCACAAAAGTTAAAAGGGAGCAAAGTTTGTGTACCTTCGTTTGTTCATCATGTTGATTTGAATAGTTCTGTTCAAATTATGGAGTAGCGCGTTATCGTTCGATCATAACTGTTCTTTTTTTTACCTGCGCGACAGTAATGAGGCAAAAATAGGAACTTCCAAAGATGCCTGATAAAATGGCTCCCTACAGCTTTGCGAACATCAAGCATTTTGATACTGGTCATTTTAATCAATATAAGATGTTGTTTTATGAAAGGTCAATTACATTTACTTGAGTCTTTATTTGAGCTCATTAAGACTCTGGACTCCGTAGCGTATCGGCTAACATGGAATAGTATCCACCAACAAAACAATATTAGTTAGACGTGATTATAACACTCATTTTTGCAAGCACTTGCCCTTTCATAGGGTGCATACTTCATTTTGTTTTGTTTTTTTTTCCTTCAAGTTGCGTGCAGAGTTTCTGCAAAGATTTGGTAATAAACAGCAATTTCCCGAGGGTCGGCTTATTGTTGTTTATGTTATGTGAGACAACTTTCCGGAACCCAAAGCAGAAGCATTTTGGGGGATTGGAGCAGGTGGGTTCTGCACTTCAAAGACCAAAAGATAATCTTTGAAAAGAAACTCTAAATCCTGGCTCTAAAATTCGCAGGACCTCTAGGAGCTTCTGCTCACAAAGACACCAGGCTCATCATGTGGTTCCAGCCAATCCAAGAATGCTTTTATGCTTTGAGCCCCTAACTTTTGTTGGTTTATTAGCCTGAGTTCTTATGTATAAAATATATATTCTAAATGCTTGTGGGTCTTGAAAGAACTTAGCTAAAATCCTGAAGAAATAACCTTGGAGTTGGAGGCTTGTGCTAAAGCATCAGTTGATTCAAAGGCTCAGCTGCAAAGACGGCCGTAACACAGAGGGAGAAGCGCAAGGTCAATCGCTGGATAAATTGCTCCTAAACTGCTGTGCCATGCAAGCGGAAGAGATTTATTTTTTATTTTTAAACATTTCAGAATGAAAATCAAAGCAAGATTGTATAGTCATCACATGTATTGTGTTGTAAGTTTGAATTTAAACTTTAAAAAGCAGTCAACGCTGGTTAAAAAATGCACTTCGGTGAGATAGCTTGTTTTTAAATGTTGTGCCTTTCAAAACTAGAAAATCCGTGTAAGACAGACGTAAGAAAGGCCGTGTTTTCATTTGTGGTGGATCATTCGTGGTCATTGTTTTTAGCTAAAGCTCCTTAAACACACTTCGAAATTAGCTTAGCTTAGCATTACTGCTGTTCATTTGTAAGTTGGTCCAAGTTTAAAAAAAAAAAATCAAGGTCTGGCCAGCAACGTTTTGGGTATGTGAATCAAAAGTGATGTCAGTTTGGCTTCTTTTACATTTAATCAACAACTTACAGGCACATGAAATGTTCATTGCCAAACAATGCACAATTAGTTGGGTAATCTGTATCATGGGCAATTAGGAATGCAAAAAAATGAATACAAATGGCTGGGTTTGGTTAAAATGGTGTCAGGTGTAAATTGCTTAGCTCACAGTTATGTAATGAGGACTAGCTGAACTTAAGCTGAGTCTGCTAACAAAGTATAGTTGATCACAACCTCTTTGGTTGTACAGTCATCCATACCCCATTAATTGTGACATGGGGATTGGACATCATTGTTTCCATATCAAGGAGCAGGTCTTACTGTAGTGTGGTTGTATTCTCTTTGCCTGCAGAGGGGGATGTTGCACTGAACAAAAGCTTGCCGCCTCTGTTTTTAAGCGTTATTGCAATGACTCACCCCCATTGCTGCTTAATGGTTTGCTTTGCAGAGCTTAAGTACTAGATCATAATACCACTATAACAACTTGCCTTTTGCCTCTAGTTCTTACTTAAAGTTTAATCAAAGTGGAAGAGCTTTGGGGTGAATGCATTTTCATGAAAATTAGAAGAACTTTAAAATGCACTTATAAGCTAACAGAATGGAATGGTCTATTAGCTCCACAGCAGTGTTACATGTTACAGCACAAGAGCATACACATTTATGGAACACGATATGGAATCTTGTCAGTTAAATCTTGGGCAGATACCAAATGCTGATTAGAACATTAGCATTAAAGAGTATATATCATTCATAAAACATATGTTCTAGTGGCCGGCAATCAGATGGTCCCTCAAATTGATTCCACAATTTCTCAGTTTGATTGTGGGAGAAAAAAAACAGTTCTCGCAGCTCTACCGTTCAACATTACGTTTTTATGAAACTCGCACGAGTCGAGGTTAAAGAACAAGCAAGGAAGGTTCAAGATGACACGGTGACGGCTCGGGTAGCCCCCTCCTCCCTTCCGCCGGTGCTGCCTGTCAGAAAGAGCGAGGTGGCCATTTTGTGGCGAACGGGGCGATACGCTAGAGATGAGGTGGTTAACACCCTTCTGCAGTATCCTCATCTCTCGCCCCTCTAATTTTCCCCCTCTTTCTTTTCTCCGCTCTTTTGCTCAGTCGACTATGAAGACACTTCATCTTCTTTGACAGTATGACCACTGCTGCATGTTCTGATGCATTCAGCATACCTCGCCGCATCATAAATAAATCAGAGAAATGACTTTTTCTTCTTTGCTCACGTGTTTCTTTATCTCTCCGTCTTCTGCAACGGTTATCTCTAGAAGATGCTGGAAAACGGGAAATGGAGTGCTCGTGGATTTCCTGCGCGCATTTTCGCCATCGCCGTTCTTAATAGGTTTGCTGGATGAGCACCTTTCGAGAATCTCTCGGTGGAAAGAAATTATTTTTGCTTCGTAATGATAGTGTCTCCTTGTTATGATGGTATCGGCTCTAATTTCAATTGAAATGTCATGAAAGTGAGATTTTTTTTTTTCTTAACAATAAAGATGCACAGGGGACGCATGTTTGGAGAAAAGTCAGATGCCCCGTTTGATTGAGGGTGCGCGGGTTCCATTGTGACGTCTGCGGCGTACAAATGAACTGATGCGCTTTGTTATTCCTTCTGGAGCCAGAAAACAGCAACATGAATGTATGTTTGTGCTGTTGGAGATTACATGTGAAGGTGGGGGTGAAATGTGTGGTTGCAGGAGAAAGGGGGTTTCGGGGGAGAATGGCGAAAGATTGTCGAGAAGCCCACCCCTCCTTCCACAGACTCCTAGTTACCCAGTCCCTCCACCCCTTGCTGTAATCTCCACTCCTCCACGGGTAGTCTCAAACCTTGTGTTCGTCCACCACCAACCAATTACCGGGCAACCCTGCCCTTATCCCCGGCATAGGCGTGATGCTGCTGCATGATGGGGTTTTTTGTATATTGAATTCCATCTCCTGGTGAGATAAAGGGTGGAGGAACAGGGCTCTGCCGCTGTGCTAGATAAGTGTTTCTCACAAACCGTTCCTCGCCGCTTCTTCTGACACTGATTGTGGAGAAAAGAGACATTGGGGATGGCAGGGGGTGAAGACGTGGGGGTAGAGGGCTGCCGGCGCAAGCTGGGACCCAATTTCAGTATGATTTCCTCCTTGTTTTTAATTTGTTATAAAGCAGCTCGCAGACAAACTTGGATCCACGCCGCATGGCTTTGCTGCCATGTTTATAAAGTCTACATGTCAGGATTTAGATCAATATTCACATGGAAAGCGAATATTTTCGTCTTGTTCTCGTCGCAGACGTACCAAACGGCAGATATTACTCTGTGGATCGATACTTTGTCTTCATTTGGGGTAGCTGTTCAATCTGCAGAGGTGACAGTTATGGGTTGAGCCTTTATTCAGCCTCATCCCTTCCTTCTCAGTCCTATTTGTAAGCTGTCCTGCAAAGTGTCCCCAGGTACCTGTGGCCTGAGCCCAAGCCCATCTATCTGTCTTTGTCTTAGTCACTACAGGGAACCACACACACATTGGTTGTCCGGGGGAACGATGTAAGTGATGGACCCCCTTTCATGCATCAAACCCGCAAGGCGTTTGACAGTGCAGGACCGAGGCATTGAAAATAATGACCGCAGCAATATGTATCAGGTGATAAAAATAGAGCACCTCGGAGGAGTGTTGAAATTTTGAGCTGGGGCTGGGGGAGGGGCCACAGTGGCTCCCCCACCGTCGCCTCCCTCTTCTTTTGAGGTTAATGGAAGTTGCCTTGAGTGCAGAGCAAAAAGATGTTTCCAGTTAGCCAAAATGAGTGATACTCAATGAGTCGGACGCTAACATGCTGCAATTGAATTTCTTCCATTGTCAGCCAGGAGTCGGTCTTGCTGCAGACCCTCCTAAACAGCTGTGCCCTCTCCGCTCAACCGTGGCTAGGCCGAGCCCCCAAGGTCAAGTGTGAGAGGTCAAGTTTAACCTGAAACCAGACAAAGTGACAGGAAGGTTGTAGACGACATGGCTGCTTCCCTTGCAGAGATTAGCTCATCAACTTTGTGGCTAATGTCGTACGTATACTGTTTAATAGCAAAACCGGTGTTTCAATCAAAGCTCAATGAGTCAGTTCTTCGGTCCTGAATATGACAAAACATGCAACAGAAGCACAGGTCTGATCAAGGTGTCAACTGATACTTCAAACCATTTAAAGCAGTTTAATACAAAGCAGAAATGCAAAACCTCGGTCCGGGTACGCGATAGTGGGTTGAAACGGCCTATCTATCACATGCTTACAATTTAGACCTCACCAAGTGTATTGGCGTCTCGTTTTAAGCTGTTTGAATCCTATATCATCCACGTGCATGTTCATCTCTGCCACTTTTCCCCAACACGCAGCCAGCCCACACCTGGTTCATATAAAAGCTCTTTTATGTTTGCAGGGCTATCCAGGGGTCAGTGAGTGCTGGTGTTGAGAGCTAGTTTTACTAGGAGTGACTGGAGCTGGCCAAACAATTGGAGACACTTTATATCCAGGTGGAGCAGAGTTGAGGAAGGTTTATTCCTTCACAGCTGTACAGATACCCTTTTCCATCATATCTTGGAGCTTTTGTATTTTAACCAGGAAGATGTGTTCGGTTTAGGCTCGCCACTATGTGACGTACACAAAGACGGACGTTTTAGGACATTACTACCTTACGTTTTTACAGGCCTCCGAGAGTGTTTGAATCTCTTATCAAGGCTGTTGTCTTTGTCTTTCTTGTCTTGACACGAACCATCACGGAAGAAGTCCTTGAATTACTGACCCTCTTACATGAAGAAAAGCGGCGATCCACTGAAAAGAGAAGGTCTCTTAATTTGTTGTCAAATTTTGGGTTCAGTCTTTTGTGTTTTGTACACATTTTGTTTGTGGGCTTTAAGGGAATTCAATCAACTCTTACTTGTTTCATTTTTATCTTTGTGGTTTATTCTTACATTATTTTTTAAATATTAATAATAATTCAATGTTTTTATGAGGCCTTCTTCTTACTGTTTAGGTTTAATAAAATTTCAAGTGGTATTGCATGACATTTGTCCCTCAGCTGTCAGTTTTGACCAGAACTAGAAAAGGCTACATAACTCAAATATTTTTTTTTTTTTTAAACTTAAGAAAGCTATGCCAACTACTATTGCGGAAGCACCTGCATCTAATGCATATGACTAAAAGCATAAAATGAAACTTAGTATTTATCTACCATGTCTGACTGATTTACCTGTAAACTTTCCAGTGCAGGCGTAATTTCATTGAAGGTGCCCTGTACTAACTTGCCCTTGGGGGGTGCACTTTGTCCATTTACATGCATTAAAGAAAACTCACCGATTACTTGAAATAAATTTGAACCACATGGTAAAGCGTTGGCATAACACACATACCATTCAATTATAAGGTAAATTGCTCTTGTATGTATACACTTTAGGTGAACATCTGAGCTGACTGAGGTCCAAAAGGGCTGAACCTAACTTGAGCAAATCTGGGTGGAATGTATTCCGCATCAGCAGAAAGAAGTTATTAGGGGAAGAAAAAAAAAACAAACAAAAACAAAACATACCTGCTTAGAAAGTAGCCAGACAGCAATAAAATGTATACATTTTTTTAAAAGTGAGATGACAAACTACTCTCATCTGAATGTGTGTGTCAAACTGCCACGGTGGTGAATCTATTCAATCAAATGAATTTTGTAAAGTAAGTGCACATTCGCACAGATGTCATGAACATACATGTAACCGAATAATGCATTTAAAAGGATGACCCACGCAGACATTTCTTTTCAAGTACTAAATTAAAGCAAGGCAACAGAATCAAATAATTAATCTAACAGCCTTGACTTTTGATAGGGATCAAATCATGAGTGGGTATTCATAGACATTAGTGATCAAAGATGTCACATTCCAGCAGCTGTTTATTTTTTTCTGCTTTTGACTATCACCGAAGCAAAAGAGCCAAGGCCAATCTCCTTTGCACAAAATTAAAACATTCCCTCACAATGGGCTCACAGGGCTATTGACTTTTCCTGAGCTTACCGTCTGCTTCATCCGAGTTAGCAAGTAGCAATACGTCTTCCTTGTTGAATCACCTCGATCAAATGAGCTGAGGTGCATGTTAAGCAGGACTTAACAGTGTGGACATGTTCTGAAAACAAATTACAATATTTCATTAAAGAGTTTCATCTGCGAATCTTGTCATTGTCTCCGGTCTGTCAAAATCAATAAGGCACTGTGTTTATGTAATGGCCGGAGTTTGGGTTAATTTTGTATTGGCGGGATGTGCATCTATCTAATAATGCTCTATGGGATGCAGAGCAATGTTTTACTACACTGTTATGAAAGCCTTCAAAGCCACTCGACGCTGCCCCCTCAACTGAAGGTTTCACCAAAGGAGTGCGCTGAAAGCTTAGGTCGAGTTCAAGTGTGCGGGGTGGCTTGGCTTCTTCACCTCCCTGGGTGTGCATTGCTACTGTTTATGCTCTATCACCCAGTAAAGATTGCCTGAGGCATTTTAGCATATGCCTGATCTTCGAAACCCTCGTTGTTTCAGAGGGAAGTCATGTAGAAAACATGCAATGAACCTTACAAGATGCTGCATGTATAATGTAACATATGCATCATATGGACAGCCCAATGATATCACCATAATAAAGTGAGCAAATAGACTCGTAGGCTATGTTGCTGTTCTGCTAGATAACAGAAATTGATCAAGATAGTTAAAATTTCGGGGGTCGGTTTTTCATTTATATTGTAAAGTGTCAGTTCACAACAAATTATTTTCAAAACTAACAGAGGAGTTACATCTTGTCTGATGGCCCCTTTTTTTGCTCTGCAGACACTTCAAAAAAAGTTGTTTGCACTTCTTTGGAGCACTATATTTTGTGGGGGCTTGAGGAACATGGTAAAAGGCATTCGCTGTTGTTGCTTCTTAGCAAAGAGGCTTTCATATACTGTGTATGCATGGCTGTACCGACGACCTTGCAGATGCAAGGATCTCAATCTTCAGCCTTCTATTGCAGTTCTTCCATATCCTCACAAAATTGGACCAACCAATAGACTTGATCAACCACAGAATACTTGTCTGTACAGAGTTGCCATCAATAGGGGTTCTTACTTTCATTCTTCTTTCGTTCTTACTCCCAGCCTATCTCACCATGTAACTTCTCCTTGTAAATTGCTGGGTGTCGGATTTCTTCAGAAGATAAGCACTGGCAATACTTCTCCCACTGGCCCTCTTTGCACTTTAAGGTTTTTTACATTTATTTTTTTATTCACGTCCTTGTGGCCTGATGATTTAGACATGTAGAATGAACATCTATACTCCTTGAGAAATTCATTGTGCACATCCATTGATTTCAAAATGTGTCAAAGGATGTTGCAGCATAGAGTGCCTTAAAGCCGAGTATTACTCCCAGGTCCATTGGCCAGAGACATATACAGTGGGCCCCCGATTTACGAGATTAATCCATTACTTCTTTCTTTAACATCACTCGCAATCATGGGACTCATGTCAACCAATTCAAGTTTGAACTAAGCACTAAAATGCACCATAAATACGGTTTTGTAATTAATCACAATAGAACAAAGCTTTACCATTCTGTCATTGTGAAACGAGTGAGGCCGACCAATAGCAGACCAGCATCTTAGTTTTTCAGAGACACCGACCAATAGAAAACAAGTATCTTAGGGAGTCGAGACGCCGACCAATAGCAGACCGGCATTGTAATGACGCATTGCAGCGGAGGCAGTTTGACGCCAACAGAATATAAGAGCAATTACCTAAAAACGCCTCAAGAGGGAGGCAAAACAACAAACCCAACGAACCCAACAGGTCATGACAGTTGTTAATCGTAAAGCGGGCTAAAGGCCCTAAAGAGGGGACGAAAAACTCAGTATTCCAGAACATGAAAAAACGTAAGCCAGGGACACCGTAACCCGGGGGTCCTCTGTATATTTAGTGTTTGCAGAAAAGAACGTGATCCAAACTCCTTAAAATGCAAATCTATAGGTTGGCCATCGTCATTGTCTATGGCTAGGTATCCAAGTTATTGAAGTCTCGACTTGAGGAAAGAAGCTTTAAAGGTTGGATGTAAAGGACATTGATGAAACAGGCCTCACAGCCATTACACAATCTTCAGGGACATTGAGTTCTCGGTTGTTGATAAAGCCTGGTTTGGTCTAGCAAAAGCCAGTTCATCATATATTGGTTCATCTTTATGAATTGAATGCCATAATAGCAGGATATAATGGCATCAGGTTTTCTGTCTTCATTTTTTTTTTTTTTTTTCATAACCAGGGTTTTAGCTTCTCTCCGGGCACAATATTGCAAACCACACTTCTAGAACCACATGTTGCTCTTTCATTACTCTGCAGTGGCTTTCGGCGACTTTGGAAATAATGAGTACTTCATTTAAATTAAAAACACAGTAGTTTTTTGGTTTTATAAATGCAGTTGTAAATATGATAGATCAAGGTGCTCTTGTAGCATTTAAATAAAATATTTTTAGATGTTTGATGCCAGTACTAATCAAGTTAGAAAACACCTTCAAACAATTCAACCTTTTGCCAGAATGACAACTTTGCACATCTTGGTAGTTTCTTAGTCAAAATGGTCGTGAATCTTAAAGGTTGCTGACCTTCTGGTACTTGGTGCTGTTTTCCTAAACTAAAACAAAAATATGTAGACAGAAATCAATCGATCAAGTAGAGCAACAGTGAACAGTAGAGAGGCGTAAAGTACATATTATATTTTTTTAAAGTGAGAAATAGGGCTGGGTGATATGACTGGAATTGTATCACAATGAGTATTTTATATCCCGATGATTGATTTTTTTTTTTTTTTCTGAAAAATGCTGCAAGGAGAAGAAAATTAAAATTAATTAAAAATTTTAGAAGCCAGTGCAGTGAAAGCAGCATGGGAATTAGGAGCTCCTCTCTCTCTTCTCATTACTCTGGCTGCAGCATTTTTGATCAGCTGGTGATCAGCTATTTTTTTTTTCTTTTTTATCAGCTTGAATGACTAGCTGAAGCAGCCTGCTATGAGAAACTTACAATAAGTTAGCCGAGAGGGCACCAAATCCTGCTCCGCTTTGTCAGTGTTAAGAAGCTGCAAGAAATGTTCATGTTGTGACTGAGGAGGAAAAAAACAAACAAAAACAATACACACACACACACAAAACTAACGTCCTTGACACTTATGTGGAAACTGAAAGATGAATTCTGATCCAAGGTGATGCCAAGAGTCTTCACTGTACTAGTGAAGGTGATTACAAAGCAATCGGGAGAGCTACTGTATGTCATTAAAGACCTTGTCACGAAAGTCAGGAGAGCCAAGGACTGTTATTTTGGTTTTATCTGAATTCAGCAGTGAGGAATTATCAAACATCCAATTTTTGCTTTCTAAGGCACACCTGATGCATGCACTGAATACTGTTGCATTTGACCAGGTTCAATTGATAGGTTGGATGTTAGCCCAGCATTTTGTAACATTACAGCCTAAAGAAAGTGTGTTATCGCTGAACCGAATAGGTCCAAATACGGTTTCCTGCGGAACGCCATGCGTGATATTTACACCCCAATGTGACAGAATACTGTACCTCCCTGTCAGTTAAGTGCTTTTATTCCGGTATAGGGAGCACTGAAGCCATTGTTTGAATGTGGAACATGATTATAGCGCAGCATCTGAAGGGGGAGATTCCGCGAAGGCTGCGAAAGCGAGGCGGGATTAGTTCTGTCAGACTGAACCAGAGAGTTCTCATTGTGACTGCCTGGATTGGCACCAACCGCAATCACTTGTTTCTGATTTATTAGATAGCCGAGGAAATTAATTTTGTTTCCAAATGCGCGGTCGGAAATTAGATGGTGAAAGAATCAGTGATTGTTCTCCTCCCCTTTCGGCATTCCCTCCACGGCTACTGATAACTGCTGATCTCTGTGACACAGCTAATGAAAAAAGTTATTCAGATTCATTGGAAGAAAAACAATGTGGTAATTTAGTTGCCTATCTCCCCTCGCCTGAAGATGTTTGAAACCCCCATTAACTCCATCTCCACAAAGCCGCCCACTAGCAGCCATGTTGTGGCTGGATGCTGACCCTAGGAAGCTCAGTCTCCCTCCTTGCTTCCTGTTCGCGCAGCTGGAGCTCAGGACCATCATGGAGGTCGTACGTGTTCATTGCTACGTTACTTACGGGAGACCTTTAATGTTTTTGTTTTAGTATGACACTTATGAATCTCGACTCTTTCTGTACACAATCTACAGTATTAGCTAGTCCACAAATTTTTCACAAGTGCTATAAATTATACCTGTTGAGACCTGATAGAATTCCATTAACTGAAAAAAAAAGACAACAAGACAAGCAAAAGATCAACATAGCATTTATTGGTGTAATGGCGCGGCACGGGAATAGTACAAGATTTCTAGTTTGGCCCATCCAATACTATTTCAAGATTTACTCCGGTGAACTTTGGGGTCCATGGGTACTTGAGCTGCTACTCTTCTCAAGCAAATAGATGAAATATTTCAACTAGACATGTCAGTGGTGCAAAGATCACAGATAACAATCTAGGCCTTTTTGAATACAAATTTTAACTTTCAGCATAAACCAGGAATACTGTAGCTGTAAATCTTGGAGTGCAGGTTGGACATGTGCGAGTGAGTTACTCGTTGCGAGCCTTACACATTTGAAATGAGACATTATGGACAGTTCACATTTCCGTGATGAGGACCAAAATAATATGGCTGTAAGTATAATTGCAATATTGACCAAACAAATGCAGCTTGCACTGAAGGCATTGTAACAACTGCAATTTAATTTGGAACAAACAAAAGAAAATGTAAAACCATCTGGCTTCTATATACCGTGTGTACACAAATAGATTGCTGTTTTAACAAAGTGCAGATACAGGAACATGGTTTCAAGCTGAAATTTGAGCAGACAGTACTCACAAGGCTTTAACTAACAGCATGTAAACAAATCGGGTATTTCAACATTTTTGAGCAAATTATGGTCACCTTAAGTAATTTAATCCGGGTGTTAGCCGTTCCCGCTCAAGGCATCAGACTCAGGTCAGAAGTGCAAAGAACAGAGACAAGATCAAGACTTTTTTTAGATCGAGATCGAGACAAGACTCAGACTCAGTGTAGTAAATATCAAACAAAAATCACACACACACGCACTCACACCTACATACACACATTAAATACATTAAATCACAACAGACAGTCCTGTAATTTTTTTCCCATCACATTTGCAACAAACACATTTTGCTATGTTGTTTTTTTGAAGTAGTACAAAGAAACAAATTTCTTAAAATTCTAAGCAAATGTGTTGCTTCATACAGCTGTAATAGCCTGATCTTGACCTGTCTTGATAAACATGCAGAGTCTGTCCTGGTCACCCAAGACCAAGACGCTTAAAAGGTGTTGTCGAGACCTAGGCCAGTCTCTTAACAAACACCACCACTCTGTGTATGGTCATTTAAATTTGTTTGAACTGTTTTGAGGGTTTATCGGTAAAGTCAAATCATTTTGTCATTGGAGATCGTGTTTTTATTTTGTTGTTGTGATTCACGTTCTTCTACTTCAACTTATTCGATTCCACCTCTCACCCCCTTCCTTTCGCCCCTTTTTTCTCCAAGGTTAACGCACGTCTGGCCATCCTATCACATCAGGCCCACGGTGGATGTGTTGTGCACCTCACAGCCTCAACACTATACACTTTATACAACAGCTCTGATTATATATTCAATCCTTTGTCCAGTCTTCACAGCACATCCTGCAATGATAAATGAACGCGACCTTGGAAAATGGAAGGTTGAAGAACAATGATTTTTATTAATTCTCTTTTTTTCTTTTGTAGCGTAATTTGAGCAGGTACATAGCTAATGTTCAACATGCCCCCCCCCCCCCACCCCCCCTTTTTTTTTCTTCTTTTAACGAGTGCGTTTGAGCTTTTCAAATGTATTGAGGCAGAATTGAAGACCTGGCTGCATGTGTGAGCCATTATGGGTAATTTAGGCAGTTATGGCTCTTGTCCCTTTGACCCAAAGGGATCATTTTTGCAGCCCGTCACTAATAATAAAACTAGACTAGCTCCCTTTTGGAACATCTCCTCTTCTGAATCTTTGATATTTAGTCAATTTATTTCTATGCATTTGTTGGCTTTTTTTCCTCTCTCTTTGGAGAACTATGTAAATAGTGACCATTGATTTACGATTGCTGTAAACAGCACCAAACCAAACTGGATCACGGGTGTGCTCGTTAATTAATATATTAAATGCCCATTTGAAAAGCAGACAGGTTCTGATCCTGTCCCTGAAGTGATGGGAGCGTTTCCCCCCTACGGAAAATTGCAGTACCACTGCCTTGTCGGTAGATGGTGTGTGTGTCTTATTCACTTTTGTTCCCTCTTCCTCAGCCTTGCTCGCTCACCCATGACTTGCGAAAGCACTGTGGGGTAGGCCCCCCGAACCTATCATTCTACACACCCCATGTGCACCCCCCTCCCCCCCTTCCAGGGGGCAGAGTCACCGAGGTGGCAGTTCTAACAAGCTGCCGGGGACCGCGCTGCTCAAATGAGCCAAATCAAAGAGAAAAGAGGGAGTGGGATAGGTAGCGCCATGAGTCCCCCCCGCAGAGAACAACCGCTCTGATGAATATGAGATGAATTTATATTGCTTGACATGAGGATAACCCATCTACTTTGTCTTAACTATGACATCCTCCTGATGTTATTTTTTTCGAATGAAGAAAATGCAAAATGAACACTTTTGTTGTAACAAACATAATCATTTGGTTTTATTTTGAGGGAAATATTTATGATCTCATGAATGCCAATGTGATATGGTAAAAAGTAAAAGGATCAGGTGCATTTTTAAGCCTTATCCACACCGCTCGCTGATTTGAGTTCAAATTGCAATAATAAGGTACAATTTTGTTTTCATTTTTTTCTTTGTGTGTATTCCCCCTGTCCCCTTGATAAATTCTACTGTCATAAAACTCAAAGTTTATTCCTTATTATGTTGCCTGCACAAGTCACTTGACCAAAACAAGCATATTGAGCATCATAATGTTTTCTCACTTTTTTTTTTAATGGCTCTTGAGCCCTTTTCTTTTTTCGTCATTGTGTACGCACACGCACTTGGATGGTTGCTGTACACTCCATTTAACATGCACAGAAGCAGGGCTTTATTGTGTTCTTAAATCCAGAAAACAAAGAAGGCAACAGAGACTGCAATAGCTTGTGCTGTCTTTTATGTTTACCAGTGCTTCTGGCATTGAGAAAGAGCCATTGAAACTGCTCATCCAAGAGAGCAAAATATAGGAAATTTTTATAATAACGGTAATGCTTCAGCTTTATACCCCTATTTTGCCCACAAATGTGCAGTCTTGTTGCCCTAGAAACTGCATTTGACACATTTCACAGTTTAAAAAATGTAATGCTTACAGATATGACAATATAAAAAAAAAAAAATCTCAAATTTCCTCGTGTCCGTATGCTTTTAACTTTTCCTTAAATAAACAAAACAAAACACACAGAACGAGGAAGGCTTCACCCAGAGAACCTGGTCTTTTTATTTTTTTTTCCTTAGACTCCCATCTGAGCAAAGCCTAAATTGTTGCTCAAAGTGATGCCTCCTGCTTGCGTGTGCGGCAATGACAGGAAATCACAGTCATCTCTAATGTTGCTTGGACTTGCCGCTTTTACTGTTATTCATGTCGGCAAATGTTCTTTTAGCTCTCGGACTGAGCACATGAAGCGTCACAGCCTGCATCGGCAAATGCATAATGCCATAATAAGGCCATAACATTGAAAACACACCACAAAATTATGTTAATAAACGAATCACAATAACATTGTTCTGAAGTTATTTTATTTATTCATTTCTCAGATATATTTCTGTATGTCTGTGGCCTCTCTGCAAGCGGGAGGTCAGAAAGGCCACGGTGCAATTTAAAAGGCTGTACTCTTATTTTTATTACTCTGACATAAATTGTGTATCTGTGAAAGGTTTTCTTCCTTTTGTGTGTTTTTATTTGAGGATTTCATCTCCCTATAGGTCACTGGACCATCCTTAATTTAGTTCTGAACTAAATGATTTTAGATAGATTTAGATTGTTTTCTTAGTAGAGGCAACAAAGATATGATAGTTTACAGATTAGGTATGGGACATCATTTGTGGAAAAAACACATTTTCAGCCTTGTCCTTAGCCAGAATCTTGCACATGGGAATTGCATCCGCCTTATTTTCCCTGAGCCAACGCCATAAAAACAAAGTAATAATCTGAGTGAAACCAGTAGACATGGAGGGAGTGGACAAAAGGGGATTGGAGAAAATCTGGGCCAAAGCAGCATCTAGCCATCCCGCTGCTCTGCTAACCTCATCTCAAACAACCACAGCGGCCATTTCCTCGCGCTGTCCCCAGAGCCCATCGCCCCCTGGCTGAAGAGCCAGATCAGGAAGCAGCGGCTGCACAGGTGACGTGACGCCCGTCATTTCACACCAAGAACCTTATGTTGGCTCTGTTTTTTTGTTTGTTTTTCACACAAACTTTTTTGTGTGTATTCCAACATATTTTGCATAATATATGATTTTGTTTTGCAATTGTTAATTTAGGATCCCACCTGCAAAAATAGTTATCTCATTCCTTTAACCACCAATTCTTACACTCCTACTTACTATTTAAGTAAAGCTAACAGAGGGACCTGTCCCGAATTTGGCTAATGCCGTATGTATTTTATGTCTGGATGCCTGTGGTTGAAATCGGCTGACCTCGCTCTGTGAGCTCAAAGTGAAAGATGCTGTTTTTATGCTTTCAGGCCGACCCAAGTGCGACAGTCTCAGGGCGAGCAGCCTCATGCGTTCCCCCATGTGCTTGTAAAGTCTAGCGTGAAGTAATCATTGCTACGTTGAGCTAAACTAAATTATAACATCAAAAACAGGCACCTAATATAAAGGCTCTTTTTGTGTCTTTTTTTTTTTTGCCTCTGTAATTTTGTTTTTTTTTTGGATAAATAATTTGCAATACATATACTCATTTTACCATACACATTTTAAGTAATAAAATACATATCTGTGAATACAACCAAATATAATTTATTAGGAAGAAATCAAAATATCCCATTTGGATGATTGAACATACTTGAAATGAGAGCCAATTAATTTCTTGATATTTTTTTTATATATATGCGATGGGCCTCGTGTTTTCTCGTAGAAGACATAAAACAATCAAAATAAAGAACAGAAATTTAGGAGTGCCCCCCCCCCCCCCCCCCCCCCCCTCCCCGTCTCCCCAATACCAATCCTCCTCTCACCAGACCATTTTCATCAGCTGCTCTGATAGCCATGAATCTTGTCACTCATGTTTTTCATCAAGTCGTGTGCACGAAGCATGTGGCGACTCCCGTGTGTACTGGAGCGAACGCGAAGGCCCCCAAACAGTCCGAAGCAAGCTGGAGAACAACACAAACACCAAATCCGTGTGTCCATAAGATCAGGCTAGCTGTTGTGTACCAGCACCGAAAAAACAACAGCCCTGAAACACAAGTGTTGTAGTAATAACATTTACACCCCTCCTAAACCACATTCATATTTTAGAAGTGAGTCGGCTTAACAAACAGGCAAAAACCAGAACACTGAGCAGGCATGACAGAATAATGTTTTTGACTGACTTGGATTATTGTCCATGCATACGTTTGTCTAAGACGTGCAGAGTTTAGGACTAGGGAAAATGTGAAAAAATGCTAGTGTTCTTTTGTTTTTGAATTTGGACATCGTATTTAAGGAGATGGCTGCCTTCAACCATACTTTGCATTATTGTATTTCTTGCAGTTCTGACTTGGTATTTTATTGCCTGACATGGCTGTCGCTGGCGGTTAAAGATTTTTGTGGTCGTTCTGTAGAAGCCACCTCTGCCTCTGTGAATCCATAATCACATGTCGGTCTTTAATTGTGATTTAATTGTCTAAATTACTTCATTATCATTTACATGATCAAGATAATTAACCCAGTGTTAAATAATGTGCTGCATTTTCATAAGTCATGAAGGATTCGCCTTCATTAGTTAATTAAATTAATTATGCACAATTATAACCCAGGTATAATTCCCACCTGCAAATCCACTTCACACAATTAATGAAAAATCACAGTTAAAGAAGATGTGTCTTTAGAGGTAATTGAGAGAAGATGTCTTGCGATGAAAATGGGAATATCTTTAATATTACTTAATTTTCGAGGGCAAAAAAGAGCACCGCTTTTTTTTTTTTTTTTAATAGGTTTGTTTAATGTAAACTGAAGTAGTTTTTTCCTGGCAATCATATGTTTTAGAGGCCCATTTTCCTCCTGGAATTGTAATCACTGGTTTAGCATGAAGCAGAATTTGTAAAATAACCATAATATTGCTCTCCGATGAAAGTGAAACAGGTATTAGGTCTGTTTCACGGGAACTGAGGTCAGCATGGGTTGAATTGACTTGAATCAATCAGCAGGGTTTGCCATATTGGAATTTAGCCATTGAAGCGATAATAGGCCTAAAACGGGCTGCTGCTGCTGCTGCTGCCAAAGCTATCATCGTTCTAAAATCAGCTTCTGTCCATATCGTTTCCTTCTCCATCTTGCGCGTGTGCGCCTGTGTGCGTCTGCGCGCGTGCTGGTGTGTGTCCGAGAGTCGGAGTCGGTTTTACTGTCACTACCTGTGAAATTGTATTCTGGAAGATGGATGCTTTCTCTTATATTCATGACACCCAGGGAAGCACATTCACCTCCAAAACTGTTTAATATGGATGCGGTGGAGGCGGACACGTGTGTGTATATATACATCCATAAACCCAAACGCCGGCACACATACGCACTTGTTCGCGGGCACACTTGCAAACACACACATTTTTCTTGCCCAAAAGACAATGCATGGCTGTTGTTTTGCTCCTGCTGATGATGAAGAGTGGTAGTGACAGTGCTGCTCTCAGTAGGCTTGATGCATTACAACACAGAGCTGCCATGTTGCGTAAATTCTGTCTCTCCTTATTGAGAACATGGAGGCTTCTCATGTAGCAAGACACCAGTGCACTTTAGCTTCCCCAACCCTACGTACATTCATCTCTGGAGTTTTCTAATGACATTCACATGTAGGCTAGTCATCCATTTTGATGGGGACCCCGGCGTCTCCTGTGTGTCTGTGCTGAGTGCGTCCAGCATCATATTGTTCTCGGAGGTATTTACTGGGGATGTCTGAGGTGTCCGGCAGGTGCAGTCCACTCACAAGTGGGTGGGTGGGCATTAGGGTCGGGACAAAATATGGGCATCACAATGCATCTTTTGCTACATAATCGATACACCAGCAACAGATGATACGCACAAAGTGTGCGCGGTTATGACAAAGACTCACAAAGTCTATTATACTCTGAAGACTACCATAATGGTCGATCTACAGTGAACTGTATATGAAACCTCAAAACCTGACACACGGTTTCATTTTTCCATTGTCGGCAGGGCTCGATGGCTCTATGTGTCAGTCACCAACTGAATGTATTTCCGGTTTTATGAAATGAACCTTGTACGTGGCTGAGCTGTGCGTTACATGTACACAACAAGGCCGTAGTTTCTGGTGTTTTTGTCCCAGGTCGACGTGGCGACCCAGGTTTTGAAAATAAAGACCACTTCGACTGCTGCTTCAGGTGGGAAAAGGATGTTTGGTCCACCTACAGTATATGATCGTCTCTTTGGTCGTCTCCCTGTTGATGGAGATATTGTTGCAGATTTGGGCCGGGTGGCATTTTTCCATACTACAACCAGGTGTTCTGATGTGACAGTTAAAATTTCAAGATTGGCAGTCATGATGGGTCAGCATAGTGAAGAGAAGGGGGCTTAGCACATCGCCCTGAGGAGACCCAGTGCACTGGGTGATGGTGGACGGCGAAACGCCGTGAGACGGGTGGCCACAAGGGCCTTATTAGGTCTGTATTTAGGCTGTGTTTTCTCTCTAGTCACAATACGACTGAGGCAGCACCTTGCTTCTGTCTGCATGAGGCCTCCAGAGTGCGCCTCACAATGCAGTCTCAAGTATTGACATCCCAGCAGCACACGGCGGGCAGCCAGGGATACAAATGCAGCGAGCGTTCTCTTTTAGGAATATCTCCACGGAGAGACTGCTCGAACACTCCATTTCATTCACGGCGCGGCTCTCTGTTGTAGAACTAAACTTAGGCACGGTGCCCCGGCTGCTGCTTGTGTGCTGCCTTTGGAGAGGGGGAGGAGAAGTATCACAGTGTGGAGAAACCTGGGTTCTGTTCAGAGGTGCACAGGAGAGGTTTTGTGTAATCCTATGCTAAATTCGGCATCAGATCTTTTTGGGGAGGTGTGTAAAACCAGCGCGTTCTTCTTGTCTTTGCCGAAAAGAGGCATAGCTTTTCAGCTATCTCACCTCAAGGCAAAATGTATGGGGCTGCTTGGCAGCATTACCTCTTCGTCGAAACGACTAACCCCCTCAAAGGATGTCTGCGGAGGGAATGCCTATGAGCAGAAATGGAGAAGGAGAAGGGAGGTTTAGGATGGGGTTGAGGGTGATGGGGGGGCAGGGGGAGAGGGGGGAGCGAATAGAAGCCAATGGGAAGGAGGTGGGGGAATATGTGTTGGATTCAAAGAATTTGGTCCCTGTGTTCTTTGTAGAACATTTAGCTTTGACCCTCCCTTGCCTCCTCTCCTCCCTCCCACCAACACACTCACAAGGTCCAGCTGATCTCCAGTCTATCACACCAGCCAGGCTTTTTATGGTCTGCACATGCTTCTCAATACATATCTCCACTGTATGGCTTGTATATGTCCACACTATTGCAACAGGCACACACTGAGGGAGGAGAGAGGCAAATAGGGAGCAAGAGAGAGAGTGACAGCAAGAGGGAGAGAGGGAGAAAGGTAGAGAGTCGGACCGAAATAGGAAAAGGGAGGGGGAGTGCTTTTATATGTTTGTAACATGTTTATAATGCAGTGAAAAATATCAATTTATTTTTTTTAAGAATCATCCAAAGATGTCATATTTGTCGTGAACCAGTCCTCGTAGCTGCAGCCCAAAGCCCCGAGCACAACTCTCGACTTGTCTCGTCTCAGCAGACTGGAGGCGACCCGCGGTAAGTTATGGGCTTCTTTTCTCTCCCTCTCTTTTTCTCTGCCTCTCTACTGCCGCTGATTACGATGCTCCTGATTGATTGGTTAGAGGCTGTGGATTATCACGGGCCGCTCGTCACCAGGTGCCTGATGATGAGAGGAGGGGGAGACGAGGGTGGAGGAAGGAGGAGGAGGAAGATTGAGAGGAGGGGGGGGGCGGCTAGGTGGGATGGAAATTAGATGAGGACGGCCAATACTCGCAGCGCCACGTCTAACTAAGTCGCTTTCTGATTTCTCTGTTTACGACGCAGCTACGCATTTGTATGTTGTTGTGTGGTCAAATGTACACTCGAGTGTTTTTGCGTTTCATCTTTCTGTATGTGTGGGGTCCCATTCGGCGCACTTAGTCAGCTGGCTTTGCCGAGTGAAGGCGGCGTGTGTTAGTGAGGGAAAAGCCAGAGGGGCCTTTTTGTGAATATGCAAATGAGGGGCACGTGTAAATGGGAAGGGGGCTGAACGCCAGCGCGTGTGCCACGCGTTGTTCTGTTTATACATTCTCCGTTGGGAGCCTGGTCTTCAACAGATTGCCGCCTCCCCGTGTGATCTTGCCACCGCTTTGTTTAGGGCA
Source organism: Hippichthys cyanospilos (assembly GCF_059441005.1). Lineage (NCBI taxonomy): Eukaryota > Metazoa > Chordata > Actinopteri > Syngnathiformes > Syngnathidae > Hippichthys > Hippichthys cyanospilos. The sequence goes on along the minus strand of NC_142372.1, from coordinate 17,639,382 downwards.
TTCGCTGACAAAAATGGCGGAAGACGAGCGCCGTCCGCGAAGCGGAGGGTTATCAACTCGCAGTTGCAGAGAGAGGAGGTTAAAAAAATGGCCTATGTGCTTCAGGGCATTTTTTTCAAGTCGTTGACAAGATGTGATGATTGCCATTTTGTGGCTGGCCTCCTCCCTCTTTACCTCCCCAGACATTTTTCCAAGCCATTTGCATGTCAAAGCAGTGGAGGCCACCATACAGATTAGGATGAGATGACATAATGATGTAATGAATTAAAAGCTCCTGTTTAAGCTCTGCTCTTTGCTGTCCTGGGAGGCAAGGATGGGGGCTATGGGGGGGACATGTTTTCTTTTACGCACATCTCACAGATGCTGATTGAAATAACCTTTTCCTCTTGATTTGATTATATTACAAATGAGTTTGTTGCTAGTTTAATTGTATTTACATATTTTAGCTATTTTTTCCCCCTCATTTTCATCCTCTTGATTACCATCGTCATCAGTTGTACATCTTCAAGTGCATCATTTACAACTTGCAGTGTAAATTAGGCAGTTTAATTATTAACACAATTGCAGTCGTTGATTCTCATTGTTATAACATTTTTAAAAGACAATAACAAACTACGTACAAAGGGGATGCTCATCTTTAGGTTTTTGGTTTAATCGTTTTTTACTTGCTGGAGCATTAAATATTATTATGCTTTTTAAGGATATATTTATTTAAAGTATAGTCAAAATGCTATTGTGGGCATGATTTTTTTTTTTCCGCATCGTCATGGGCTTTAAACCAGAGCTCCAAACAGTGACTGTGTGCTGTGCAGATAAAAGCACACGAAACATCGATTGACACGTGGGCAAAAACATTGTTTTTATGAAGCTAAAATGAGGTGAGACACCACATTTGAGTTGCTATGAAGAAACACACCTACTGCGGGACAGAACCTGGAGCGTGGCACCCTTGTCATTGCTCACACACCCACACACGCACACACACACGCACACACACGCTTGAGGCAAGTACAGTATTCAGAATAGCGTTATAAGGGCATCAAGGAGACAAGTTGAGGACATTGATTTCTCTACAGTTTCCGTTTGTTGTCCTTGTTTGAGTTGTCTTCACGGTAGAATCCATTTTTGACCCTAATATCAATTGTTAATGGCACCATACTGCACTGGTGTAGTTTAATGGAGAGTAATTATTTATTCATAGAACAGCAACATCAAACCAATGTTAACATATGCAGGTGTAGTGTGTTCACACAAGACAAAATGACATGCGGTCCTAATGGCAAATTTGGAAAGCAAATGCATTCATTTATTCTTCCGCTTTCTGATTTGTGGCTACTGCCCCCCAGCTTGGCCCCGCGGCCGCGTCCGGGCGGGTGTGGCTGCGTGGAGTCAGCTGGCTGGTGCAGTCCGTAATGAGTATGCGCTATGACAGCTGGGATAAAGTGTATGGATGCGTTTGGTGGGAGTAATCAGCTGCTGACCACGGGGTTCAAGGGGGTGATGTGAGGCTTTATGACTGCAGAGCTCACGGACACGCACACAACGTATTCGCACGCACACGCGCGCACCCAGGTCCACAGGGACCCCTCGCTTCATCTCACTCTTGCACTAGTGAACACGTCCTAAGCCTGACCACTTTGAGTCTCCTTTGTACTCCCAAAATGTAGGCTTCCGATGTATACCTCTGATCAGAGGTGCAATAGTTACTTGACTAATTGACAACTACTTTATTGCCAAATTATTTGATTATTATTTTCGGTTATCAGTTAACCGCGTTACGACCTAATTGTTCAAATGCTTTGTACTGTGTATCGGCCTCTTGACTGGCTGTATTCTCAAAATTTTTTTGTACTCTTTGAAAGCAGATTGATTACCATTTTGTTGAATCAAAAGAAAACATTTTCAAGCATCTCCTTTTTCTTTAGAAAACAATGATTCTGACCAGTTCTGGACCAAACCACCAACCATATCATTATTTTTCTATCTATCTATCTATCTATCTATCTATCTATCTATCTATCTATCTATCTATCTATCTATCTATCTATCTATCTATCTATCTATCTATCTATCTATCTATCTATCTATCTATCTATCTATCTATCTATCTATCTATCTATCTATCTCTCTATCTCTCTATCTCTCTATCTATCTGTCATTGAATATTATGCCATTTGAGTAAATCTTTAGTCCCTTGGATTGAAGAATTTCTGGGGCAACTAAATACAAGGTTGTTGCATACACCAATAGGAATAACAAATAATAATAAAAAAGTGTACGTGTTTACATTACTAGATTGAGCATCAGACGCGTATGTGGCAACTGCACATTGTGTTGTAATATATAGTTACATGTAAACAGCATCTGTGCATGAATAATTAACTACACAAATGTAAAGAACAAAAATAGTCTGCAGCATTGACTGCTGCAAAAATACCTTCTTTCTGTCATATGTATGCATGTAATTGCATCTGTGAAAACATTCTCAACATATTCAATTGATTTTTTCGGAAATGGGCACAACAGTGGGTGCAAATTTGACTCTGATGGTAAATGAAATTGAACACTAGTAACTGCATTAAGGCCTTAAGTAGTACACCCCCCCCCCCCCCCCATCTGTTTGTTTTCATTCTCCCCCTGCTGCGTTCTGCAGAATCTCTGTATGTTTTAGAGTGTCTGTTTTAGTGCACCTGTATGCAAGCCTGTCTTTCAGTGTTTCTTCTAAACGTATGGCTGAACGGTTAGCAAGTAAGTGATTACCTTGGTTCCGTTTTCCTCTCCCCGCTTGACAAAAACACAAGTTTGTGCGCATGCATGATAGTAGTTGTGGCCCTTGAACTCCTGACCCCGCCGCTCCGGCCAGCACTTTTCCCCATGCTGCTTCTCCAGTTTCACTATAGTCAATGACGAGGATAGGTGGGAAAGGGGATTATTGGTATTGATCTACCCAGGGGGATCATTAGGAATCACTATCAATTCACAGCTCCTAGCACACAGCACCAGCCCGTACAGACATTGCCAATTTGTCCCCATTAGAGAAGCAGCTTTGTAGGTGTCTGCAGTGAGAGGCTTGAGTGAGATGGCTTCAAGTGACCGTGCACTTGGTCATCGAAGGCCGGATATCAGGAAACAAAGTGTTTACACATGCTTTTAAATCATCTATCCATTAAAACATCTGGAATAGTTATTTAAAAAGTCATGTACAGAAATTATACTCTGTACGTGTGTGTGTGTGTGTGTGTGTGTGTGTGTGTGTGAATATATATATATATATATATATATATATATATATATATATATTTATATCTTTACTTTCTACTTGTCTGTAGTTTCTTTCCCATCGTTATATTATTTACCAGGGGGTAATTGGCACTGTAATAGAATACTTGAGTGAGGCTTATCCAGCCTGGCCCACTTATCTGTGTAAGCTGGCTGTTCTGGAGACGTAAGCTGTCGGATCCGGTCTCACTGACGTTAACCCTCTGCCGGAGTCAGGTGTGAAGGGAGCAGTACTATCAATTCTTCAACAATTTATTCGAATCCGATGCATCACAAGTTGATAAACCTCGGACAAAAAATTGAGTTTAAAAATGTTTAGCACGTTTTAGGTGTTGATTGCTACATTTAGTTATCCGAAATCATTTTTAAATTTACATTGTGACAATATAAATAAAAAAAAAATAAAAATGAACATTTTTCCAATGATGCTATTAGGCTAACGTGCGTTTCACTTGGCCTTCAATGTCAGAACACTTTATTATGTGTAAAAGCATCTGAATTCAGAAAAAAATATATACATTTGTTTGTTACAGCAGTACAGAGCCTAGTCAGTTCCATCTGTTTCCAATCACACAAGTGACACAGAGCACACACATCTAGCCAAAGAGTGATCCATTTTTGCCGTTGACCAAGCAGTTAAGTGAACAGCAGGTGATTGTTTTTCTCACGCCCCTTGACCTCTCCCTACCCTCAATTTGGCCCTCGCCTACAAAATCTTAATCATGCAGAACAAAGACACCTCCCGCACTGATTGTCCCTTCGCTGTCGGCGCGTTCGCTCTGAATGCTTGTTTGCTAACCATCTACTTTGTAAAATAGGATTCTGTAGATACATGACAGTGTGAAGACAGCGAAAGATCAGAGAGCGACCCGAGCGAAGGCCATCCCACAGATCTTTTAATCATCTTCAAAATGATCAAAAAACATCTGAGCAAGCACTTTGCCCTCTTTTTTTCTCTTCCTGATCTTGCCCTGACTAGTGCAGACATTAACGCCACATGAAGACGGCTGTGGAAAACGCACATGGGGCCCTCACAACCTGAGCTTTTTGCATGTGGAAATCAAAGGCCCGCTGGTAATGACTTCAGTGTGGGCAAAGCGCGGGGATCCTTTTAGCTCCTATTCCCCCGTCAACATGCTGCTTTAACACATCCTTAGTCACCAGCTTTTCATATGGTGCCGTGTTGCTCTCCCACGCGAGGTCATTGACCACACCAGCGACCTATGGAGTCAGCTAGTCACCCACACCTCATCAAGTCCAACTGGAAATGGGACCATGTATGGGGTGTATAGAGGGATTTAAAAAAAAAAAAAAAGTATTATCTGTTAAATTGTCTAAATCACATGACATAAACGAAGTGTTCAGTGTTGTTCTGGAAGGTTTCAAGCTGCTTTTATGCAGAGCCGCCAACAGAGGGCAGTGTGGCATGACAGCTGGACAGCTTTACTGCAAACAGACAAAAAACGTCTTCAATATATTATAAAAAGATGATTTTCACACTGGTCGAACATTTTTTTCTTTATCTTATTTAAGGATTTCCTATATAGTTTGTATTCTTTTCATCTCATTGCTTTTTCTCTTTTTTTCCATAATATATGGTTTACTTCTATATAATTCAACATGTACAAAGTGAATATGCTGAAAATAATGTAATCTGAAATAAATGCATTACGTGCAAAAGCAAAGGCGCATTTGATAAATGAAAAAGTCCATATGGTTGATGGTTGTGGGCCATTTTGAGGCAGCAGAGGCAGGCAGTCTGGGGGTAATCAGATAAAAACAATAGTCTTTCATGATCCTTAAAAATGTACAAATGAAAAATAAACAGAACCCAGCAGTGGCAGATACACGAACTTCCGCTTCTGGGGATTTTTATAAAGCGGGGAGCCACTGTTTGAACTGCCCGAGAGTGCGCAGATGTGTCGGCCTGGATGTTTTTTTTTTCTTTGCGAGCACGTAAGAATGTGTGTTTTTAGAAGGGGAAAGAGGGGATGGATGGATGAATGGATGGATGGACAGAGGGATGCATGGATGGGGAACTTGAGGGGCCCTGGGTGTTTTAATTATCCACTGCTCTGTCGTTTGGTCCGAGCTCACTATCTTTCTCTGGCTTTTATCCCTGTCTCATGATTCCAGTGCTACCTTTATCCTTAAGCCTTCAGCTCTTCTGGCCAAACAAAGAAAAAAAGGGAGGACAAAGAAGAGGTTTTAATGCCGTAGCTAGGCCACATTTACCATTAATATCCCTAGATCTCCCCCGTTTTTATGTAGTGCACGGCAGCGTAACCTCAATAAAGTGACCCCAGCGAGCGGTTGGGATGGAGGATCCTCTTGTACGTGGCTCCAGCTCTGGTGTAGTTCTTCTCAAAAGCTGAAGTCAAGTGCTGCCAGCGTCCTGAACAAGCGAGGTGAAGGAGCACATTTTAGATCTTCTTTTTTTTTTCCTCCTCCTTTCACTTGTTCTCAGTGCTCGATATTTTTTATTTATTTTTTATTTTTTTTGCAAGAAGATCATCGAAATGCCAAGCGTTCCAGGAAGACTTCTTCTTTTTCTGTCTCCTACCGCTACTGGCTGACAAACGGCTTCTGCGGATGGGCATTGCGGTCACATGACCTTGAAAAAGAAGTGTTTTGGCATTTATTGTTGAGTATCCACAAGAATTAAGGTCCTTTTTCAGAACAATGTTGAATGGATCAAAAAGTTTCTTGACTCATTCTGTCTGAATTATTTTTATAGCTATTGGCTAAGTGTATTAAAACCAGGATTCTGTGTGGTAGCTGACTATAGCAGACACTATAACAAAACATATTAGGACATCGTTGCAAGGTACAAAAAATCTTGAAGCAATATAAAGTGTCAAGCAGAGTGTTTTTTGTCGGGTGAGTGTATTTAAACCGATGAACTGAGCGCTTTGTCACCATGTTTTTATTTTTTCAAATAAGGATACACATATCCCTGCTAAGGATTTTCACTTATTCTGTACTTCAATAGTTTTTTTTTTTTTTTTAAACCGAATATAGTACATAAAAGCCTGTGTGTGCATATTTGCTGTATATTGTGCCCCCCCTGCATTGGTGTGTGTGATTTGTTGATCGTAATACATTGCCATGACAACATGGGTTTGATGTGGTTGCCTTCCTGACATATGCCTGTTTTTTGGGGCGTGGGGGGAATATTTTTGGTCTGCGCTTTGGTGAATCGCTTTACCTCTCGTTCAGTCAGCATGTCACATGGAGGAAAAAAAGGTGTTGGAAGGTGTAAGGGAGGGGTCTGCACATTGGAGGGGGCAGTATGAGGAATCTAATGGGCGTCTGGTCTGATTGTCCTCAGTCGTGGCATTAGAGACAAAGCAGATGAATTGTGCAATGGATTCGAAGAGATTGGAGACAAGTGCATGTCAGTAGCCCCATTCCTCTCCACCCCCCACCCCACCCTCCAGGATCCCTCCCTCTCTATCTCGCCTTTCTTTTTGTCTGACATACTGAAAAAAAAAAGCAAGCGTGACAGCAGTGCTCCGCTCGAGCAAAACATTAAAAACAAAATGCAATCCTCACCCATTTTTCTTTTATATTAGATATTCAGGCAGACATTCAGCACATGGCTCTCATATTAATTGCGAAACGTCACACATGCATGACAAATGTACACAATATTAATCGCTAAGCAAACATCAAGGACATTTTGATTCATGCTGTCTGAAACGCTGGCAATAAATGACAGCATTTACACACAACACATTTGAAGAAAAGAGGCACTGATCTAATCAGCTTTAAAGAGGCACTGAAATCAGTTCTCACCGTCTTTTTTTTGCATGGCATTAGAAAAAATGCTCTCCTGCACTTTTCCTCCTCACTTTGAACTTCCACGTGTGACTGTCCCTTATGTCGGATTCTCAAACAAGAGCAGCATTTTAGCACAAGAATTCAAATGCCCCTCCCTTCCACCTCACTGTCTTGAGATACAGCAGTGATTCTTTGTTCTTTCAAGTTGTCGAATGCAACTCTTCTGGTCAACCTCTTTTGCTTGAGTGAAGGCTCGTGATTTTTGGACTTGTTCTTTGGTACGTAAGACAGCTGTTTGGCTGAAGATTCTGCTTTTGCTTCTTCACGACGTTTGGGCTACTTTGCATCTCCCAAAATTGGTTTAAAAGTCAAGCTTGGAGAGGAAAGTGTTAGCCTAAACACACATATGAGTTAAATGGTTTAACTCAATATCATACTATTATGATATCAATAAAATTCTAAAGTCCTTGTTCAAAATGTGCTTTTTTTCATTGATTCTCGGTCATCAAGGTCTTCTTAATAAAGGTTAACTCAAGGCAACCAGACTTTTCTTAGTTTGATTAAATTCGTGCATTTTAATTTTCATTACCTAAAAACATTCAAAAATGACCTGAGCTATTGCGCTGTTGGGCAAATAAAATAATGTTAATCATAGTAGCGTAATTGCCAAGTCATTTTTAAATTACTGCCACAACATCAATAAAAATGCTTACTATTTTTTTTATTTTAGTTTTTAGATGTAAATGAATATTCATATTGTTATAGTAATCCCCCAAATTTAAACGAATGCAATTAAACTCCTCATTTGTTTTCTTCTTTTACAAAAATGACTTGGACAATTATGCAATTAGACTACCAATATGTTTTTCTTTATTTCTGTCAAGTGACCATCCTGACAGCACTGGCCTGCCAACTTTTGTTTTGTGTTGACTGCATTTATTATTCATCTTTACATCACTTGTATTTTAGTATGAATAATGGAAGAGGTATGAGAGGAGGAGGAGGGGGAGGAGGGGGTATGAGAGAGGGGTGCCACGCAGCATGTGTCCTTGGCTCTTGTCGGCTACTGAGCATCTTCGAGTGAGGGGGTTGAGGAATCGCAGCAAGACGAGATGTACCTGGTGTGGGGCCAAGATCTATGGTCCTGCTCTCTCTTACTCTCTGCTGCTTACCTGGCTGCCACTCTTGTTGAATTTAATATCAATGTATAAATCAAAAGCCTCCTGTCAGACAGACAGAGCAGCCTTCATTAAATTCAAATGGGGAACGGGTCTCTTTGGATCCAATTTTAATAAAACCGGGCAATCAAAGGTGGATTTAAAAATGGGTCATCGTTATACACACGGCTCAATGTCTGTTTGCCACTCGTTGCTTCAGATGAACTATCCCTTTTTTCATATCGTCGACTATTTATAATCCAAGGCTCCAAATAAGAGGTTCTACATCGCAGTTGCTCGTCAAAATGGCGATTTTGTGCCTCATCAAAACACATGATTAGCAAATCTGAGAATCACACATTAATAGTTTCCTCTAGAATTGAATAAGGAATTAAAAAAAAAAATTAAAAAAAGTCTCAAAGCTCCACTGGGCCACTCGTACAAACGTCACCACGGTGCGATCAGTATGAGGTCCAGACAAGCATGGTGCTTGTCGTGACGCAGGCCAATAGCAGACCAGCATTGTAGTGACGTAAGCGGGGACGTGTGTATAGACGTATGAGCTGACTGACTGACACTGACTGCCATGTTGGAAGTGTCACACACACTGACTGCCATGTTGGAAGTGTCACACACACTGACTGCCATGTTGGATGTGAGCGTAAGGCGAAAGAAAATGGGGACAAAAAATAATAAAAAAAACATCGTGGGCCATGTCGTAAAGTGAAAAAAACGTAAGGCAGGGACGTCGTAAACCGGGGGTCCGCTATTAAAAAAAAAAAATCTATCTATCTATCTATCTATCTATCTATCTATCTATCTATCTATCTATCTATCTATCTATCTATCTATCTATCTATCTATCTATCCTTTTTTTTAGATAAAAATAAACTTAGATTTTGAGACGAAACACACTCATTTTGGTCAGTGTGGTTAGTGCAAAAGTGATCTGTAGGAATGACAACTGGCTGTAGCGTCAAGTGTGCAGATGTATACCTCTATACAACTGCCTTTGAAAAGTAATCCAACTGCTCTCGCCAGATAATAAGGAACACTTTAGTGCCAAGCTAGCAGCTAATATATGCTAGACACTGCTATACACAAACAGGTGCCATTCAGTACATCAAAATTAGTAACTTTTAGTGTCTCCATGAAGAGCAAAATTAATCACTTTTTTGTGCCCTGATTTAGCGACTGAACATAATTGCAGAACTATAACCTCACTTTTTGAGCACTAGTTTGTGACTCAAGTTAGACCCATGCATCTAGGGCATACTTCTGACCAAAAAGCAATTTTTTTTAGACCTCTCAGCCATCCTGTCATGTAATTGTAGCCATTATGTCAAACCAATTAGGGAGTATGCAAATAAGGTTAATCAATTGAAGAAAAACTAATATGTGTGTGTGGATGTGTGTGCGTGCATGCGTGTGTGGGCGCGCTCTTAGGGCAGTCTTGGCCTTTTTAACATGTATTCACTCACAGTATCAGTTGAAAATACAAACGGAAAAGTCATGTAATCTTCTTTTCTCTGAGTCAGTTTTCTACTCCACCATGCTCTGGTTTTGAGCATTATTCCACAGCTGCACTTCAAAAGACAGCAATGCACTTTAGTCTCTACACTGCCCATAAACCACCTTTCCATCGTTGTGCTCTTCTGTACAATGATTTGAAGGTTTACTCCACTGGAAACATTTATTCTGCATGATTATTAGATTGTTTATGATTCGATGATCATTAGAGTGTTTTTCTGTCTCAGGTGCTTCACATTATGCACCATACAGTGTTTGATCAGAAGAGGGCACTATGAGTTCCTGATCGGAATTCTTTGAAATCTCTTCTCAGTCATGTCTGCTTGCATTCACATATTTTTCTTCACCCTATAACAACACTTTTTTTTTGTATTTAAAAGTCATACCCAAAATGAATCTGTCATGGGAAAGAATTCCACTGAAAATATGCATAGTTGTGTAAATGTCGATACTTGATACTTGGCTTCACTTGCAGGTGTAGAAAGGTGCGTTTAAAATTCAGCTGACACCTGATTTCTGTACATAACTGTCATTATTCTTTCATTCATATGGAATTCATTAATCTGTGTTTTACTTGCAAGTAGTATGTGGTAGATAGTATATGGTTTGGACACATTGTAGTGGGTCAAGTGTATGTTCACATTTTTGGACAAATAATATGCTTTGATTTTACTAAGTAAATGAAAACCAGAATAAAGATTCCAGAATTTAGTATTTTACTTCATTGTTTGTCCAGTATAACTACTCTGGGTCAATATCATTATAAAATCCCTTGTTTGTTCATGTGGATATCTAAATACCTGTCCACCCGGTCATTATGAAATAATTTCAGTGAATTTGCGACCAACTTTTTCTTTATTTAATCAAGCCTAAAATAGTAGATGGTTGTAAAAATAAAAACTGTATATACACTTATGTTTGATAATTATCATAACATTTGTGAAGTTTAATATTGTTACATGTCCAATCTGTTTACTATTAAAAAGATCTGAAATTCAAAATATAATTGTGAAACAGAACTGTCAGCTTACTCAGTGAAACATGTTGCTTCAGGAAGTGAAGGTCCACTATGTGCTCATTAAATACTAACGTCAGCCAAAAACATTCACCCTGTCAGCAAGTTAACTTACAGTATTTTTGGATGATTTCATGAGCATTTTCTGCAATGATTATGAAGTTCAATGGAAGATCTCAACTTTTTCAGCCTGAAATGATAAATAGGCACTTAATAGTGACATCCACTCTCGTGAATTCATGTGTTCAATGTGTTGTACTATTATGACATTATGCTCACATACTTATTTCTTTCATCAGAATTATTTTGCATTAATATTACTCATACTGTTTAGTCCCATATTGCATGTGTATCAGCCATTAAAAATGCATGTTAAATCCAGCTGTTTTTGACTACATTTCTGTTGCTTGAGAGCGACCGACAGATTCATATCTTGCATTCTTTCCAAAGCACCTTTAAAGTAAATTTACTCTTCAACTTTTCTTTCTTCTCCTCCTCCTGCCGCTCTTTTGTTGCAGAGGACAAGCAGCAAGAGTACTTTTACCATCATTTGTTCTGCTTTTAATAGTCAGATAATCGCGGTCATCTCTGCCAGGAGCATTGTGTCCTCTGCAGAGAGGTCGCGGGCGTCCCCTCCATCCACACACCTGTGCATCTCCCCTTCTCCTTCGTCTTGCCCCCTTTCCCGCTGCCGTCGTCGAAGCCCGTCACGTTTCTGGGGCTCCTGCTGCTCGGCCCTCTCCTTCAATAAATCTTCATATGTGTTTTGAGGGAAGGCGGAGGCTGCAGACAACAATACGCACCCATACTCTCCATCAAAGGGTTATCTGGCTTTCACAGGCGCAGTGACAGACCATTCTGTGACTCTGAACGGGGAGCGAGTGCTGTGTCTTTGACAGCCAAGAAGTCCATTCATTTATTAACAAATACCCCGCCCCCAACACCCTAAAAAAATGCTTAAAAGTTGCTCAAACTTTTAAATATTTTGGAAAGTAAGAGATAGTGTTGTCAATTTTGACGGTAGCTAAAGTCAAAGCAGCTTAATTTATGGAGTCAACATCTTTTAAAATAAGCATTTTGGAAAGATAAACATGTTTACTATAGCAGAGAAATTTGGTAATAACAGTATTCACAACAGCAGACAAAAAGGCCTCTGAACCAAAGACTGTACTTCTCCTTCAGAGAAGATGGGGCAGTGCTTCCTGGACAGAAGGTAGAACTACCGGTAAATTAGGTCAAGAAAATGGTGAAAATTGGAAGCTCATTTCATAGTCATCTAATCGAAATACAAACCTGATATCCCTCATTTGCTTAGGGACGGTATCAGCCATGAAAGATTTCAAGATAATTTGCTACTACAACACTACTGTAAAAACTAAAAAAACATCTGCATTTTTTTTTTTTTTTTTTTTTTACAAAAAACATTGACATGTTCACATTTTGTGAAGCACATCAGCAGATTTGAAAATGTGATAGATTCAACACTTATGTGGATCTTTTATATATGCACATGAGCATTAACATATAATAATGGAATACTTTAGTCCTTTTTCCATTGCATATATAGGTCATTTGTTTACTAAAATAATTTTCATGTACATTTAATACCCTAGAAAATTGTAAACTTTATGGTCACTGAAAATTTAAAAACACATTTTGCAACTTGCTGTCGACTAAAAAAATTTTATCTGACCAAACGACTCACCTGTTTTCGCATCCTTCTGGTCATTTAACCTATCATATTAATCAGAGACAAAATATTAACTTTTTATTGCTGAAAATTGCTATTCTTCTGTAGGTTTATTTGTTCAATAAAAACAGAAATGCTTTTTTTTTTTAAATCACTTTTTTTTTTTTTTTTTTTTTTACATTTTGCGAGAGTGCAGTCCTTTGTGTAAGTGGTGCTGACAAAAATTGTGGCCCTTTTTCATGATGCTCTTCCTTGTTCAAAGGGCAAGTCAACCCCCAAATTGTCTTCACAATTATATATTCTGTGTGACCTCATTTTTTTAAACATAACATTTTGATTACTGCTGCATTTGCGGAATATGAATTCCGCAGTGAAAACTTCCCGTTTTTATCCATTTTAGGGGGCATTTTGCCACTTGCCGTCGACTGAAAATCACATCATAGTTGCTCAGATAACAACCAGATCATGGCTGTCCTGTTGCCATTTGCAATCTGAGACGTGAATGTCCTTTCCCACAGCCTTAGTAACTAAGCTACAAACACAATATTGATTAGAATGCTGTGTTTAGACTATTCGGGCAGAATAGAACGTATGATAGTAAAGATATTTTGGAGGTTGACTTCTCATTTAACCCTTTGCGAAAGGGGATTTATTCAAATCACCCTAAAACTGATATTCACGGATATTTAACTGTGGATATAACTGTTAATGTTGAATTTTTGTTGCTCACTGAATGTACATGGAGTATTTTTAGTTGGGGGGGTTGTGATGCAGAGGCCTATTCCTCAGTGCCATATCCGTGTGTCAGCCAGGACTGTTGTTATGGATTACCGAGCCCAAATTTTGCACCTTAAAAAGTGAGGATAAGAATAAACCTTTTGTTCGTGTCACCTATCATCTTGAAATATTTACCGTTGCTCGCCCCGCAGCTCCCTGTCCCCCTCCGGTGTGATAAAATGTTCCTTGCTCCCCGTCTTAACCCTTTCCTCCTTCATCCCACCTCCAGCTCCGTCTCCGCCAGGAACAGACGGAATATAAACCTACCCAAATCCTGTTAGCTGCATCCTTTTCTCCCCAAGGAAGCCATTTATGCTGGGTGGTTTCTTTGGAAATCATATGAGCATTTGACCAGGTGTCTACGACTCTTTTCAGTGGCATGTTTGTGTGTTTAGTGTGTGAACTCCCACCGTCGCGTTGTGTTCTCGGCTCCAAGAGAAGAAATGCAAGCACATACTTTTGCTCTTTGTACGTCGGTGTGGTGTAGACTGCGGCTGTGTTTACTTTTAAGAGGAAGGGAAATGAAATTCAATGCTGGATGAATTATGGAGAATGTATCGTTACCTCCTGTGTGTTTTCGAGCCCGCGCGAGTAAGTGAGTGGAATTCATGTGCCAAAATAAAACAGAAAAACTGCAGTGGCTTTTCGGCATCGTGTTGGGTACTGCATGAAAAGCCCGCAGTTGCCTTGCAGTGCGGAATATTCGGATTTCCACCATTTCTTTGTGTTCTTTCAAGAGTAGTACGCCAACCAGCTAATGTGCATCCTTCCTACCATTAGTTTCTTAAAAAAAATACAAGATGTAGTAGTCAGGTACTGTATGCACGTGTTTAAGATGGTATTGCAATGCCTTGTGCTGGATTCACAAGCTTTGTTTGAGGGGCTAACTGTTGAGATCCAATAGACTGCAAATCATAGCCTTTGTATAACTTTTTGTTGAATTTCACCAATCAAATGATTTACTTGCATGCCAAATTAAACTCACTGGCCTGATGCAAGATATCGTATCCATTATATATATATATATATATATATATATATATATATATATATATATATATATACAGTGGGCCCCCGGGTTACGAACTTAATCCGTTCAGCGGCTACGCTCGTATCTCGAATTGCTCGTATAGCGGGCAATCCAAACCCATGTTAATTCGTGAATGCGTGCAACGCGCGCCGAAGCCTTAGGTAAAAACGACACACTGTATACATATATTAAAATTGAGTGACATAATCTGCTGTACACTTGCATTATATAATTCATACAATGGATAAATAGCTTTTACCTTTGAAACGACGAGACTTGAGCTGGATGTAAGCAGAGGGGGGCAGAGTACAGCGTTCAAAGATAACACGGCGATAGATATGCTATTGGTCTTACAGTGTTACAGTAACTCTTTCAGTCAGGGTGCAAATCACGCAGATACTAAAACATCATCCTCTTATTTCTTTCTTTACCGCTGCTAGTAATTTTAGAAGCTATGTCTAACAGATAAAGTTTGCAAAGTCTTCACAACATTCCGTTTTTCACTAATTTTCTCTCCTTCCGTTCGGCCAATAGCATATCGGCATTTCTGTGATTGACGTGTGACGCCGGCCAATAGCATCTCCGTGAGTGAGACCGGGTGACCTTAATCCACCAATAGCATATTCGCATCTCCGTGACTGACTGATAATTATTCGCACTTTTTTTTTTAAACGGTTGGAATGTATTGACAATTAATTAAAAAAAAAACACACATTTAAACCAATGACAATTCTTTGTCCTGCAATCGGCACATTTAATTTCATGTCAGCTGTTTTTCCCTTTAGCTGTACAAACACTACACTTAAATGGTAATATATTTAGACACCGTGAGTGAGACAGTCAGTGTGACGTTGTAAGACCAATAGCGTTCACGTTACTGCCACAAGTATCTACTGATGATTGATAATGTCGCTAATGTTGATTTTATTGACGCAATTAAACGAGAACATTTCTAGATACTCAATGGCCAGCATGTCGAATTGCTCGTAAGGCGAGAGGTTTGTTCGTAAGCGGAGGACAAAAATCTCCCTGATCCACGCTCGTAAGGCGAATTGTTCGTAAATCAGGGTGCTCGTAAGCCGGGGGCCGACTGTATATATATATATATATATATATATATATATATATATATATATATATATATATATATATATGGAGAGAGAGAGAGAGAGATTAGCCCCAACCTTTATTTTATTGTATTTATTTTGTTTTTTCAAATAAAGACTCATGTATGTATCATTCTAAAGTTTGAAAGGTCTAACGTTTTTTTTTTTTTTAAATACATATTGATGGAATTATGTGGTGAATGTATAAATTGCTAATCAAACGTGTGTTTTGTATATAATATATATATATATATATATATATATATATATATATATATATATATATATATATATATATAAAGGTATTTTTATACATGGAAGATAAGATTTTGGAGATGTGAGGCACTCACATCTATAAAATCAAAACTATTTTTTAATCAGTCTTCTTTTTTTTTCTTTTCGGCATCTCACTCCTAATGTTTCTGTCCTCTCCTCTACTTTGATATAATGAATTAATCTCACAGAATATTAGTTTTGATAGCCAAACTATGCGGATGGGTTCCTCTTTTGGCCACCCAGTCTCCTCCCATTTGTTCGAGCCTCCCTTTGCTGTAAAAAAGCGCACTATAAATAAATCGTTTTGACTTTGCTTTATTGGGGTGTTGGGGGGTGCGATAGACCTAGTGTGGGGGTTATGTCGGGGGGGTGATCATAAATATCAGGAGCTGCAGGGAGACAAAAGGGCTAAAATGGAAAGGCTTTGCTGGACGAGGGGACCCGGCCATGTCATGTACCTCAGCCATTTTTCTTGTGCGCTTAGAACTCAGTCAGGGGTTTAATTGGAATCCAGACTTCAAAGGAACGTTCGGCCCATCCAGCCCCCCCTTCCATCTCCACCTCGGTACTAACTCCCCTAGCAGGATCCACTCTCATCCAGTGCGCAGACGTACAGTATAGACCGTGACCACTACAATATCAGAGAGTTCATCACCATGCACGACCTCATCTGAAATTGACTTTGCCAGTATTTGCAAAAGATTTTGTCTTTAGGTGTGGTGTATGCTCTTGTCTTCCAGGCAGTCTAGCTCTCTGTTTGTTTTGTAAATTGCACTGCTGCTTGTGTTTTCATTAGTGTGTTTGTTTGCTGTTTTTTTTGGTATCCAAATATACCAATATGCAAATGTACAATTCATTTCATTGATTTCCAAAATTATATTTATCGATTTGGGTCACTGATTTTTTATTTTTATTTTTTTTAAACAAAGGATTTGTTCATATCAAATAAAGGAAAAAAAACGAATCTCTCATTTTACTCAAAATAAATTTGTTAAAAATCCAGTTAATTAATTTGTTATTGCACATAAAAAAAAAAAAAAAAACGTGTAGTTACCATTTGACATTCAGGTTTCTGGCTTGGGATGTATTTTCTCAGCAAGGATGACGAGTGAGGTTTTTGTAAAATCAAACATTCTTCTTAAAAATCATATTAACTTGAAGCTTATAAGCAAACAAGTTTCCAAACTTTAATTCAATTAAAAATAAGCATGCTTCATTTGATGAAAACTAAACTCCATCCATTAATTGCTTCTTGTGATATTCTTCACTTTTATGTAATGCTACAGTTTGATATAAATAAATAAATGAATAAATAAAAAGTACTTAAATGAATCTGGGTCATGTTTTTCTTAAAGTCAGAAGTCACTTGCTCTGACAAACCAGGAAGATGATGGAAAAACACAAAAGTTATCATGGCCCAGCTAGGCTGACTTGTGAAGCGAATTTGAAATATGATTGGTCTAATAAACAGTTACATTTCTATAGTTTTGCTTTTATCGGCCGGCACTACAAATTCTGAAGGCCCTCGGCATATTATTTTGACATAACACACTGAGGCTCAAATCTGATTGGACAAAAAAAAAAAAAAAGAAAAGTAACTTCCTCCTTGCGATATTGAAATCAGTGCAGCCATTAGAATTGCTTCACAATGAAGAGGATATTGGTAATAAATACTTTAATACAGTTTCATCCACCAGATATTAGAATTAATATGGAGGTCAATGCTTCTGATAGTGTTTAGGTCAGCAGAAAAGGCCTTGGTAAAATAACGTTTGCTTGTCAGGCAGGCACACAAGACTTTTTATTTACTTATTTCAAATTAAATTCATAGCTCTTTCATATAGAGACATTTGAGCATTTTGTATGTTTCTGTCCATATTTTGGCAATACATTATATATTTTCAGGTCCTGGCTGGGCAGAAACCACATTTAAAAAGTTTGGAAAACTCCAGCATATAATTCTAAGTGGAAGATTTTGAAATATGCTAAACATAGTACTTTAAAATTACAGTGAAAGAAAGCTCACTTTGTAATTGGATACCTCTTGAGAAAATGGCTGGAAAAAACTGTGAGTTTAAGTACTGTGTAATTAATGTTGGAAAATCACAGGTTGATATGTTGTAGATGCACCTTTATAATTAGGGTTTTAGACTTTTCCATTGCAGGTCCGCAGTAGTTAGATGAACAAGTCACTTTTGAAAGCATGTTCATAAGATAATGTACTTCAAACCTGTAATTAAGGCAAGAAAAAGAACAATTTTTGAACCTCAAACTAATCACTCGTTTTTCATTGCACCAACTAAAGGTGTTGATGACAGCTTGTCTTTTTCAGCAAATGACCCATACCCACAGGGGTGGGGAGCTATGTACCCAAGTAAAAAAACGTTTTTTTAAGGATTCTTGAAATAAATGATCGTTATTAAAGGCATTACCACAGAGAAAGCATTGCACTTTGAACAAAGGCGGACATGGGCTTCTTCCAAAGTTGAATAAAGTAAAAAAAACAAACTTCAACAATAATCAGCACAATAAGTGGTCAATTGTAGTATTAAAATAACGATTCTGAATCACACAATCCTCAACATATTTCTCTGTCAAACCCAAATAAATCGATGAATTTTGTCATTTCCTTCGGTCGGATCTTGTTCCTGGCGCTGTTTCCTTTAAAACATGCACAGCCGTCTCGGAGACGAGCGTGGGCTCCAAATGACTAACTGTTCATCGAGAATGGCTGGTAAATGGAGGTGTTAATGACCACTTTGCTCAAAGGTTACTTGCGAGTGGTGTTTTCTTCCTCGCCCCTTTCGACACCTATATGCACTCACCAACATGTTCACTTTGTTTCCTATTAACTCCGGCTCAACCTTGAACACAACCGAGTCACCCCCGCAGGTCAAATGAAGAATGAATCAGATGAGAAGTAAAAAGTTCATCAGAGAGCCATAAAAGGAAACGGATGCCCAAGCAGAAAGATGTCTGGCTCGCAACGTTTTAATCCAACTCTCGTTTCTGTATGGCTACCTATTGAATTTATGCACACATGTATTTCGTTGTAATATTTATGGCATATGAATGGGAGAAAAGAGACTGCTTTTGATGGAAAGGAATGCTTTAGGGCTTTATGGATTTGCGTCTGTTGATTTTGATTCTTTTCTTGTGAAATGTTTGAAAAGTCAAATTGATTTTGTTGGTCCGCCCGGTGCTTTTATTTGTGAAATACTGTTGTATTGGAAATGTGGCTTTAGTTCGAAGGATCTTTAGGCTGACAGGATCCGGGGAGAAGGGAAACAAAATTTTAGTGTTGATGTCACTGAGGTATGTTGAACGTACTGCATGCCTTAGGTCTTCTTTGGCAGTAAAACAAACAACGCGTACGACAAGGCCACTCATACAAGACACATGATTGGCTCCCGGCCCAATGAGGGCAGGAGCGGATTGCAACTCCTGGGCAAGAGTGGATTGCATTTCCTACCATTGGTGGATGTAGCACTGGAGGCCAATCAGCGTCTTGTATGGGTGACCGTCTCATACGCGTTATCCACGCAATATACCTTTTTTTATTTTTTTTCAATGATGGGTGGGAAGGATGATCTGCAAATTGTTGAGGGAGCATTGTAATTGTTAGAATTACTCAGATTTTTTGAATATTTATAAAAATAATAAAATAAATTACAAGCACAACATCTTACTGTTTTACAGTACTTTTTCTGATATTTGTTTCACTTTGCTTCAGAGAGAAAATTTGGAAAATTTGTAATTGTTTGGGGGGGGCTATTTATTTGGCGGCGAATATTATGTTTACGAGATATCGTAATGTTATTGAATTTAACCAAATCAGCAAAAATATGAAAAAAAAATCCAAAGTTTTTCTTGTTGACTTTAGAACAATTTTGGAAGTGCTTATATTGGCCAATTCAATCAGCAGGCTGACTAATTGGTATGGCCCCAGTCCATAGTTTTGCATATTTCATGCTTCTTCTTATTAGTAAATATCAGCACTTTCTGATTAATCTGTGACATTTTTTCCTTGTTGCGGACAAACTAATGGGCCAAGGCACCAGGTGACTTCCTGCACCAAATGTGTTTCGGCTGCATCCATGCAAAATGTGTATTATGTAAGTGCCTTCATACATATGCTGAAGAGCAGTTGTACAAATATAGTAAAACATAAAATAAATAACGTTCTGACATTATTAGAAGTCAACATGATCCTGAAAGATTTTGTATTCGATCCTTTATGTTGCGTGTTGTATGTTTAAACGTCTTGAAGTTTTCCCTTGAGCTTGTAATATCACAGGCATTTATAAATGTCAGAGAACATTCCACTAGGCAGAATCTTCAAACCATAAATCCTTATCAATCACACCTATGGTGGTATTTAAATGATATTATTCTACGGGTTAGCGCATCACAATTTTGTTTGCCCTTTTGCTGCTGTGTTTAAAAAGGGTATGCAATTATAATCAGCCTAGCGAGCTATGTGATACATAATCTTAAATGGCAAGTTATTTTGAATATAATCTTAATCAATATATCACAACACTCTCGCAAATAAGAGACACAATCATACGCGCCAGCTGCAGAGAATCATAAAATATTCTGGTTGCTGTAAGAAAAAGTTTGTGGTGGTTTTGAATCCCTGAAACAAGTCATCTTGTTATCACATCACTATGACGCTATACGTTTCTCAATAATTTGGTATTGTTGCTTGCAACCGGTCTGCGGCGTAATCTTTTCTTTGCCGAACCCAAGAAATAGACTGTTTGTAGTGATTCTTGGAAAAGCCTCCTCAATACTTTTATTCCCATTGTAATTTGTTGAAAAGGGTGTATTGAAATAGTGAAAGATATGCATCTTATCTTAAAACCATACAATACATAATTTTTGGGGTTTATGAAAGACTGGTCAGAATAGCACTGCGTGATATTTCCTGTGTGGGAGATGATGTTGAATCAGAGTTAAGGATTATGCTATTTCATTTTTCTTTTTAGGACTTTTACCTCAGAAAACTGGATCATCTTAAAACAGCGTATTCTGCATGTAGTAAAAGAACATTTTCGTAAAATTTGCATTGGTTTGGACGGTGGTGTAGCACCAGAGGAATTAAATATGTGTTCTTGTTCTGCTGTTCACCTTGTCAACCCTTTGGAGTCAAATGTAACCCTTTTCATTTTCCTTCTTAAAAGGTCCGTCGAATAATCAATGGCTAATGATTTATTTGCGAATTTTATAGTTCAAAGTGCATCTTGACTGCCAAACGGTGTATAGTTGTGACCTCTCCAGTAAATAAATTTGAATAAAGACGACCAGCCACCTTAGAACTTGCTAAGAAACACACAAGAGCAAAGTTGTTTTTGCAGTTTGTCATACAACAAGCCTGGTGGAAGGCAATCAAAGGCATTTGCGCGGAACAGTGCCAGATGTGGTGCAAAGCCAGTGATTTATGGACAGGTCGGACACTTTTGACCCAATGTATGTGGTTCCAAGCTACAAATACTTTGCCGAGGTCACCTTGTTTCACCTGTACAGCTCTGCCTTGTAAAATACAACATGACAATGTCATTTTATTTACGCCTTTTCAAAGCAGCAAGCCATTTTTCCGCTTTTTTTGACCGACCTCAAGTTTGAAAGAATCTTTTACGTGTCAATACAGTATAAACCCTCAACCTACCAAACTAAAGCGTCGACCCTTTCCCAAAAGCAAAAGTACATGGTTCACAAACACATTTTACATGATTGAATAAAATGTACTTGCCACAGTCTTGACATATCAGCGGTAGTAAATTGTTCCAATTGACGATGATAAACGTCCATGGGGGTGAATGACTTTAAGGTTTTTTAGATGCATGTTTTGACAAGGAATATTTTCTTCCCAAGAGGAAGAGGAAGTTAATGTTGCGGTGTTCCACTCTGGGAGGTAATAGTGTGGATTGGAGCTGATAGAAGAGAGGTAGAGGTACTTATTTTGCATCCCGTATGAAGGCTCCATGTTTGCTCATAAAAGCCCAGGCCGCATAATGATGCTTGAACACCCACTCTTGTCTGATTTCATCTGCAGACTAATGATCACTTTGCCTTCGAACTTCATTTCCTCTCAACATTACATTACAGCTGTGGGTTTTTTTTCCAGTGATGAAGTGTTAAAAAAAGAGGACCAAATGTCTGAGGTACATTTGTGAAATGAGGCGACATAAGTCCAGTTTTTCCAGACGATTGAATGAATTGTTAAAATAAGATGTTGAGTGTAACTCAAGTATCCCCGATCC
Source organism: Hippichthys cyanospilos (assembly GCF_059441005.1). Lineage (NCBI taxonomy): Eukaryota > Metazoa > Chordata > Actinopteri > Syngnathiformes > Syngnathidae > Hippichthys > Hippichthys cyanospilos. The sequence goes on along the minus strand of NC_142372.1, from coordinate 17,617,473 downwards.
CCTCCCTGTTCGTTATTTTGTCTCTTGTCTCGACTTAGGCATTGCTGCTAATGGCGGTGAGTCGTCACTTACAAGCAGTGCTGTTATAAATGCAACCAGGGTTACAAAATAACAACTCTGCCCTGAAATAAAACTGCTGCATTGCATTTTTAAAGAGTGTATTGTTTTTCTGCAATGCTATTGTGCTTGCTTGTTTTGCATTGCAAAATAATTGCCGCCACTCAGTGCCAAATCTTAATGTTAGGGGTTATGTTGGTTTGGTGGTTGTTTAGTTTTTCCGCAAAACTCGAACCAGCCAAAGAATCTATTCCATTTGTCTGGATTGAGGTCTTATTATATTTTTTTTGGTCAAGCAGATCTCATGGCTTTTAGTTTAAGAATAAATGGTTGGTGGAGAACTGAAGTCTGAGAACTCAGAACTTGCTTCACAATAAGCAGATCTCTGGCAAATAATGAACGTGGTTCTTCAAAAGACGTGAATCCAAGCTATTTATTGCCACTCTGGTTGATGTTTACTGTCAAACAGAACACAAATCAAAGACAATAACAGCTTGCTCATTAAAAACTATATAGCTTAGACGTTCAGTTAGCTACCTTAATGCTAAAGCATTCATGTTGCTGTGCTATAATCCTTGGAATAGCCCATATTATGGAAATTCAACTTTTTGGAGCTTTTAACTATCTTACAATATTAATTTATCACCCTAAACACCCCTAAAGTATTATTTGCCTTCAGTGATGCATTTCTAAGAATTCCTTGCTTATCCTGCACTCTCAGCACCGACTGTGTCCAAGCATCATTTTCTCATCGCCTTTCGTAACGTGTGAAGGAAATCATATATTAGGTTGTTATCATTATGTGCTTATTTCTTGTCTAGAATAGTGTGCATTGCTATCCATGTGTGCAGTCCGAGTTCATCTCGCCCCAGTCCTTAGATAAAGCTGTTGACGCAGGAAAGTGTGAGCTGGGACCTTGGCCCAGCTGTTGGTGGCGCCCGACTGGCTCTTTTTGTTATGTCTTGTAATGTGCAATGCTTTGCGGAATTAATAAAAACCAGGCAGGGACGCTTGGGCAGTTGAATTAGCGTTGGAGAACGTACGAGTTCATTTGCCCAAGCTTTTTTCCTATCCATGGCATAGAAAAGTCAATCTTGGCTGGTCTGAGTCTGACACTTTTGTAACGTCATAGTAAGTGAGGGAATGCCTGGGGATCCTCCTGGATGATCTGGAAAAAGTGGCCTGGGAGAGGGAAGTCTGGGATTCCCTGCTTGAACTGCTGCCCCGCAACCCCACCCTGGATAAAGTGGAAAAAAAAGGATGGATGGACGGATGGGCCTTTTGACTTTGAAGTAAGGTCATGGAAGGGAAATGAACTTTTATCTCAGGTTATGACTGTATATACAGCATATTTTTGTTCAGCGTGACAACAATAAAAAGGTTTAGAAAAAAAATTGCTAAATACTTTGAGCTGACAAGGCAGAGTAAAGTCTCCAACCATGAAATGTGTTTTGATCAAGCACGTTTCCATTGTTCCTAGGGTGAGACAACTGTTTTCACTGCTTGTAGCAACTCTTCCATTAACGATGACCTTATGTCTGAAGAATCAATTGCCTTTTACAGTTAGCATCACATGCTTCTTTAGATGAACGGCATTTATTTCTCTCATGTTTGTTTAGGTGCTTATTTTAAGTGCGTAGATGCATAAAAAAAACAATTACATTCAGTAGTTTTTGCATCATTACTGAATTCTACTGGGGCTGTGCGATAATATCGATATATCAGCGTATTACAATATAAAGTGACACAATCCGCGTACTACAATACGACGTTCAGTTTTCAATATATATTTAATATCAATTTTGAGATGCCTTATTTCTGTAATATTTCATATTTCATTATAACAAAGCATTCAATCAATACATTATAATCATCTGTTCTTTTTCTTGGTCGTCATTTTGTGTGTGTGTGTGTGTTTTTTTTCTTTTTTCTCACTGATATAAGTGATGTCACTGTGTATTCAAGTGGTGGAAGGACCAATTTGACAACGCTCATGGAATGTCTCCATCCAGCCACAAGAATATCCCAAGTAGAGTCCAGCAAGCCAGACCACAACATTGAAATGAAAATAAGATCTACACAAGCTGGCAGCAGTCAATCATCCATAATGGACTCAAATAATTTAATGAAGTATGATAGATAGTCAGCAAAAGCCCAGGAGCTGACCAACAAGGCAAACAAAATTGTGTGTTCCATAATTTCTATATTTATTTACTATCATAATGCATGCTATATCGATGTGTATTGAAAAATAATGTTTAATGTGTGCTCATATTATTTCTCAATTCTATTCAAATGTTTTCTTTTTTCGTGGTTGTCGACATATGTCATAGATGATTTATTTATTTATTTTTTACAAGCATTTTCCAATACTGTATATCACAATGCATACTGCAATACTCCTTTGCTGCATTGGTGAGTATTGGAATACACTTCAAGCCACAATACGCAGCACTAAATTCTACCTATTTTTTTGTATTTTATGAATAACACATTTCACGTGATTGACAGTAGAGAAGGTTGTGTGAGTGCAGAAGCCTTGGATGGAAAAAAAAGAAAATAACCAAGAGATGGTTGCTGGCCTGTTGCAACCTCCCGAGGTTTCATTGAGAGGATAGTGTCCTTTCTTCTCAGTCACATTTGAAATTAATATTCCATGAAATAAGGCAGCCCATCAGGGTTTTGTAATCACGGCAGGTTAATAGAGGGAGTAATATTCTTTTTTTCCCCTCCTTTGACAGACTCTTAACCATATCCCTTTTTTCCTCAATCACAGGATTATTTGAAGCCAAATGGCACTGTAGTGTTTCTTATCACCTTAAATTCTTCATTCTTTTCTCAGAGTGCTTTTATCATTATTAGAATTCACACTAAATGGCTGATGCTGATCTTTTTGTGAGAATGAATTTTCCACTATTAATAGGATACTTTTTTATTTAGAAATATATCTCTTCACTTTGTTTGTTTTGTTTCTCTTTGTTTTCTGCTATCCCTGCTCACATAAATGCAAAACATAGCCACCGCCTGTCAGAGTTCTAGATGTCATGTAATTGCATGTAACACCTGCAGCATTCCTTCAGAGTAAAAGCCTTCTCCTGATCCACTGAGGCCTGCTGCTCCCAACGACAATACTGCTGTACATGTGACACCCCCGACATTGCTCCCCGCGGATCATTCTTTATTACTCCCATCTCGCGTCCATCAAAGCTTGGTCTGCTGACATTATGGCACCTAAGGAGGGAACGGGGGAGAGAAAAGGAGGAGAACAGTCACACTTACGGATATACAAGCTTGACAGTCTTTCCTTCTGGCAGGGTGGGGACAAATAACGCTTAGAGACAGTCAACCCCAGAAGTAGGCTTTCTCCTATATTGGACAGCATTTCACGCTTATATGCATGCTCTAAAGTTGCATAGTTGGGATCTAAGTGAAAAAGATGCGCAGTGATACCTAGTTTTGGGTGTGACCATTTTTCAGATTAAACCTGGGTTGTTTGGTATATATGGCGTCTTCCAACACAGCACAAAGCTTGGATGTTTAAATAAGGTTTGATTCATATCAAAGGATTTGCACATTTTCTCCTATTCACACATTCATCACTGCGCAATATTACTGATCTGCATGATATATCGTTTAATGTAAAGTGCATCTGACATAAATTCTTGAAATTCGTGAAATTTGATGAAATATGTTGAGACAAAGTGAAGGATTTGTAACATTGTGAGGAATGCCACTTCATGACATGTTTATTAATTTCTCAGGAAATAATAAGATTGCGAATAATGACTTTAGGGAAAGCTATTTTGAAAGTTCTTGATGGACTGTGACGACAGATTTGGGGGTTCAAATTTCTGTTTCCCTAAAGCTAGGGGCGCTGGCCAGAGCACCGTTTTGTGCCAGGAGGCAGACACAGCAGCAAGGGCAAGATGGTGGATGGAGGAGGAGGAAGCCAGGGGCTCAATTTTGTATCCCAGTTTAATTAAAAGTCCACTTTGGTGAAAGGCTGATAGGTGTGTGTGGGTGTGTTTTCTCTTAAACAGAAAAATAAGGCATAGTTACCAAATAAACAGTGACAATCATACCAAATAAACTTAACAACATGTACGACCTAGCTCGCTAGCTTAGGGAAGCGCAAGCACACGCTAATGTCCGTTAATAATCCTATTCACCTTGGATACAAATTAATGTAACTGGAGAGCCGTGGACATGTAAGAGACTATCCCAGCTGTCTACACACAGTTGACGTAATACACCCTGAACCGGTTGCCGGCCAATTACAGGCACCTCAAAGACAAACAGCAATTCACTCTCACAATCACACCAAAGGACAATTTAGAGTGTCAAATATAGCTACCATGCATGTGTTTGGAATGGAACAGAGAGATTATGCAAACTCCACACAGGAAAGTCAGAGCCGGAAGCGAACCCATGTCTTCATGTGAGGTAGATGTGCTAACCGGTCTTCTACCATGCCGCCCTTATACTCATCCTACTTTTTAAAATATACATTATGTTCCCAATTTTACTTGAACAATTCCACTCCCTTTTCTTCTCCTATTTAACAAAACTTTCGAGGAGAAAACACAAGAGGCAATTTGCAATGGAAGTTAACATGGAATGTGTGACGAAACAGGACCAGCGGGGTTAGAAGCTGCATGTTGATTTATAGCAAGGCCAGAGTGCAAAGCCCCCAAGCAGCAAATTCAGTGTCTCAAATAGAGATTGGCCTGTGGCCTTTGGTGTGATTGGTGACCCAAGGTGAGGCACTTAGTGATTTATCGCTCACATATCCTCTCATCTCTCTCACACGCTGTCGGAGCAGGGCATGCTAAAATACATACAGTAACACCTTTCTCAGAGCTCTCGCCCTGGCCTTGACTGTCCGACTGTGTCCAGAGACCTAAAATAGTCTGCATTGGAAAGCATAGGTTGCAAAAGCCTTGCACCTCCAGGGGTCAGGGTTGCCCATATAGCGATGATTGGTCAAAGATCTTGGGGAAAAGGTCAACATAAGCACCAGGAACCTGTAAAATCGTATTTACTATGTTTTTTTTTTTTTACCAATAGTTTTACTTATATGGTGTTTTCAGCAAGAGTAGGCCACTCTTTGCTTCCATTCATTTGTGCATACTTGCTAATACACAAGTCAATGATCCATGTTCCATCTCACACACACACGCACACATGCACATACTTGACTCCCTCATACTGTCACGAATGCTCTCTGAGCCACAGTGCTGTCTGAAGCTGAGGTTGGCTAATGAGGAAGTGTCTTCTCAGTTGAGTGGACTCGATGCCACAAGGAAAACCTGCAGAGTCAGCCGTACAGCTTATCTATTGTCCCTCCGGTAGACGTGTGTCTACAGTATCTATGTACACAAATGCTTTGAATGTGTGAGTCGATGCGTATGCTTTTTGAGTGATGTGTAAAGCTAGACTCCATCTCTAACGCATTTCCCATTATGGCACTGGGTTTGACACGTCCAGTGCGCTGGGATCCTTTAGGAGCAAATTTAGAGTGATTTTCAGTGTCATTATTCCTACCATCTTTGACTGTTGGTTGCCCTTTTACAAGTGTATCTTTATTCTGTAACAAAGTTGCAGTTGCATGATTTTTTCGAATCTTTTCATATTGAAATTAAAAGAAATTCTTTTAATCCATTTTGTCCTCCATCCTCAAAAAAATGACAAAACATTTGTTGTGTATTTTTGTGTACCTTTTTTTTTTGGGCTCTCAGCGGAGGCAGACACATTTTGCTCTTCTCCTTCCAATCACGATCTCCCTGCTTTGCTGCATTCTTGCAGTACTTTCTGTCCTTTAAATCTTACCATGGATTTGGTCAGCTGGGCTCAGGACTCAATTGAAGAAAATTTCTAAAGTAGAAGAGCATGCGGGGGGAGCCTGTCTGGCATATACGCCCTCTGATATGCCATGGATCCATAGAACAGGAGGATCGTTTGTCTCTTGATCTTGTTCATAAAGGATGTGGAAGACGTCTACATTATTTGAATTTTGATAGCAGTGATCCTCTTATTGGGGTTGGCAGATTTCTATGTATCGCACAATTGGCCAAACACTGGGCAAGCGATCAACACTCATGCTGCGAGTGACCCGAACCGCAAACAGCATGTGGTTCTTAAATCCTCGAGCGAAACGGTTGTCATCGTGGAGAAGTTAGCGTCTCATATCCGAGTAGTTATTGTTAATACGGCTAATTGAACCCCTGTCTGAGTCTCATGCTATGGACTCAAAGTCGATCACATTGTTATTGGCCTGCTCCCAAAAAAACACCATCTGGACTCTCTTCCCTGGAGGACAAGGAAGTTCTCAAGTTGGGTGGACTGGACTGGAAGCTCAAGGGCACTCATATGCACACATATCCACAGATATCATACATGTACAACCCCCTACCTTTTACTTGTGCAGGTTTAATTATAATAAAGTCTATCTATCTATCTATCTATCTATCTATCTATCTATCTATCTATCTATCTATCTATCTATCTATCTATCTATCTATCTATCTATCTATCTATCTATCTATCTATCTATCTGTCTGTCTGTCTGTCTGTCTGTCTGTCTGTCTGTCTGTCTATCTCCCTTTCTCTCTCTCTATCCATCCATCCATCCATCCATCCATCCATCCATCCATCCATCCATCCATCCATGCAGCCATCTATAGCGTGACCTGCTAGAGTGGCCCGGCGCCATGAACCTGCGTAGTACCCAGGACAGGCAGCCATTTGCAGCCGCCAGAAGGTGATAATGAGCTCCTGCATTGAGTGTCAGTCACCAGTGCACTTTGTCCTTGAAATGTGCAAGGGTGTGTGGGTGGTGAAAGGGGGGGGGGCAGTCTTGACAGTGGCACTGGTTGAAGGGCCACATGTGTGGAGGTGCAAATGACTGCAACGGGCCACAAAGGGTGATTAGTGACCTCTGCACCTCTAAATAGCCTTGCCCCATGTGTTAGATGAGAATAAAAGCAATTTTTGAAACTTACATATAAAATTATATGAAATAGATGGTGCTGGCCATCATGCCATAATTAATTAAAAAAAAGTTTGATTTTAATACTAAAATGCTTCCAATGGAAATGCCTGTGCCATTGGAGCATGCACTGCATGTATGCACACGTGTTCACTTGCATTGCTACTTGTAATTTTTCTGACCTGGACCTTAGTGACCTCTGTTTTCTGCTCTTGTCTGGGGCCAGACAACCGTCTCCTCAGGACCATGTATCAAATTAACCATTAAAAAGAAAAAAAAAAGCACCACCTCGCTCCCCCTCAGCAGCATACTGGGAACTAATGAGAGATGCACCATCAGCTGCACAAAGAACCCACTCACCACCTCAATGGAGTGTTCTTGGTAATAACGGAGAAGAGGTGTTGAAGACAATTTGAACCCTTACAAGAAGTATACGTATTACCCATCTAGCTATTGTGCTTGTGCGGTGACCATTTTACCTGTATCCTTGTACATGGTCAATCTCAAGGCTCATTTTCAAGGTGAGATGTTCAGCTCGAACTAATTCATAGTTAATAAGTTAATTAATTTTACGTATTCTTTCTATACAATTTATTTCTGTAATAATCTGCAAGAAGGCTCTTACTGTTGATTTTTTTTTTTAATTTTAAGTTAGACCAGTACAGTATTGTGACAATGTAAATATTCCTGTTCCAACATATCAATAGCAAAAACATTTGCATGTGACGATGATTGCAATTATTTGGACAATATTGTGGTATCATTATGTTGTGTTTCCCATTACAATTATATTACTTTCTGAAATTATATTTCACTCATCCATCTATGTCATGTAATGCTTGTTCTCAGTCATGGGTTTGTAGAGCAGAGGTGAGAAAACATTTGGGCAATATTGGTTGCATTTAATGCTTAAAATTAAAGGATGGGTCTGCTCATTTTTAGATGAGGACATTTTTAAATTAAAACGTATTTCAATTGGTGTATCCTGGGTCATCCCGGCTGAACCACACCCCAACCCCTATCACCACTCTCTCATTCACACCTATATGTTCTGCCCACACACATGTTGTTTGTCAACGTGTGGTTAGTGCGTTTCATGTTGCTGACTCTTGAAAAGCATTCGGTGCTCGGATAAATAAAGGGGCCAAAAGGGCTTTCGCTTGTCGCTCCATGTCATCAACTCTCCATGCCAAATTTGACGACTCAGCCTTTCTCTGCCATTTATACACTGTGAACAGTGGACTTTTCCTGTAGAGTCTACACATGTTAATGCAAGGAATACTGCCCTAACTGTAAGAGCCAAAAAAGCACCCTTACGACATACCGAATTCTTTTTCTGTGGTCATTGTGGTGCTTATGTGGCAAGGTCATGATTAAGATCAAGCCCAGTGGTGCCACAAGATGAAACAACAATCATCTTAGCTCATTGTTGTGAAAGGAAATATACATCATTTGTTTTAATGAGAAAAAATAGCACAGTTTAATATACTATATTACTTCATAAAACCCTACAACAATAAAAGAAATAAAATTGAAAACATTTAAACAGCTTTTTAGACACACTTTGTCATTCAATTCTATGCACATTGTTGGTCCTGATATGCATGCCTTGGCCTACTGGGGGTAGTAAATAGAGACGTAGGAATATACAGGGTGTTCCAGAAGTCTTGGGGTTATTGCAAGTCTTTATACCAACTGAACTATGAATAGTATCAGCATGAAACACGTACCATTTTAAAGCTAAATTCATTCAATGTTTTATTTTTATTTATTTTTTTGTTCAGATACAGAAATGGCGTTCATGCAACTAAAAAGGTATTTTCAGTCCTGGATTTTTTTTTAATGTGTGTTGTGTGACCAACAGTGGTCACATTTCTATTAAAAAACTTGAGATTAAATGCTTTCAGAATATGGCTCTCTGCGTTTTTATATCCTTTATATTCTTTGAGATATTCAAAATATGCCCAAGACTTTTGGAACACCCTGTGTACTGAAGAAATCCATCAGCAGTCATATTAATCATCTTTTGTAGAGGATAAGGACCATATGACAGTGTAGTAGTTTCCGTCTAAATGAGTTGCTAAACCTTTTGTGTTCAAATTATCCAATTGCTGAAAGGGTTACAAGTGCCGCATCTACTAGCCTCTCTATGAAGTTTCCCATTGTGCGCTAGCATTAAGCTAGCACAACAAAGGCTATGCTGGGAGTAGTTCTCTTATGTTTTCTCTAGCTTGACAGTAAACATCAAATGAAACTGGCAATAGGTAGCTTGAAGCCTCCTTTTAGAAAAAATGTTCACTATTTGGCAAAGTGCTACTTAATGTGACATGAGACGAGACACTGCCACCATGCAGCGCTTCCATCTCAAGTTTGCGCTTGCGAGTTAAAGCAAAAAGTTGGGGAATGATGAATCTCAAAAACTTGTTGGCTCATACCTTATATTGTGAGGCACTATTTAGTACACAGAAGAAAAATCACTTTTTCTTATCTTGGTTTATCTAACAGTTGTGCGTCATAATGACTGCAGGTCATTTGAAGGCTGTATTGTTCAGCTGCCATGACTGTCCATGATCAGTCTGCCAATTACATAGGCTAATTCTAAAACTCCGAACAAAGGAAGGTTCCTGCAGGATGGATCAAGTTGACACATGATGACAGATTCTTCTTGGTATCTTTCTCCCCCGCCCCCCGAGTAATATTTCAATGTTATGATGGCACTTTCTGCATTTTGATTAAATCAAGCTCGTATTTTTGTTCTTTCTTAAGGGCTAATCCGACTTTAAAATGTCTTTTTCAGACTCAAATCAAAATGCAACCCAAGAAACTTAAATGTGAACAGAATTGTTTTGACTCCCCTTATGAGAGATGACAGATGAGGACACCGCCTGTCTTTATTTGTATAGATGCAGTCAGACAAGTGTGCCTCTCCTCCTTAACTAGTGCAAGTCTAAAAATAAGGAGAATAAATCTAACATGCTCAGAGGCAGGTGAAGGGATGGGAACATCTGCTTGTTTTTTTTTTTTTTTTTTCATAAACAATATATGAGGTGCTTTTTGCAAGTCAAATCCTTAAAGATTTACTGCCGGCTTCACTCTGTGTTTTTTAAAAGGGCAAGATAACGCAGAGTGAAAATGGTTGCAAAAGTTTGGTAAATACAAAGTGAGGCACAAAATAATTGTCAAGGGAATAATATTTAACTTGAAAGTGGCAAAATGACTTGCTGCGACTGTTTGCTCTACCACGTTTCCACAGATCAGCATCAACACCTTCTCTTTGGGTTGGTTCCGATCTCTGTTGCCTCTTTCTCGGTGAGCGGGGGACCGGTAATGAAGGTCCTCAGATTCCTATGATGCATGTTATTGCTTTAAAGAAAAATCTCCTGGGCCAAATGCTTTTTGACTGCGAGTTGTGCAGTGACCTGTGCACATCAAGCTTTCCTCTGTTTATTGGGTTGTCTTCTTTCCACACTAATGGCCATAGGGGGCTGAGTCCGAGATTCACCTGACCACCGCTCACAAAGCCGGCTCTCCGGAACCGACAAGCGGAACGGAAATCACATTAACCCGGCCCCAACCAAAAGAAAAGCCCACGTACTCTCGCGCATGCAGTCTAAACAAAACAACAGGAGAATCTTAGCGTTTCTCTCCTTCGACGGGCGCGCGTGTCAGTCCGGCTCATCGTTGTTTACCGCCGCGCCGCCGAGGCCTTCTGCCACCCACACCTCCTCGGGCTGATGAGGTTTCAAAGGGGCGTCGGACAATGATGGCTGCTTGACCTACTCAGGCGCTGGAGAACTTTAATGGTCGGGGCATCATTTAGACCGGTGGTTCTCAAAAAAATTTCGGTGATGTACCACCTATGAAATGTGCTTCCAGCCAAGTACCCCTAGACCAGTGCAAAACATTAGAATTTTTTTTATTTTTTTATTTTATTTTTATTTTTATTTGTCCATGGTAAATAATCAACATAAAGTTTCAGACCTGTTCTCAAAAAGAAATAATTATAAATATTTTTCACAAAAAATGTAAACATAAAGTGTCCTCTTTTAAATCCTCAATTAATAAATATTTGTCCACAAAAAAAAATAAACATAAAATGTCAGACCTTTTCTCAAAAAGAAACAAATACAAAGAAATATTTGTCCACAGGAAAATATTCAACTCAAAGTTTCCTTTTCTAGGATCATTGTAGAAATCTGTTCACAAAAATAAATCATTAACTGGACAGGTAACAAGTTAGGTCAAACCTTTCTAGTATGGAGGAGAATCTAAAATAACCTACTGAACATAAAATTTGTTTTATGAACGTACTGTACATTTTCCTGAAATATTACATTTATTGAATAATTATTCTTAAAGAATGTTTGCATGCTTGTCCGTTTTACTTAGATTCGAGTACCCCCTGGAGTTTCTTAAAGTACCCCCCAGGGGTACCCTTACCCCAATTTGAGAACCACAGATTTAGGCAACATGCTGTCATTCACTTTGCCTTTTCAAGTGAGTCCGGGCAGGAGGAGGAATAGAAAGAGAGAGAGAGAACAAAAAAGAATCTCTTTAATATTGAAATAATAAATAATTAGCACGGCAGTTCACTGATTTTAAAACCTAGCAACTACAAAATCTTAACTTTAAATATAACTTGAAATATCAATCAGAAAATTATTTAGTAAAAAAAAAAAAAGTTAAAAAAGCAATAAAAACAATATATGAAAAGTAAAATCTTGAAGAACATGTGAGATTCATGATTATAATTCTTTTTTTGATGATTGGGATCAACCTTTGACTATTGTCATATTACCTGCCTGCCTGTATGTGTCCCCACATCATTTGTGCATAAATACTCGTTATTTGAAGGAAATTCCCTCCTGGAATTCAGTTCTAATAGCCCGCCAATGGGATTTTGACTACTAGCTTAAGATCTATCAATGTTTCTAAAGCAAATGTCTTGTATTTCAATATTTAACATGTGTAGCCCTTTTTGGTGTGCTTTTACTTTTACATTAAACTCCAACTGTGGTTACATCAAACAATTCGAAGCACATTTTTGGACATTAATTAGGTTTCTTTGATTATAACTTTTTTATGGTCACGAGAAGCCAAAATTAAAATCATAATTTAATCTCAATGAATTGCCCAACCCTACCAGACAGACAATCGGCAGAAAAATTAGGCCACTGCAGTGGCACACATCCCATGAAAGGTGACGGTAACACTAATTTAGGAATCATTTAGTCCACTTTTTTTTTTAATCAGGATTTTAAGTTTTCAGGTGAGTTTGCGTTTCTCATCTTTCATCTACTTGTGCAGTTGTGTGTCCAGAAGGCATCCAGCCTCATTTCTTTTCTCGCCTTTACATCGCACATCATCATAACCACCCCCTCTCAACAATTCTGCAGAGAATAAATCGACCATATTTCAGCTCAGATGCTCCCTGCCCATCCCTCGCTTTTTCTGTGGGGAGGGAAGTAGTCCTGGCAGTTTGTTGTTTTTATTTAATGCGCCGCTACTCCGATGTCATATTTTCTCTCTTTAATTGATGTCCGTGTCTGTGATGCTACTCGCTACACCCTTAAGAGAATGCCTTCTCCAAACAGACCCTTATCTTGCTTTAATAGGCCCGCCTCTCCTCTGAGACCTTCCGCTGTGTTAGGCCACTGCTTCCTTTCTGTGCCTTGGGTTTGAGCATTTACTGTTTTGCCCATTAGTTGTCTCTTCAGGCCCCACCGTTCCCCGCGCTCTATCTCAGACTAACACACTGCCACCGAGTCTTGCCAAAATTCTTTTACCTCCAGCTGCATTCTTTCCGACTCAAATGCAATCGGAAGGAATGCTTGTTTTCATCTCATTCCAGGTTTCTCCTAGTACTTGTGAAGTGTTACTGTATATATAGAAGTTACAGGAGGCACTTTGTCGACGTGCTAAATTGAAGGCGACTTCTACAGCCGACATCTTATGTGTCAATTGTAGATGTATCAAATAATGAGCAAAAATGTATGTGTACAACCATGCCAAAGACTAACATTCTCTTCATAACAGGTCTGTGTAAAATTGTAATGAAGATTTGCTTGCTTTATTCTATTTCCTCTCTCATTTTTCCTATCCTCTTTAGGTTGTTTGGATGATAATTTCAGCCAGCACAGGTTTTCATACTTTCTCATGGTGATCCTGCAGCTTTAAATGACTAAGACCTCCCCAACTCAACCCCTGAGAGCCTGCACCTGTTCTAAAGGACTGATTTATCAAGCGCCCAAGAAGTGAGTGCCAAATTCCACATTTACCCTAACAGTCGTAATACAGACCTCATTTTTTTAATTATTTATTTTAAAAACAAGTCTTGCTCCTCGATAATGTTCATCGTTTTCACCATGGAACATTTGGGAGAACAGATGAAAAATTGTGTTTGAAATATTGGAAGTGGAAGAGGTGAACAAACTTATACAAATTGTTAGAGTGCAAAAATGACCCAGGCCATTACTATTATATTATACATGTGTTCTTTTTCTTATTATTATCTTATCATACATCATATTTGATATATTACTTCATTTTACTTAAATGAGTCAATACATAGTCTGACATTTAAAGACAGATTTAAAATTAGACATCCTACCATAGGCAAGCTTTGACCATTTCAAAACTTTGCAAGACCACTGTAAAACTTCACTTGTTTTAAATGTATCTCATCAGATTCTATTAAAAAGCTTGTTATCCGTATGTTTTCTTTAAAAAAAATGCTCATATTTTTTAAATGGAGGGCCGTATATTGATGACTTGAAATGTGTCGAAAACCTTTTTGTTGATCGCTATCCTAAAGGTCTCTTCACAAGTCAGAAATAAAGCCCGAGAGTTAAAGATAAGGCAAAGCGACGACGGTGCGGCGGCGGTACCTGTGAGCCGTCTTTTGAATCACAGCTGCCAGCACGCATTGATAAATCGACAAAGTAGTTTGTTCTAGCAAATTTAACAATGATATATCATTATCACAACTTTGGGAGGAAATCTATAAAATCAATGGGCCTGCCGGAGGAGCGGGATTAGTATTACTAACACGCTGAGAGAGTGTTAAAGTGCCCGAGTATGGATCTCAGTTGTGGCTCGGATCAATGGCATTTGTGGACACTGAGCTCAATAACAAGCCATCCAAGAAGTGGTTAGAAGAAGAAAGAAATAGATGTGAAAAGCAAATTTGCTGGTGGAGACACTAATATCCTGTGCGCCTGGCTGAGCATGAGCCGTGTGGCTGCTAGCGGATGAAGACGAGGGAGTAGAGGGCAGGAGAGGAATAGATTCCACTTTTCAAATGATACACATACAATTGTGCCTGTCTTTATTGATGTGCTTCCATCAGTGATATTGACAGACAGGCCAGAAGAATGTAAAATACATTGATCCAATGGGGTGGGGAATATGTTTTGACGGAAACAACTTGATTTAGATATTGAGTGCTTTAAAAAAATGCAACTGATGCCGACGTGTTTATTGAGAATACAATAAGGGAAAGATCTTTGCCTTTTTTTTTAAAGAGTTGTCGTCTTTCCGATACAACAGTCATTTCATTCCTTCTTGCTGAGGCAGGCAAAGGTAATGTTGCAGGAATGTTGAGGGGTCGAGTAGGCGGAAAAGGGAAATAATGCCATCAAATATTAAAACAGTAACACCATTAAGCCACTAGCAACCCCCTTTTTACAAGTGGAATATACAATATCATTAATTGAGAATATCTAATTGTATTTTTCCTTTGGCTGTGCCATAGTTTTATCGAGTACCTGATGTTTTTGTGACACAAAGCACATTACCAAAAAAAAAAAAAATGTCAACACATCTTAAATAATGTAAAAAAATAAATAAATCTCAATAATAGGACTGTGATGAAAAGACATTGTTGAAGCATTGAATGTTCAAAAAACAAAATCTCCAAACATCTCTCAAGAATATGAAGTCAAGTCAAATTTTGGGACATGAAATGTTTTTTTTTTTCCTTTTTTTTGAGACAGTAATTTAAATAGATCATTTGAAATGTATCCATTAAATATAGAAGCAGATCAATGTGCAGGAAGATTTAATTTTATTGCACATTTTTACATTTGAATTTCTGGGTATGTAAATGGAATTGGTTTGGTGGGTTGGCCCATATCCAACCAAACAGAATAAACATCAGCCTACTTTAACTGACTGCTTGTAGTCCTGTCACCCTAAATTTGAGGCTGAAATGCCTCAGGTAAATCAGCAGTGCACAGTACCTTGCTACCGCTTTGTCTTCAAGCTTTCAACTTTATTTCACTGTCAGAGGAAAATGTTTTTGAAACACAGCAGGGGTACACATCGATGCAGCATATTTTTGATTGTTTACAGCATGTATTTCGGAACTGTTCGTTTGCACATTGTTGCTCATAATCAACGAATCAGATTTGAACATATCTGAAGGTCAGAGTTATTCATTTTTTTTTTTTTGCTAAATTTCTTTGTCCTCTCTCTACCACTCACGATTCACATGCGCGTTGAATGCTCCAAAGCAGCCTGCGTGGAACATAACCATGCATGTAAAAATGTGACCTCACATCAACTTCGGTTATATTCATTGCGGCCACAATCAAATGTCTTCATCTGCAAAGATGCATTGTGTTTCCCGTCAGTCATTCTGATTGCTTTTGTGCTTTGTATTTTTGATTGTCCATCCAATTGGCGCAGAGCTTTGGCTTCACGAGTAACTATTGGCAAGTAGTACAAGGTAGGACAAACAAAAGATGACGTCCCGAAAATGACAAGCGGGTCTTCGTGCAGCACAACCATGCCAACAATTCAACTGACTAGTAAGGAGGAAAAAATACAAAGGACAGAGATAGATTAAGCATAAGGTGATCATTCTTCTGCTTTAAAAATAATGCCAAGTACAAAAGAGACAAGAAAAGGTAAAAGACAGATGAGCTATTGTGACAAGACAGGGTTGTGTGGGCTGGACAAAAGATGAAATATGGACCGCTCCTGATGGGGACAGTTTTTTTTTCACCTCTATTATGACGAGGATGACGGCCAAAGATGTGCACAAGCTGCAATTAAGCAGCGTAATGAGTCGCTTGCTCTTTTGATGACACAAGGGAGGAACACTTGTGACGTTGAAAATCTTCTCTTTCAGTGATGCCAAAGAACTTTCTGACAGAGCAGTTATCACAGCATGCCAAATTGCTCCAGTTCAAGACATTTTTTTTTTAAAGTTCAGTTTTTTCAGCGTTTTGCAGCATGCTACAAAACAAAAGAACTACACAGCCGCCACCACTCTAATCCAACTCTAATTTGCCATGGCAGGGTCCCTCCTTGTGGGGGGTCTGCATGGACAGAGAGGGGATTTTTTTGTTTGTTTGTGCGTGTGTGTGTGTTGGTGACGTGTGCATATGTGTGACGGGGGTGCGGTGGGCGCAAGCAATTTTGTCTAAAATACTGCAATTGTGCCCGAAGATTGAACAGCACAGAGCAGTAATGCTCATTTTCTTGTCTATTCATTATCTCCTCTGTATTTACTCCGCTTGTGTATGCTTCTCACAGGGAATAAGATCTGCTGAAAGGATGCTGCGGGCTTCCTAACTAAACTTCACGGTTGAGTTAAACTTAACCTGTAGTTATGTTATGAAAGCAGGAGGAAAAGCAAATTATTACTTTCATCTCTTCATTGCTCGTCTAATAAAACGGAGTTATTCGAGTTCATTTGCAATAACAGACAAAAGCCAGTCGAGAAAATACATAAACAACGAATAAAACCTTATTGATTAAATTGAATAAATGTAATGAAAATCTCTTATCTGTATGAAAATTCCAATTTTGCAGGCTTGTATTAGCGCAAAGGCAATTATTCCTTTTTTGGGGACAAGCCAATTATATACTGTATAATACAACATATGCCATACTGTAGGAGTTTATGCTTTTGTTTCTCTTTGAAAATAAATCTTCTCATAAATGATTCATTCTTGGTGAGAGATCATCTGACAAGAAATAATAAACCAGTACTAGGCCAGTCATATTTACATTCAAATAAATGCAGATGAGGACGTTCATATGAATAGATGTTTGTCACAGACTAAAACATTGTTGTCATTGTCCCCCTCAAAGACTATCAAAGCTGATTTGCAGCTTTGTATTTCCCACCATCTGATTGGACATGGTGTCACTCAGATTGGAGATGCAGAGTTCAATTTTTGTCTTTGCCGTTTAACGATACACAAAGTCTCTCTGATTCCAGGTATGAAAATGGCTTGGTTTGTGTTGCTGTTGAAAACCACATTAGTTTGCGAGTGGTGATCTTTAGTTGATCTTTTGTCTTATATGAGTTTAACACACTCTTGAAGCCAAGTGTGATATGAATGAAATGTATGGAATTTAAATTGACAAGGTGCATTAGTAGAATGCCATTTTAAAATTGTAAAAGCAATATTTAGAAGAAAAAAAGCAATAAAACAACTTTGCCTCATTTTGATCGACCAGTATTTATTTTTGTAGAGCCGAATAAGTTCAATGTGAAGTACTGTCCACTGACAGTGTAGACCTATAGTTTTCTAATGAAACATGAAAAGTTGAGTACGGGAGCGACATTATATTTGTTGGCATTATTGTTTGAATGATGTTGGGGTTTTCAAGTCAGTCTTTTGTAAGTTAGCAATTCAAATTGAAGTGGTTAACTTGGAAACTCTTAATTCGTGGTTAATTTGCCTTTATTTGAATGTAAACCTAACCTATAAAAGAAACTATAATTAGGTTTAGTAAATTTGATATTGGTTATTACAATGGATATTACTTTATTGCTACAAGAGAATAGAATAGAATAGAATAGAATGGAATGCCTTCATTATAATTGTATAGCTAGTACACAACAAAATGGGAGCACTGCTTTGATTGGAGCACACCAAATATATATATATATATATATATATATATATATATATATATATATATATATATATATATATATATATATATATATATACACACACAGATAATGAACAATAAATAGGATGAATATTATAGAATAAAAATTGCATGAGATGCAATTATTCTTTTGTTCTTTTCAGTGTATTCTTGTTTTTTTTGTCATTCTAAATGTCACTAGATTTGGGGAAAAGCTGTCTCTGAGTCACTTTGCTCTTTTGAGCCCTGTAGCATTGACCAACAGGCCAACAGTTTGGAAGATTAAAGACGGGGATGAATTGTGTCTCCAACAATATTCTCGCTGTAATCATGTAAGGAGAGCTCGCAGTCTTCCAGGGCGGGTCGACAGCGTCCAGTGATTTTGCGAACGGTGTTGATCAGCCTCTGCATCGCCTTTCTGTTTGCTGCAATGAGCCCTGCATACCACACTGTGATGCAATACGCTAGGACACTGTCAATGGTGGTCTGGTAGAAGCTCACCATCAGCTGTGATTTTTAGAAGTAGAGTTGGTACTGGGGTTTATGTTCCAGGAAAGGTTGTCAGAAATGTGGACTCCTAGGAGCTTGTTTGAGCGGACCCTGGAGAGGACCTTCAAACTAAAATAACATATTGGGGGGAGAGTAAAATTATAATACGGTAGTGCACTGACATACACCTTTAATTCAATATTTGCCAACACTCAAAATTGAAAGGACCTACACTGCATTACCACCTTTCTCTATTGAAGTGAATGTTCATTCCGTTCTAGCCATCGCAGAAGCAACACAAATCTTTTTGGTGTATATTTTAATCGGGAAAAAAATAACACACTGCTATTGTACTAATCAATGATCTGTATGCTAAACTTTTTGATGTAGCCACCTTGACCTCACGGGCACAGTTAAAAGACATAAAGATATATAAAGCCAAAGAAGTAGTAATATTAGCTGTTCTTTGCGAAGGATAAATACGTGTACGTTTTGTAGACACGTGTTGCTTCACCACTTGTGTTAAAATGTAGATCAAGACACCACTTTCAGTGCCATGCCTTATTTGAAAAGGCAACCCGCTGATCACATCTTTCGTAGCTATTGATAGCATCACTCCCACCAAATGGTCACACTTCATTACTACAGTGCCCATTAAGCTTACAATTAAGAGGAGTGCCGGTCGCAAGTGTCATCACTCTAGTCACAACAGACAAATACGTAATCGCTGGCAGACAAAAAGTATTTTACATGATGTGAATTCTTGGCGCCAGCAAGGAAAGAGTTAAGCATCAGCTGTTTCGATTGTATGCTTATTTGTAATATAAATGGGCAGTCTGTCACTGAAAGTGATTCAGTTGTGTGTTGTTACTGTATTTTACTTGTATAGTATAGTCAATAATGGATGAGAAAACGTTTTATGACAATGTGTTAGGCAAGTTTTTTAATGAGATTGACTGTGAGATTGTGTATTTACAGTAACTGTTAGCAGTACTAATGTGTACTTCCCATTGTGACTAAAAAAAAAAAAAAAAAAAAAAAAACTTGGCACAACTGTAGGGAGAGCCCTGAGGCAGAAAACCCCAATTATTCCTCATCACTGCTATTTGTAGTAAATCTGCAAATTTAGTCAATTTAGTAGAATTCATTAGGTATTGCATTTCTCAGGTCCATCCTGGCTGTGCAGAAAACACAGAAATGTGAATCAAAAGGGGTGCGGTTCTGGTGACAACAATACATTTCATCTGTATGTTGTGCCAAAGCAACACGGTTCAACAGTAAATTCTGGGGGAACATTTCCTCAGGGCACCTATAACCAACTCCCTAAGAAAAAAAACAGGAGTTCTGAAGGAATACCCATTTTCCCCCCTTCCTTCCAACTTAATTACTGATATTTCTGCGTAATAGGTGCCCGATTTAACAGAGATAATTAGGTGGGATATTGAAGTGGGCCTCCAGGGGGCTCGGCTCTGCTGGATCATGAGGGGAAGACACAATCTTTTCAAATTATTCTGGGGGGCAAGTGCTCCCAAGCAGCTTATGCAGCTAAGGCATGGTAATTCAATTATATTTTAACCTGCTGAGGGTGGAGTGGCAGGACTGGACCAGGCTGGGGCGAAATGGCACAGACAGGATTTACACTTAATGTAATAATAGAGCAACAACACTGAGCTATATGTGGCAGAAAGTGGAGAAAGAGACAAGCAGACACTCTGCTCTTTGTTAAGGGTCTGTTCAGAGCTAATGGAGGCTTTTGTCGCATTATGTCGTAGAGGGAAAGTTCAAATTCGCTCTTCCTTGATAGAAGTGCTTGGTAATGTGGAAAAAGTTGGTTACACTTGAGCTACAGTTTAAAATCAGCCTCAGTCGGTAGCATGCATACAAAGTTGTAAATACAATCAAGTAATTCACGAGTAATCATTGTCAAATTAATTATTGTGATTATTAACTATCAATAAATTGTTTAGAGTAATGGTTATGAAATTTAATTACTAAGTAGCACTGATGAAATACTTGGCTCTTCCAAGTTTCACCATTGTGAGCAACAAAGTACTCTATGAGCACAGAAGCGGAACTATCGTCAAAGACACAGATTTCAATCCTAAACATTTTATTTAAAATACAGTATGCATAGTTTGAACAGTAATATCGTGCTTAAATATTGCAAAATATAAAAATACTATATATTAAAAAAGACATTTTCAAAGATTAAATTCAACTGTATTCTGCTAAACTGTTGAATACAACGAAACTGTGCTTGAGCAGTAACTTTCACGTACAACTAGAGGGGGCTCATGTACCGCTGATGGTACTAGTATTACACTTTATGACTCACTGGCGTACAGGGCTGCCATGAAAAATCAATTATGAATATTAGTCAACTAGTCACTTTAATTTTGCTTTGTTTTAGCACGCCTCATTTGAACATTTCAGTCCCAGCGTGTGTTTTCTTATGTCGAAAAATTCCACATGAATTGTTTTCACTGTTTCACTACTTTCACTCCTCTATGGAAGACGAATAAGATGACCCTGACTGTGCATGCCACCCCTGACCACTCCTCACTGAGCTGATGTGACACGCTGGTCACCCCAAAGAAAAATGACTGGCTACGCCCCTGATTTCAATGTCAATTGAATTAGGCTAATATTTATTATTTTGTCCAACCCTACTCCTTGATGTGGACATTCATCCTCTATTGATTGTTTTCTACAATGTGTTAAGATGGCTGCCTCACACTGGTCAGAGGTGCTCCCATAGCAAACTCAGGAACCCTCCCCTCCAAAAATCTCTCCCATCTCCACCTTCCGCAATCTTGCCACTCACCCGAGCCTAAATCTAACCCCAAACTTCAGCCCGGCATGACAGACAGGCCCAGTTAACGGTCCCTGCGAGCGGGGGAAAGAGAGGCGAGCAGAGAGGTAAAAATGACTGGAGCGCAAATGACAGGTGTAGTTAAATAGTGGTGAGCAGAGAGGCTTGAGGACAGAGCCGGCCGGGCCAGCACTGTAATAAACAGGATGAGGGAGCTCAAGCGTCACATGACTTTCTTCGCTCTTCCACCAACATTGTTCCCCAGGCAAACGAAAAAAAAAAAAAAAAACGGGAGAAAGTTAACTTTTTTCCTCATTGTAAAGGATTTCCTCCTTACAGTCGTTGTTTTTCTTCATGTTGATCCTGCTGCACCACTCTAATATAGGCTACTTGCAATATCTAAGCATTTTAATATCACTCCGTGCGCTACTTGAATTGTAAATGGGCAAATGGAGGCCATTTTGTTTAGACCCCTTCTGACTCATTTAGATGGAGATGGGAGGGATTTGCCTCCACTGCTGATCTGCATCTATTTTCTTTGCCTTTCATCCTTTTTCTATGTTGCTTTTTTATCACCAGCCTCCCATCAGATGTCACCAAGCCTCATGTTTAAAATCATCTGTTCTTTTTTTTTTTTTTTCCCAGGCATTATGTCCCTGCCGGGCAGTGCGACATGGGGGAGGTTATGGAATAGATTGGAAATGTGCAACCGGCAGTTAGAGGACAAGAGGGAACAACAATGTGGATCCGGCAAGGACATTGTCCATCATCTACATCTAACTTCAATAGTTTGTGACACCAGCAAAAACAATAAGAAGATTATTAAAAGAAACATATCATTGCTGTTCAATGACAGCAGTGTTCGGCATGTCACATTACAGTTTTTTTAAGGGGCAATAAAATAGCAAAACATTTCATAATAAAAACACACTACAAATGACCATTATTAGACAGATTTATCGCCAAACGTGAAAGTATTTGTCTTCACCGGGACTTCTTTGAATACAATAATGGCTTGTTATGATGCACCTGGTACATATAACTTCTTTTTATGTTTGTCTTAGATTGTGATGATGTTTTACAAGGTAAACCAATATACGGCGGTACCTTGAGCTTTGGGTGACGAGACTTACTTTTTTTTTTTTTGATTATCATTATTTGCGTTGACTTAAAGAGTGCTTTACGGTGTCAGTGACCTTTCCGTATTTCACAACAAGCAGTTGTATGGCTAGTGATTGTTCTAAGAAGAAGTTTCAAGCCCTCAATGACCATTCCTGTAGTTGAAAGAAGTATTGCACTTTTTTTCAAAATAACCATCTAGCTTTGGTTTAGATAGATCTACTTAGCTTAAATCTAGAAAACAATGTGACAGGCCATATTGTGGTGTTAAAACCCGATAGCCAATGGACATTGTAAACAAAGGGTGGAGCATTGCATGTAAACACATAGCAGTACTCACAGGTATGTACCAGTAGTCTTTATCCTCTGAAAAGAGTGACAAATATTTGCATCCTACTGAGAAGTGTTGATGCGGAGCACTCGAACACTCTTAGCTAGTGGATAATTTATGCTAGAAGCAGCCATAATGGATGCCAAGCCACCGGTAACCACTGGCAACGGGTGCCATATTTCAGTGCCGAAGTCAGCGTAAAGAAGTTGTTCGCTAGCGCACAGAATTGACGATTGAATGTGTTTCCAGAAATAAAAGAAAAAACTACTTTGTGTTGTTTGAATCAGGATCAGAGTGACACAGATGCAGAAGAGAGACTGTTTCAAAATAGAAGACAATCCAGGCATTCATGTCCATATGTTGAAGTTGTTCTTACTGTCAAGCAGAGACTTAATAGTTGTTGCTTCAGTTGGCTTGAAATATTTTCTCTGATGTGCTTCTTGATAAGTGGGTATTCGGGGCAAGAACAAAAAATGCCTCAAGCATTTTTTTAACCAAGGTACTGAAATTACTCAAGGACTCGTTTCAACCCTGAACAGAATCCTGCGGAGTGCTATTTATTTATTTTTTTTATCCAACGTCATTCGTACTTTTGGTGTGTTCACATAAAGTTAATGGGAAAAGAAAGTATGTATATGAAGCACAGGTCTGTCAGCTATAAAAACAACATAATAGCGCATGTTTTTATTGGATGTTTAGCTGCACAGTTTTTCCCAAAAGATTTTGACAAGCTTTTTTCCTAAAACATGCTGCTCATCGCTGAATGAGTTTACTCCTAAGCCTTTTTTTTTTCTTCACTGATACTACTCTTGCTGCAACTCCCCTTCCTGTCTTCCTGCTTCCCTTCCCTGACTCTCATTGCGCCGTCTATCTGATTGGTATTAAAGGGATTATCAGTGCTGCTGCCATAATTAGAAGTAATGCACCACAATTACTCATATAGATCAGCAGGATTAAACTTTCATCGTGAGAGGCTTGCTTCCAGGCAATACATCTAATGCGTCCTGATCACATGGCCTTAGTTGATATCTTTATGTCAGCATTATAAAACACTCTCGGCAGATAATTGTTGGCTCACCCACCCGCGTTGACTCTCACAAGTACTGGAGAAGTAAAAGAATTAGAGTGTGATGCCATATACTGCAGGATGACTCCAAATTTGCTGCTGCCCACATTCTCCTCATCTGTGTTCCCTACATCGCTGTATATCACAGAAAACTCATCTGGGAGTAGCTAAATTTAGCAGGTCCCTAAACAGAGATGATGAGACAAGCATCTGTCTTTATCAGCAGTGGTTAAGTCGTAGTGGGAAGCTCAGCACTTGTAATTCATGCAATATTTAGATGAAGAGGTCAGAGTGCTCCTGAGGGGATAGACGAGCACGTTGTATGAGATACATGAACCTGACCAGAGGTGCCAGCATTGCTGGTAGATAGTGCTTTTAACTTGTCAGGAAATGACATTGAGAAGGCCAGTGTTTGATCTCAAGTGTTTAGATTTTAAGGTTTACTCCAACACGGAAAAATAGCAGTACCTTCATAAAATCAGCCTCAGTTATATGCCTGCCTGATTAAAGCATGTCCCGAAATTGTACAACAGTCGATCTCACCCCTGTTTTTATCACATATTTTTTTATTATAAGCGCAAGTGTAATAGTTTAACTTAGTTAACCTTTAATATGTCCACAACAGTCCAGTGTTTTGCAACATTCAGTTTATTACCACATTGTACCGCAACATGCCAGGCAGCGTTAAAGTCTAGCCTAGCGGAAGAGACGCGGCATAAGAGCTCGAAGAAGACGAAGAGAAGATTTACAACTTAGCTCCAGTTATTATCAATCTTCCTATATGAAGGGACCATATACTGAATGCCTTTGTGTTTTGTTGTATGCTTTGCTTGTGTGTTGCTGCTCTGTAGAATAACTGTGATATTTATGCTAATTTAAAGTAGCATGTCTGTTGTGTTTAATGAAAGTTAGATGAAATCACATCGTTAGTTGCGGGCCTGTTCTGCAAATAGCTTACAAGTGATAGAACATTGTTGATTTTCTATGAATTTTACAAACAATTACAGTATAAATGTATTACGTTTACATTACATATTACACTTGATATACATACAGTATTTACTCCAGCTGTTCCTTAATTATTTTGAAAAATCATTAACATGATCGGTGTCTTCACATCAATTGGTAGCCTTACGTAAACTCAGTACCAAAGAAGTAGCTCTCAGTTTCACAAAGGTTGGTGATCCCTGGTCTAAAGCATATGTGAGGGGTAAAACTATACAAACAAAATTATATGGTGTCTGTATAGCATGGATTGACACCTATCGCACGTGGTACAGGAACATAATCCCCGGGATAAATGGTGCTTCACTATCATTTTTTTCAGCACTCACATTGTAGGACACCAGCCGTACAATTGTACCATATGAAACACTCACGCTTTTGTTTTTTTTCCTCAGGAATGTCACACAGCATTGTTACTCTCAATAGTGTTCAAATCAAAGCGCAATACAGCAAAGAAAAATCGAGCATGACCAGATTTGATCTATCTTTGTTGACTGCCACTGGAAAGTAGATAAGCAAACCATTTAGTGACAGTTAAAGTTAGTGAATGTCTCTTTTAAATCCACAAAGGTGTTCAGAGAGAGAGAGTCCTGCTTTTAAACTCATAATTCATGTAAAAATACAGTATTGCTGATTTTCACTGTGATTTTGAGTTACTGCAAATTTTTATATGCCTCATAAGTTCTCTAAAAGTCTTAAATTTGCCATAGAACGTTCATAGATAAAAACATTTTGGTAAAATATGTAAAATTACTAAAATATGCAAAGGAGAGGGAAATGTTGCCTTTTTGAATTTGCATTTCATCTCACTTTTGCACCACTTACTCAGGCAATCACCTGTATGGATTAATTGAGTTCCTTTTTTATACTGTAAGTAGTCCATGCAATTCATGTTTGTATCTATATGATTAATTTTAGGATTTAATGAGGTCAAGTATTCAGATCTCAGGGCATTTTCACAATTTGTTTTAGCTTAAAAGTTATGCTACTAACTAAATACGCATAAAAGACCGCAGGAAAAGGAATGACTACTCATCCAGTTAATTTGAACTATTTAAATGACTCCATAGAAATCAGACATGTGCAATAATTCTATCGATTGAAGTCTGGTGCCCCTGGTTTATTATCTGCGTTTACTACATTTAAATGATCCGTCTGCTCTCCTGTCGGCATCCTCGGCGCCGATCGATTAGCTCCACTGCTGATATTCAGGCTTTCATCCGACTTGCCGCCTATCTCTCCCTGGCTTTGTGACCCGGGCCGACTCTCGCCTCACCCCTGTGTTGTTCTCCGAACTTTGATGGCAGCATCCATATCCATGTCATCGTGCTGACACCGTCCATCCTGCATCAATAAGCCGTTAGAGAAGCAGGTTTTTCAAAGATGAATAATTTATAGTGCTGATTAGAAACTCTATCCAAGGTGGTGGATCTTGTTACTTGTATGGTTGTCCTGGATCTTTCTTTACAATAAAACATGGCTCCATCTGATTAGAAAGTTGGATGGCACAGAGCTTATTGGGGGTGTGCGTTAAGTTGCATATTGTGTTTGGACTCCTTAAAGTTATCAATTTTTGATCATTTTATTTGCCTCTGCCAACTTTGTAATTGTACACCATCGACTGAAGAAAAACACAGTAGATTTAAGTGCAGTTCTGGAGCAAAGGGGCACAACACAAGGTTGAAATACAAACTACTGTCATTCCCTAGAAACAAGGAAAATTGTATTTCTTCCAAATGTTACGTCTTTGGACTCAGTTCCATCTCCCGTCGCTTCAAATCTCTGGAAACATACTTTTTACAAAGTTGTTGGGCCTTCGTGTGCTCCTACCACTAATTACAGTCTGGACATATATGTCTAGGTGTTGGTTATCAATGAAGATTTTTTGTTTTTTATTAACCTAACTGATATACTACGGGTGCAGTTTATCACCAAATTATGTTGTCACTCATCGGTGAGACGTGAGACATCCTGGTCACACTTTTTTTTTTTTTTTTTTTTTATCAGTTCCGTGTTGATTTCAATGTGCAGGTTGTGATGGTACCATGAAGTTTATATCTGTGGATCTACTCAGTTATCATCAGCTGGGGTGAAGTGAATTTTTTGCTTTTGTAAGTTTACTTCAGTTGTTTTTTCAAAGTTGCAGCAACAAAAAATTCAACAGACAACGACAACATATTAAGGCTGCTGGATTTCTCCAACATTAAGCAAACCTGCACAATTAATAAGATCCAATACAAGATTTGGTACAATTTTTTTTCTTGGTATTTTTGTATGAGTAACATATACTTAGATAGATACTTAAATAGATACTTAGAAAAATGACCACCTGCAGCTCTCGTGAATACATCATCTCATCTCGCGCTGTACGTTTGGTACAAATATTAATCCCAAATCAGAGAAAAAGCCCTCACAACCAACCTTAAAGTATCGCCATTCATTTGAAACACACCTCATGGTATCTATGAAATATAACTTGATGATTTTCAGAAAAAAACAAAACAAAACAGATTTATCAGATGAATTTAAAAAAATAAATATACATTTTTCCCCAATGCATTTCATTGGGTGTCAATTATACGCAGATTTTCACTATTTCTGGTCCCTTTTACTCGAGAGTAGCAGGGGCCAACTGTAAACATACTTTGCAAAAAGTAACTGCCTTTTAGGTGCTCTGTATTGCTCAATCAAGCGGGAAAAAAAAGATGAATTCCATAACTGAAGTTTAAAGGATGTTTGTTATTGAAAAATTCAGAGGTGGACATTATGTCAGTCGGCCGTTACATGTGCATGCTGGAAATCGTTCGAGAACATACAGGCCATTTGGTCGACGGTTTTGGCCGATGTTTAAATGGCCAAAATCAGCTAGGCGATTAAGGCAACCCAGAGGCACCCAAACAGCTTTGTAAACTACAGAAACATCAATTTCAGCAATCTCAAAGCGAATACGTTTCTTCCAAGCATGAAGCCGATGTGAGGAGTGTGACAGGCCCGATTGTCCTTCACTGGGGCGCGCTTCTCTTTGTGCTTGGCGCGGGCTTGCAGTGTGCAACATGGACCTCTAATCATACAATAGCTGCGAGTGTGTGTTTTGATGGGGAATGGTCCCTATGTTCATTAGCACAGTCAAAACGCCTGCAGGCATAGAGAGTGAAGGCAAACGAGGAGGGATGGGCTGGCTTGTATGGAAATAGAGCGGCGTGTTGTAACCGTTCATCTGGTTTTGGCCTTTGAAGTGAGCTGTTGGGCGCTGCGGACGGCCTTGTTCTTGATAATTGCATAAATGATCTCCATGGAGTGCAGAGTTGTGCTACAACCGAACTAATCCAGGGGCAACCCGCTGATTTGACTGAGAGCTCTTTGCTATGTCAATCTAACCCCCCCACCCCCTTCATCGCTCTTAGACACCCTTCGCACAAACAACAGCACATCTTTCATTCTGTTTTGGCTGTTTATTAGGCTAACTCAGCAGGAGGTGTCATGGTGGTGATGTGGTTACTGGATGTGTACGGGGGGAATGCGAGCCTTTCGGCTCCCCAAGCTTAGCCACGCGCTTACTGTAACTACTTGACATCATACCCTATACTTGCTCTCCATTGAAATGTAAATGAGAGGCAGCCCTGTTTGCAAATCAGGGAGGAAGAATTAGTCAGGAGAACTTTGAAACAACAACGACGCACACGTCCGATCCGATCCGATCCGAGCCGGGCTGTTGGCAATCAGACAAGGCCCGTTCACCTTTCCTCTGTAGCAGCACAGACGCTGGTGGGTGGTGGGGCATTTGCAACAAGCAGAGTGTTTGGCCTTTTGGAGCCTCAACAGGGTTTTAAGCAGCCGGCGGAGCCCAGGGCCAAGCATGCCGACCTCCGTGCCATGTGGTGAGGTCAGAGCAGAGGGCGAGGCCAATCGGGAACGCGGATCACTGAGAACTGATCTTTACAGGTTCGAGGTAAAACAACAGCATCTGTGTCTGTGGACAAGATGAAGCTCAGTTCACCGAACCGCTTGCATATTTGTTTGAAAGAACACGAGCTCAAGATCTTCGCTTGATCAAGACAAATGGCAAAAAACAAGACATCTCCGGTAATAATAGATTATAATGTCAAATTTACATACAGAAGCAATGCTTCAAAGAAACGGGTGTCATGTTAGTATTTTGGTGCCAGGCGTAACGAAGAGCCCCCCTTTGCGCCGTCCCAGGACAGGCCCAGTGGCGGCGTATCAGGTAGACCAAGGTCCCATATAAAAGCGGCCCCTATGAATTATAAATCATAGGCCACTGGAGCCACGGCCTGTGGGATACAGAGGGGGTAAAAGGGACTGTATTCCCGGAACAAAGGACTGCCATAGGAGGGGGTGAGGTGGAGGCTTGATAAAGAGGGTGGGGTTGGGCATGTGTGTGAAAGAGTCATACTGGACACACTCTCAAGACTGGTTTAATAACATTTGGAGTAAAAATTACCCGACTTGTTTCAAAGGGGACAAAATCATAATTAGGCCAGTTTTGACAAAATTGTTGGGGTTGTTTTAACTGTTACTTTGGCCAAAACTACCAGATTTTATTTCATATAACTGAGCCAGAAATTATATTGGTTGGTCCCTTTTGACCCATTTTGGGGTTATTTTAGACTCAACTGCTTTTACAGTGCTCTGGTACATTAAAGATTTAATTGTATGCCACTGCTTGTACGAACGGACAAGCTGACGGAAGTAATGTGTTTGATTGCAAAGACCTTTTAACAGGAAAGGAATGATGCCTCATGATCTATCTGTTGAAAGTTTTCATAGGTAATGGCGTGCCCGCGACTAGAGTTTATAATGCATGCGAATGTTTTATTCATTATTATTTCATCTGTTGAATATCCTGTAGTTAACTGCAAGTTAAGGGAAATGGATCAGAGGAAAAAAGCTTTGCCCAGTAAACACGCACACAGCATTACACTTTAAAGAGGTTAGCAAAACTTCCAACAGGATGACCTTGTTTCTTAATCATTCAACTGGTATTTAAAGTGCATAGTTTATTGATATATTAAAAAACACCTCTTTTATTTCTGAATATACCTTTACTTTGTGCTCATAGGTCAGTGGAGTGTAAGCCCAGCAGTCAGAGGTGACTGGATATAAATATTCTCTCTATTTTTTTCTTTTTTGGGTGGGGCTTACTGATGAAAGGTTGATTGATATGGTGTCAAGCGCTCTGTGATGGATTAAATTGTGTGTGCAGACGTTGCAGCCCTGGCCAGTCATGGCTGTTGCTGCCTTGTCCGCCAGCCACCGCTGCGGCAGCTTTACGAAAATTTGATTTTCGCAGCACAGAAACACATGGCAGACCCTTTCTCTCCGCTGCCTGACTTCCATTTAGTTTGAGAGTGCACAAGTGATTCTTTATTGGATGAAATCTGCGCCGGATTGGATAAAGTGTTAGAGCGCTGAGCCATCTATCACTATCACGCCCCAGCTCCAGTTTCATTTTAAAAGAAAAGAATGAAAGCAGGAAAAAAAACATAAGAAGAAGAAAAACAGACAGCCATAGGATGTTGGAGATTTGAAAATTAACTGTGGCAAGGAGGAAAAACGATCTATCCTCCAACCACTAAGCCTGTTTCCTCTCTTGGAGGATACCAAGCGTTTCTCTGTAGAGATGTCTTCAAGACTCACTTCTCTCATAATGTCTGCTGAGCACACAAGCTCACACCTGTTCGCACACCGCTACGAAGTGGAGACGCCTAACAAAAGAAAGTGTAATAGGCCTGAACACTACGCTTTATCTTAAGTGGAGAAGTCCAAATGGTATTGCACAATTGAAGCCTGTAAGATAAGGACAACGTACAGTATGTACAGACTTTTAGTTGACTTCAGAAGAGCGATTAAGCTTTATTTACCATTAAATTAAAAATAAAGAAATAAATAAACACCACCTGAGTGGGGTGGGATTTGATCAATTTTAGTTCCTGACAGTGGTGCCTTGATATGCAAGTTAGAGTTGTTTAATTACCAGCTTTTCAGTTTTCACAATATATTTCTGCACTGAAGTGAGCGCAAATTAAAATTTCTGCTCCAACCTCTAGTTTAAAAAGAATGAAAAGAAAGCTCCACTTTATATTTTCACTTTTTAAACCGAGTGGCCCAAACCCTCCTGATCTGAGTCAAGTAACTACAGCGCAGTGGAAAAGCGGTATTCGCCTTCCTCTTCACTTAGGTACAGTCTGGCTTTTGACCTCAAAATAGACATCCTAACCCAAAGAGAATCTATATTCACTCATCATGTTCTCACTTGAACCAGCCGAAGCTACCTGTTAATTAGTCAGGCTTTTTTGTTTGTTCACATCTGACCATTACTGTCACATTTATTTTTAAACACTGACCCTTATGTCCTCCTGTCCATCCATTAGCAACTTACTATAAGAACTAAATGGCCACAAATTTACCTCACGGCGATGCAGACGAGCGCAGGAAGGAAGCGAAAGTAGATAAAAGATCCGGGCCTGCAAAATGAAGGCAAATTTGTGAGACTCTGATGTATTTCAATTTGGCCTTACATAATTCATTTGGAAATGCATCTTGGATGATGTAAATCTGTTCCGAGGCACCCCCTATTCCGAGCCTTTACCCTCAAATGTCTCTGCGGTTGGAGTGTCCTGAGGCGCTTTGGACCGGGCAGCCCTCCCCCTTCTTCCAGCCTTAATAAATCATCACGGAGCAGAGCTGCACTTATCAAGCTGGTCGGAGACCACTAACGAGCGCGGGGAGCACGACTCACTACTGCCCCAGAAATATTTTATTAAGAGCGCATTTTAACACACACTACTTAGGATGTACGACCACACCGTCAGCCCCGCGGATCATATCTGCATCACAAATAAGCAAGTCGGAAAACCGCAAGCAGCACGAGAGACGAAAATGCGGGTTCAGATTTGAACTCTGTCTGGATGAAGATGCGCGCCCTCCGTGGAGCGCTTTGATTATTTCTGGGATTTTGATGGCTCCTATGGGGCCTTGGGACCTTTGACCCGATGCTATAGCTATGATGGCCATACAGAAAAGAGAAAAGTCACACAGCCTTCTCGGGTCATTTCAGTGAATAATGACTCCTTGCGTCTTTAAGGCCTCTCTGTGCTTTGTATAAATTGACACGACAGAAGAACAAGAAGTGACGTGCTTTTTTGCTTCGACCAATTTCGACTCATTTTCAGCATAACATGTTTTATTTTGCCATGATTTTCTTTTATTTTCTCCGTAAATTAAATAGAAAAGGGATGGCTCATTTCCACACATTTACTGGTTGAATTGCAATGATGTAGCTTTTGATTGCAGCCAGCTTCCAATTTAAACATTTTGAACGCATTAAAAGAGGTCTTGTTTGAACTTCATTTTACAGTTTTTTGTCCTGACAGCTCTGTCAATTCAGGCTTAGTGGGTTTTTTTTTATAGACGGCCTTCTTTATTACATCTATCAAAACAGTAGTTTTGATAAAAATGAAAAAAACCAAAACAATCTTTGGCTCCTGTTTTTTTTGTAACCCTAATAATTGAAAGCAATTTCTAGCACTACATTTTGCGTGAATATGCAGGCACAATGATGAAGAGAAGAGATTATATCATAGTTTGAAGGCCACTTTAGTACACATAGAATGTGTCTAAAATGCGTCCGTTTTCGGCATTGAATCTACCATTCAGAAGTAACTGGCCTTGAAAAATGTACATGGTTAATGCCTTATTTTTCAAAATAAGGTGGGACTTCATTTAAATCAGCAAACAGGATGAGCAAGAAATCACTCAGAATGACAATAAAAGGTAAGAAGGTATATTTTTATGCTCCTTGTAAGTTTTCCATCACCAAGACACGGTTTCAGTTAAAAAAAAAAAAAAGTGATTTGGCAGTTTCATCTGATGCCTCTTTCTCCCCTGCTGCAGAAACGCAGAATTGATTAAAGATGACTAAAACCCAAAATGCATCAAGATACGTACTACTTCTCTTTTCTCATCGCTTCGACTTCTTCTTTTAATGGAAAATCTGCCCTCAGCTCATTTGCTCTGAAACAGAGCAACATCAATGTTTAAAATGCAGCTTAAAAATAAAACGGTGAAAGAAAATGGAACGGAAGGAGGAAAAGTTGGATCATTTGAGTGAGATTTTAAAATTAAATATTCATCAAGCAATCCTTCAATCATCTTTTTTTATCCCTGCTGACCGCTATTTGAAGAAGCTAGATCAAATTTGGGGGTTACAAAGTATATATGCTTCCCTTCTTAAGAAATTAATTAACCAATCAGAGGTAAGCCAATACCCCATCTAAATCTTAGGGCTCTATTTTAGAAGACAGAGGCCCATACATTCTGCGTAAAAAAAATGGTCCTGGGCAAGACTAGCTGACCTTGTTTGGAAATTTGGCAGACCTTATTGCGCCTCGTTGGGCATTGGCGCAGACCATGGACATTTTTATTACATGTCCCCTGCAAGGGACCCTGTTTTGGTAGACAGGTACATACATGCTCGGCATAAAGATGAGCATATCTTTATTTCTATGTGCAGGGCAAGTCAAATTAATTACGTAGACTTGCCTCCAAAGGTGTATTCTTTTGCATGCCCCTGGCAAAGCTGACAATTTATTGACAGAAGGTATGTATACGAGGTTTCGGATCAACTACAACCACTTCAAAGTTTTGGTGCATGGCATTGCACTTACATTTTATTGGATTTTAAGACTGCGCTTGGGTGATCTGAAGTCAAGCCCAGCTGATGTGTTGAAAGGAAGGTAGCTTGATTCCGGAGTGGAGGTAGAACCTGGCGTGCTATAGTAGAAAACAAACAAGCATGGAGAAGATTATTATTTTGCGAAAGAATATTTTACGTAAATACGTACCAAGAACATGAGTCCTGAAGACAGTCAGAAAAGGGATGTGATCGTCTGAGGGCTGTTAGACCTCAGACGTCCCTTTAGGTTGTGGCCCAGCGTGCTCGGCAACACAGCCAATCAAACCCGCAAACCACCCCCTAGGGCTCTGCAAGGGGCCCTCCATCTTCTAAGACTCCACCACTCGGTCACGGCTCCTTTCCGCCCCGGTGATCACACACACTCTCTGTGGTCAACGCCGGCGTGTTGACACTGTGTTTGAGGAAGCCTTCTGTGATAATTCCCCTGTATTGATCAGGTATCCGTGATGATAGCTTCTGGGAATGCGACCTGAATTCAATGCGATTGCTACGAGAGGGTAGCGGATGATGAGGTGGGGGTGAGGGTGTCACAGCCCAGGGTTCACCAAAGGTGAAGGTTCCTCCTTCCCATCTGTAGGACAGGGAGTCAAGTTCAGCCAGAGGGTCTATGGGGGACTGGAGGTCTAGGCGCCGTGTCCATCTCGATCAGTCTACATACCGGGCCAGGCAGACTGAGACAGGCTGGAGAATGGGACGCTTGATTTGGGAAATGTGATTTCTCTAAGCTGTAGGGAACTCAACCGCTGGCCTTTCTATTTGCTTAATGCAATGCAAATTGATTTTCAACATCATCACTGCTGCCTATATTCCCCCAGTCTCATGTTTATTTGACTTGTAATGGATGGTTGCAGTCAAATAATTCATTAAAAGAGGAAAATTAGACTGAAATAAGCGATGGAAAATCTTGGAAGCTCAAATACATATGCAACGGTGCCTTGGCGTTCGAGTGTGTACGTGGAACAAATTCAACTTGTTCTTGAAAACACTTATGTCACAAATTAACTGTGACCAAAAAAAGGAATGTGAAACACCCAAAAGTCACCTGCGACTTGCAAGCGTCTGTATTGTTTTTTGTTTTTTCAAAAAGAAAAGTAGCACTCAATAATATTACAATTTAGGATGACTTTGAAAAATGCCCAATTGTCAATATAGATGTACAAGCAAAAAAGTATCACAGCTTACTCATTAAGTTTCTATTATATTGTTATTTGCCACAGGCGTATGTCACATAAACTGAGAGGCAATGAATTTACGAAATAAACTGGATAATTACAATTTTTGATTTATAGATGTATGAAAATGAGTGATGAGGAGACAATACACATTTTAACTATAGAGTTTTTATCCGATTAGCGAGTCAGCTTTTCTTTGTGAAAATGCCTTCAAAAGACATGGAGTTACATGCCTCTTAAGTCATTTCACAAATTTTTTTACCTATTTTTTTTCAAAGTCAAGTCAAAGTCAATTTTTTTAACTTACATTGTATTTTCCATCTTCCATTGATTTTTTTTTTTTAGTAATGCGGAGGATTTTTTTTTAATGAAATTTGAATGTAACATTTTCATGTCAATATATTGATCATTCCTCGAGGATGTCAAATTCTACGAAAGACAACCTCACATGTTATGGACACCCTTTTTTTTTAACGTCACAAGTGTGATGAAGTTTTTTTTAAAAGAGGTGTGTGCGGCAATGCAATAGCTTTCAACACAAAGTTCCACTTCCTGCTATTTTAAGTGCTATAAAATCAAATATAAACACAATTAAACATCCAAGCACACCATGCAAAAAGTGCAGTGACTTTTAAGTTCGGAACTATTTGTTATGTTTCTTAGTTGAACAACAACAAAAAAACGTTTTTGAACCAACAAAACATTTGTATTTTCTTCACATGGCCAAATGCATGTGAGATTTAACATGAATCATAAATCATCTAGAATTTCACTTGTCATGTCACAGGCCACATCAAAGGGTTAAAAGCTCATGATGTCCTTACCTGCTATTGGAGGTTCCTTTCCTGTAGTTTTTCAACAGTTCCCGGGTGTTTGGGGTGAATACCTTTTCTGGTTGCCATGGACATTTGAAATATGTATTATGCTAATGCTATAAACGCATTTTCTCAAAATGACAATTTTGATTTCAAAATGTAGTTGATGTAGAATTAAAATATATGTATATCACCATTTTCTTTAATGGAGACATAAGCCTGATTTTGTGAAAATACATACTGTATACATGTGATTATTTTTAATCTATCTTGTGTACAAATATTTTACCACCGTTTGTGTTCATAGATCTGTTGCCGCGGTACTTAGGCTATTCAATTGCTTTTCAAATACATTTTGCATCGACAAAACGATTGTTTTAAACATTCAATGATTACTATTGTTTTTGTTTAGTTTTGTCTGATTGTAAATTTTGATCCGATGTGGCATGGGACCTCTTGAAGTCTCCTTTTTTCCATTAATATTATCTGCCAAAGAACTGCTTGTTGTGAAGTGTGCAGTTCAATGCCAGCATACAATTTGCGATTACTGTCGATGTTGTTGTAAGATTTTATGACTGCTGTGTTGTTAGTCATTGTATTGCATGTATGTGTGTATGTGTCCGTATAAAGACATTCATCAGATTAGCTGCACGGAGTCCTCCCAAAGGTTGAGGGGCCAAGCAGGCACACTCCCGCTCCTCATATGCATCTCTTTTATAGTCCATTGTTTGTAATCGCCGTCCTCTCCCCTTCTCCCTGCCAGACATTTGACCTTTTTTATTTGCCTGTCCGGTTTCAGCTGCCCCGTGAGCTGACACACACATTATAGAGAGCAGATGTGCAGGCGTTTGTCAGTGAATGCTAATGAGGGCCTCCATCAACCCGGATGATGACATACAAACACGCGGCCCACTTTTCATCACTCTTTTTGTGTTAGCTTAAATGCTAACGGAGCTTGTGTGACATGTAAGCGTGTGCGCGTGACGGTGCGAGCGACTCGCCGTAACCCCGGGCTACACAAAGCGCACCGCTCACCCGACATTTCCTCCCCTTTTCGCCGCAGAGGCCTCAGCGTCTGCGATCAATCTCACGTGGGCCAGTCATGGTGTGGATGGGCCCACTGCTGGTTCTGACTCGCTCTCTTCTTTCCTCTCTCCTCCCGCTCACCTCCATCCTCCGACTATCGGATAGTAGGAGTGCCACCTCGGGAGAGATGATGCCGCAGCTAGCATCTTTCCGGGAGGATAATTAACGCAGGGCGCCACAAGGCCGCGTGCAAGTCTGACCCCACCTTCGCTCTGCTACAAACAGGTATGTGGGCCTTCCATTTTTTTTTTTTCTGGATGATACCCAACAGCAGTGTTTCCTCGACTGACTGGTTTGCAGACTAGCACCCACTCACACTTTTTTTTTTTTTACTACCCACCCTCTCTCTCTTTCCCCCATTCTCTCTTTCTTGCTTCTTCTCTCTCTTTCGTTCAGAGTAGGTCTGAACAATTAATGAAATTCAAATTGACATCACATTGTAATAGTATGCAATTCAGAAAAAAAGTACCATTGGTTGGACTGAAGCGATTTTTTTCAATATGTACATTTTATTTCTTTATTTAGGTGCCTACAGACAAGTTCAGTGTGTAAAAAGCTTAGCCCACGTGTCTAAATAGTATTGTATCATAAAGTATGAAAAGCTGAAGTGATAAAGGCACAGATTTATTTGCATTATAGTTGCAATTTGATTTCTCTCAGAGTTATGCTTATGTCATACTTGTTAGGTCATTTTTGGGGAAGTTTTTGCAGTGAACACTTAGTAAGTTAACTATAAAATAAACAGTATATAGGAAATTAATTCATGGTGAATTTGCTTTTATTTTAGTGCTACCCTATACCACCAATTCATGATTGTACAATAAATCTGATATTTAATACAGAAAAGTTTATTTCCAGTTTAAAAAATACATGGAAAAATGACAGTGAAAAATAATCACAAATTAAATTGCTTTTACAATATAGTGCGGAAGGGGGGCTAAAAAAATATTTTTCTAAATTATTCAGCTCTCTCACAGATATGCACACACACACACACACACACACACACACAGGCTGAAGCAGGCTACTGTGTAACTTTTAATAGTGTTTGCTTGAGCAAGGAAAGCTCTTGATCTACATTGTGTGGGTTTGTAGGTTTACAGGTGTAGACTTCGAGAGACATGTTTGGTGCTCTGAGGTGGCAAATGTCATGTTTTTGAAGTACAAGTGGGTTGTCTTTACTGCTCTGGGCTGTACTAGGTGCCTGTGCACCTCTGATCGACTCTCTCAAAGGTTACCGCGTTTCTCTCTTCTGTGATTTTTGTGTATTTGATGTACAATTCCTTGTTGAAAAAAAGAAAAGGCGGGAAAAAAAAACAATGTGTGAACATGCGTGATGATAGTGAGGCAGTTAAATCAGAAAGATTTTCAGCATTTTGTTGCATTATATAGCCTCAGGTGATTGCGGAATATTTTATACATTTGCAAACGTATTTGACAATACATGTTGACCCAGCATAAGGCTGCAAATGTCAGCGTTTGATTAAGACATTCTAGCGACTACATTGGGTGGAATTACTGAAATTGTTTTTGAACAAAACAGGTGACATGACAGCAAACGTAACCAAGAAGGAGTTCACTTACCTCAAGTCAGCTTCTGATGATGTCCTGGATTACAGAGATTCTATGCTGAAATAAAGAAAATACACAATTTTAGCCAGCACATTGAAATTTGTATGCATTATGTGACATTAAATTTAAAATCAGTTAGCCCATTCAGCTATTTGGCTAGCTATTTGGAATTTCAAATTAATATACCACATTGCCATCTCCAACTGCATCCGTGCAATTTGTTTGTACAAATTACTGGATGCCTTTTAGGTATACAGCCTATGACTTTCCCTATGATAAATTTTGATTGACACTGTCAGAGAGGTTAATTTAACTTTTATCATCATGGTTGTAGTTTACAGTACTGTGCAACTGTACTGCATTTGTCTCCAGTGTCCACTCAAGTCAAAGGACATGAAATACTAGAAACAGCTGCAAAGTTCAAAGTGTTTTTTTTTTTTTTTTTTTTTGGGGGGGGGGTTGAAGCACTTATTCAGACTGACTGTGTCCTGCCTGTGTGCGGCTCTTTCACAGATGGGTGAAAAGGGAAAAGGCGTTTCCTGGAAATGCCACACTCATTTTTCCATGTACAGGATATTTTTTGCAAGGGTCAGCACTGGAATTTATGGCAAGTGCCGCCCTATAGGATGCATCAGAAGGGCTTTGATTTTCAGAGAAAATAGAAGATTTTCAAAACTCCCAACCTTTTCCAAATGCGCTTCAACTGTCCTCATGCAAGGTGTTGTATCGCTTAAATCCATTTCCTTTTATTAGATGAGCCTAAGTGGCCCATTAGGAAGTTGTTCTAAACTTAATTTACATGTTCATTTGAAGAGAAGCAGGATGTTAATGGCTGACAAATTAACCCCTGCAGCCTAATCTTCCAAATGGCCCACAGCATATGATAACCTATAATCAATATCAGCAATTATGTGTCAGGAGGAGGCGACTGGCCGTGACCCGTCTCTCGCGAAAAGACCTCCGAAAGGAAACTGGATCTCTTACTCCAGTCTGCGCACGCAGGATGTCTCGTCCCTCTGATGTCATTACACACACCTGGGACCACCTAGCATCCTCTAGCCCTTCCATCATCGCCTCACCCTTGTCTTGCTTGTCCTCATTCAGTATTGACAAAGAATCACATTTTAACTGTGATTGGCCCTCTATCATCCTTCCATATTGTACACACACAAAGGTTTGTCTTGCTTCAGAAAGGATTAGACATCTTTTTACAATTCAAATACACGCAATAGAATATATGAATTATGTCATTGTAGGAAAAGTTAAAGCTTTAATTCATAAATAGGTGTGTATATTTGCTTTCATTTTATTTAACATAATTTCTCTTAATAAATTGTCATGCACAACCATAGGATGAAGTGCAATCTAAATGAACGAATGGAACTAATGAATAAATCTTCATCAAACTTCTAAAGTTTTGATATGGCTAACAG
Organism: Hippichthys cyanospilos; assembly: GCF_059441005.1. Lineage (NCBI taxonomy): Eukaryota > Metazoa > Chordata > Actinopteri > Syngnathiformes > Syngnathidae > Hippichthys > Hippichthys cyanospilos. Next base: position 17,577,919 of record NC_142372.1, on the reverse strand, counting down.
AATTTCACAACTCCAAAAGAACTGGATTAGAAAATGAACGAATCAAACTAAATTGTGCTAATGAATAAATCTTCATTTAATTCTAAAGTTTGGATGTGGGTTACAGAATTTTACAATGAGAATTGTAAGAGTTTGAAATACAGTAGTTTTATATGGCCTTTAAGCATTTCATCAACAATAATATCATGGACCATGTGTGTGTTTTTTTTTTTCTTCAGCAATCATGAAAATTCATGAAAAAAATGATTACATTTTACTGATAAATAACGGTTATTTAAAAAAAATAATGTTTAAAATATTAATGTTCCTATCTTAAAATTGTTATGCATAGTAGCCATTCTTACCAACACTGAGTTAACATTCTGTTAGTCCAATAAGAGCCCAAATCATTCCTGTCACACTTTCAATAAATACTTTAAAAAAGTGTTTCAAGTACAAAGTTTAAAACCAGGCAACTGAATTTTTCTTTTTTGTTGTTTTTTTTCCCCTTTATTTTTCCAATTAGCTCTCCAAAATGACTTTAGCAATTATACTATTTGGCTAACAACCTGAACAAAATCAAATTTGACCAACTGAGACTCAGGGCCTTTTAAATTGCAATTGTTTCTATAATGTTTTATCCATTTCAGGATTTTAAAACTGCATGCTATGACACATTATTTAGATTATTTGCAAATTATTTTGCCTAAATCCAATACGTAAATTATTGCATAGTTTGCAAGGCTCAGCAACTACTGCTAGTTATAGTTATGACAACAGTAGTCTAATTGGAAATTAATGCTAAATTGTAATGATTTCTAAAACACTTAAAAAAGGGGGTTTCTTCATATGTGGGTCATTGACTGCAGCGACCTTGAACTTCACCGGGGTGGCCCGGATCGAGGTGCATGGGGGGTGGGTGTTCAAGAAGAGGGGTCAGCTGAGAGCCATATGCCTCCTTGTGACCGCTACAACGATGCTGTCACTCTAGTGCTGACATTAGCCACGAATCTGTTTGCTTCTTTTTTTATTCATAATTTTCATAATTTAATTTTTTTGCTCTAATGCCATTTTGCAAGTACCAGCATAATGTCATTTGACTGATCTGCAGCACGCAGTTCCAGGCCTACATGAAAAAATATGCATACAGCTACTGTGAAGTGTAACGGTGACGTGTGTACAGGCGCGTGTCCTGGGCCTATTTCTCGTCACTGTGCATTTGTAGTTGTTAAATTTGCCTGTACTGGATTTGGTTTCACAAATTCTGATTGATTGTTGATCAAACGAGCTTCATTGCAGTAATATACACCTACATCCTGCATCGATGTTTCTATTTGCGTTGTTGTATGGAGGCGATCACTTTTGTCTGTGTAAGGCCTTCAGATTAAATGACGCTGTGACGATGATGTCACGACTACTCATCAAAAAATACTTTGTGCGCTTAATTATTTAGAAATGATATTGGTATTCATATTATGATGTTATTGTTAAGAATACTACAAATTACGTAACAAAATGTAATCACAAACATCTACATGAAACTATACACGTTGATAAAATATTTTGGTGCTAGTCAAAAATTAGTGTAATTTGGTCGGTTGAATTTTTTTGGGCGAAATAAACAAAGAGAGAGCAACTTACATTTTGGGAAAAAAAATCCGCGATCAGGGCCTCTGCACCAACACTGCTAATATATTAATAATAAAACTGCTATTTTTCTTATAATGTTGTCATTACAAAAACAATAACACGCTATCGAAATATGTTTTCCTACTACTTTCAGCTGCCTGCCTGTTGCCTTAATGATCCTAATTATCCCACCCATGCAAACAAGTGTCCTATTAAAATACGATGAATGCTAAATAGACGGAATAAACATGTCACTCCTAAACGGGTCGCTTGCCAAATTCCTCCACTGGTGCATCGCTCTGCAGCCAGCCAATTAACGCAGCCTATTAATCCACAATGATGCCCAATTAGCCCCCATTAGGTGCTGAACGATGGGCGGAGGTTTGGGAAGCAAGCGGGTGGCACTAATTGAAAAAAAGAAAGAAAAAAAAAAGCACGCCAGCTTGTGTGTGTATGTGTGTGTGTGCGCGGGTGAAGCGCGCGCGTGTGTGTTAGGCCCTGAGAAAGCGGCAGGCTCTGCGTGCATGCAGGGAGCATTCACATTCAAATGAGAGGGGACACATTTTGGCACGGACGCACGCGTCGACCTCCCGGAGGCGTCTTTTGTGACACGCTGGACATATTTGGGCGCACACGCGTGTTTGGCTTATTTGTGGCACGGTTCCTACTGAATTGAAAACCCACAAATAAACAGTGCTTTTGTTTTACTATTATTATTAATATTTCTGTTATTATTATTGTTTGTTTTTGCAGTTTCAAAGGCGAAAAAAAACATATCCATATGCGCATTAATCCTTGCACTTGTTCTCTGGTTCAAGTGTGCGTACGTTTGTGCACGCGCCTAGCCAACCATGCGTGTCACATTTGAGGCGCCTTTCCTGCGGCTTTTTTTCTTGTGTGACCTAAATACGCATTTTATTGCCCGTGCTGCCTTTTTGAATCATCTACTAAATAAAGCATTAAAAAAGAAAAAAAATCTCTAATTTCACTCGTTTCCTCGCGTTTCTTTGATGAGCGTAATATTAGCGTCGATGAGCTCTTCCTATACCTGCATGCAAGGAGGCGCTCTGTGTGATAGTCTGCCTTGTAATGTAATATTAATGCATGCAGAGCTTGTTTCATATCAGGCGAAAATCTCTCCAAAATTGTCCTCCACAGGGACCCACTTAGTGGGAGGCGCATATAGCGATGATCAGTCTTTTTAGCTCGCATATGAAAGGTATCACTCCACTTTAGACTGTAAGTGACAAGCATTTGAAAAGCTTAGCTTCTATATAGCCCGCAAGCTGTGTTTAAAAAAAAATCTTTTCGAAAATTAGAATGCTACTTCCATTTCTACTGCAGGAAAAAAACATGGGGAAATAGAAGATATAAATGCACTTAAGGTCGTTGTGTTGCTTTGGATCAAACTGCAAACTGTCATTAATTAATAGGAAGAAACAGCAATGTTAATGTGCCATCAAAATAGCATTTATGTGTATTTTTTTGTATTAAGTAACAGTTAAATATTTTATCACTTGGATAAGGAGATTGGACCCACATTTTCATCATGACTGAACCTCAACCATTTGTTTATATATCTGTTTTTTATTAATCATTGAAAACAATTCCCTTAAAAAATTAAAGAAAGTTTATATATATATATATATATATATATATATATATATATATATATATATATATATATATATATATATATATATATATATATATATATATATATATATATTGTAATCCTATCTGAATTGTCTCCCTTGAAAGTGGTCTTCGTACACAGATTAAAAAAAAACGAATAATCAAATTCTGCTATTCTACAAAAGAAGTATCTGTTATTTTTTTGTCATTTAAAACAACATTTTAACATTTTAACTTCACGCTTATAGGGTGATTATCGGGCTGATGAGGCATAAAGCTGCCTGAGATGGGTCCATCTCCCCACAAACAAATCCCAAATTATACCTCAAATCAAGTGAGCATTCTCTGCTAGGGCTGCAAGGTCAAGTCCACGACCTCTGACCTGATAGTCTGGCGAGGGGCTGAGGTAGGCTGTTGATGATGATGGAGAGGGAAGCGTCTGGGCCTTGCTGGCTGTCTGTCTCCGCAACCTGCTGTCCTCAGCCGCGCTTCTCCCCTGCTTGATTTTAGCCAACAGCGCATCTATTATTCAGCAGCCTTATTAAAAGTTATTTTCAAAGCCAGATGACCTGCCATTGGGGGCCTCTGAGTGGGCAGACAAGCTGCAAAGCCCAAATGGACACAGTGGAGCCGCTAAAACACACAGGCTGGAAACAAACAGAAAACAGCACCTGCATTATTAAGAGGCGCATTCGCCATTGCAGAAATAAGAGCTTGTGAATATTTCACAATCACAGCTTCAAATATAGATGAATGTTTAATTAACGACAAGTTAGACCGCACAGGTAAGCAAAGACTAAAAAACTATATTTCATGAAGGCACTAAAAGGATCCCTCACATAGACATCTTTTATTCAAAACTTAAATGGCACCCAGTAGAGCACAGGCCCAACCATCAACACTGAATGATACTCGCTTCTTGCTCCAGACGTTCAGAATGAATGCTTCAAATATGGACAATGCCCGTTGAAGAATTAATTAAAACACTTGGAGGTAATTATATCGCATTGTAATTTATAAAAGAAAAATCAGATTTCATATGCTCCTTGCCTCCCCAAATTATTATCAGAACAAAGTTATGCATAACATTGGTTGTGATAAAATGGCCAAAAATAGCAATGCTTAAACATTATTTTGCAGAAATAATACCAAGGTGCTTATTGTATATACTTAGAGGCATTTAGGAATCAAATCAACATTTTATAATTACACAATCAGCCACAACATTGGGACTTTCATGCATAATCAATTACAATCCAATACAAAGTGGATAACATATTCTCAATAAAGATCAGATCTTTGGTTGATGCTAGTGCAGTGAGTTCATAATTAGGTAACTGTGGCAGCTACCTAAGACAACCAGGTCAGTAGTATTTAACTTTTAAGTAAAAAAAAAAAAAAAAAAAAAAATCATACATTTCTAATTTGGATGCATTGGCATTTAATCTTCAAGATGTTTTTTTTTTCCTACATTTAAGTACAATTTTAATATAATTTTTAACTCTGAAAATACATGTCCATGTTTTTTATCATATATAAGTGCATTTTTAATAAAATGTAATTGATTTCACAATGCTTTACAAAATTATCAATATACATCTTAGAACTTACACCTTTTTGATTAACATTTATGATTATGACACAACTGTATTTTAATTTTGGCCACGATGATGGCATTTCGATAGATGAGTACTTTTTTATGTACTGGTTGTTGTGACATGTATGAGACACACTGAACTGAACAATATATTGACAGTTGCAGTTACAACTCGGGGATGTAAACCTTTATTGCATCATCATGGCACCGCTGTCCAATGTTTTGTTTACATATTAAAACAACTCTCAATGAGATAGAGTAGAAATCTACACTCCAAACGATAATTAAATAATGGTACTATGTAATCAAGATGTACTATCCAACAGGATATTTGATTGATTGTAATGATGAATAAAGCAGCAGTCGATGCTATTATGCCGAAGACATGGACTTAACCCCTGCGCGTGTGTACTTTTGAATATTCACGTCTTGTTGAAGGAGCGTGACATAACCTTTTCTCCCTTAATGCGTGGGCCTTGTGCACATGCACTTCCCAGCTGTGTCCGGATCGGGCCGGCTGGCCAATCAGGGGAGGATATTTGGAGCGGGGAGGGGGTGGGGGGGCAGAGGCATAGCGAGTAGGAGCAGGCCGAGGCGGAAAGGTCGAAGTGGGGGGGGCAGAAGACAGGCGGACTGGCTGAGCGCCGCGTCTTTGAACCTAACAGATGGTGAAGGTTAGGTGACGTCCCCTGGCCTGGCCTTTCCCCAGTAATTGAGGATAATTTGAGCAGCAAAGAGAGAAGGCCTGTCCACCGTCAGGCCCGTGGAGAAGAGATGAGCTTAATATGAAAATGATGCTGCATTACGGCCAGCTTGCCCAGGCTGCCCGCTCGTCTAATCCTGCCCCGGGGCGGCGGGAATGAAGGAGTGTCACCCCAGGTCCGGGCGCCACGCCACGCACATGAATACATCTCAAAGGCGTGGTTCCCCCACCACCCCCTTCCTGCGCACCCCATTAGCCAGCACTCTGCCAGGGCCGATTACACAGTCCCACTCGGGGGCCACGAGGAAGCATTAAGGGGGAATTTTGGGGATGCGTGCGAGTGGACTCGCTTCACTTCTTCTCCAAAAGAACAAAAGAGGTGCAGAAAGGCCACTGGCTATCTCCTCTCAGCTGACTTTATCACCTTCTCGTGCAGCTATGCGATAGGCCTTGAAAAAATACATTAAAATAAAAACACTGTAGGATGTAAAATTTCAGCGTGGGTCGTTAGATTTGCTGGATTTTACCTGCACCCGAAGTTGTCTCTGTGGCGCAATGAACACCTTTACAGCTATTGATCAAGTAGTCAAACTGGACACATTAACCTGTGCAGCCTTGAAGAGAGTTTGTGGGGAAATGAAGGTGCCCCAAGGGAGCTTCTTTCAAGCTTAAGCAAGCCACGGGAGATACAGATGTGCTCCGAATTGTTAGGTTGGTTGCGGCTATCTTACTGGCAGCGCGGTTTTAATGGCATCTTGCCACGCCTTTCGCAATCTATTCTTTATAGAGACATTGTCATTGCAACGGAGGAATCATTTATTGGTTTTTATGAAGCGTTTCGATTTACGTTTGAGCCGTTGATTTTCACTTCATGCAATACAGCCTAATTTACATCATGGCTGTCATTATACACAACCGATGTACTCGATTTCTAGTTTTACTCTTCAACTCAGCTCACTTTGCTTGAATGCTAAAGCAGTGGCGCACTGATTGTCTAGCAAGACCTGATGTTTTTCCTCCCCATTTTAAGAAATTGTGTTGTGATCCAATAGTGGATTTCAGAGCGAGCTTCCAGTGCCGCTTGTGTTGTGGCCGATTTGACTCTGAGCCATGTATTAAACAGGACAAACAATAAAACACATACAAAATGAAAATGCTCACTGGGAGCCTGTGGAACAGATACTCTTACTGGATCAACATCATTAGAAATGAAGAAAGAAATTGTTGTCCTAGTTTGGCAACATAAAAGTGGTCATGTCTGGACGTTCTCTTTCATAATTTCAAGGATATATAACATGTAAAAAAAAACGGGGGCCCATCAACTCCTGTCATGTAGAAATGTGGAGGGAGCTTCTCGGCTTCTTGAGATGAGTGTCCCCTTCTAGTTCAGTGGACTCTCCAAATTCTCCCTCACTAACAAGTGACCCAACTCGTGAGGTTTCGTTCTCTTTTTCGGGTGATGATTTTGCTTTGTTTTGCAAGCAGAAATTTGAACTCGACTCACTCATAACAAGCAGCAGTTTGGTAGATTTGTAAGCCAGGCAACTTTGGCAGTCAACAGAACTCCGAGCTTTACTGGGTTTGTAGTCCATTAGCATTTTCTTAACCGGGAAGTAAAGTCAAAAGTTTTCTTTGCTGTAATATGTTTTATGCAGCCCCACTAGTCCAAACGCAAGATGCTGTTTAATATTGTCTTTTTGGAATATGAATTATGCTGTAAAATCCACCTGTTTATTGTGTGTTTACCTCACTTGTAATCCAGAGAAAGGAAACGGCCAATTACAGCTCAGCTTGCGAAAATCACACGACCAAACTTAGAAAACGGAATGTTTTTAGAAAATACAATACTGCAGTGAAACATTTTTTGGCGGGGGGTGTTTTCTTGAGGACTGTAACCGATTAACATCATTTTGATTCATTTCAATGGTGGCTACAGAACAAATTACAACTTGTAATTCAAGTTACTAATGTATTGATAACAAAATGCAATATCATGCCAATTAGGCTATATTTCAACCACCACTTTGTTTGCATGAGTGTGCACAATTTCCACATCTTGGTGGGAATGCTGAGCTGATTTAGTGTTAGTGTAGACATTTTGTGGAGATTTTTTTTTTCTTTTTTGTAATAATGCCTTTAATGATGTCTCAGGTGCTAAGCCATTCATTGTGCTACCTATGCACAGTTAGAAAGGTGCAAAATTCTGGAAAAGCCATGCTGTAATAATAGACTTATTTTCAAATCAATACCGTTACAAACACCAAGTATTATTATCATTGTGAAGGTAAAATTTGTGATACTGGCTCTCATTAGATTGTTTTTGGCAGTTGAATTTAATTGCTTGCTCACTCGGGTTATTTTTCTCATTTCCAGTGGCAAATGTTATCTCGTATGCATTTTTAATTTAACAAATACAAGTTGACAAGCGGCGCAACAGTTTTATTATCTACTGATTAGATAACTTTTTGTATTGTTCCTTAAATGGATAAAAACACATTCACTGTTCCGTTGACCCGTAAGATCATGGCAGAAGGTGTGTCTTTGAAAAGTAAACCAAAAAAAAAAAATCCACTTTTAAATAAGATCAATTGTAAACAAACCCAGGGCAAGCCTTTGAAAGGTCCTGCCAAGAGATTTACCTTGCCCTGTGGCAAATAATATTTTTTGAACTGAGTTTAAATTTCAAGTGTCTTGGGCTTATAAGAACCTGGAACAAAAGAAAGCCAGTCTCTGAACAGCAAATATTATCTGCTGGCTGGGCAAGATGTCAAGACTGCCTTTTGTTGTCTCAAATGCAGGGCCAGACCTTGTGTCTGGCAAATCCCAGAATAAAGCACAGAATATAGACTTATTTACTCGAATTTAGTAGGATCACTACAAAAATCTCATCCTTATGCACTCATAGAGAACTGATCTTGATACGGAACTCTTGTGCTATTTTTTGGGGATTTTGTCTTATTTTGTTTCATATATCGCATCCTTCATTCATTTGTTTCTCATTTACGATGATGTACGCGATATCGCCCACCATCGGAATTAACATTCTGCCCTCCAATGTAGATTACGCCTTTCAGGATGACTTTCTCAATGCTGCAGCACTAGCACTACAAAAGCAAGTAATGGACCTTTCTTAGTGCCTTGATCAGTGTCATGATGAAAGCACATGGGAATGTGTCAGAGGGGCCTGCTGTGACTTCCATTACTCCTTAATATCCTGCAATCATTTGCTCCCAAAATCTCGGACTCTAACAACCTACTTCGGCAAGCACATTTGCACCCATCATCTTCCTGCCTGCTGTGATGTGACACAATTTCTCTTTTTTTTCATATGCACAATATTACAAAAAAAAAAACTGAACAAAAAAATTGGGATTTTTAAAAGAACTTCATAACCTTTCTCTCAAAGACCCAGAAAAAGACTTGCTTATTCATATATTTTACAAGTCTAAGTCGTTTTTCAATATTTCATCAGAAAAAAAATGGCCATTTTTGGACTATATCATGGTGTTTTTATTGAATACTTGCCCTTTTGTTTACCTGTTCACCTGAGTAATGTTTTTTTTTTCAGTACAATATCAAGCAAGAAATGAGTTCTAAGATAAATTCTTTGTTTTCAAAAATGTTGAAAAATCACTTAGGCAATTATGCTAGGTGTTGGACAATATACTACTGTACTCAAATGTGGTGATAGTGCTGGACTTGGACCATTTCAGTTTTACAAAGTTTTTTGGGGGGGCGGGGTGGCATGGCAGCCCTCAGTCGCATTCAGAGTTGCCTGGAAATAATATTGATATTAATGTTGACTATAGTAGAGCAGTTTTAAATTGTAATATCAGTGTTCACCAGTTGATGGCAGACATCACTTAATACACTAAAACCCAACGCTTACCCTCTGTCTCTGAAAGAACAGTTCCTTCTATCAACTATGAATGGTTTCAAAATGTCACCAAAACCTCATTATCGAAACTATACAAAAAACAGTGATCTCCCTCCAATACACACACACACCCACAAACACACACACTCAGATGTTATGAAGTGTAATTATGAGTTCGTTAGAATTAATAAGATGTGCCGGTTGACTTGCAAGCTACAGGTAGCTCATGACTGTTTCCTGTCAATGCAGCACTTTGCGATGATCTGCTGGTTTATAGGCAGGTTTTAGGCAGATATGTGTTTAGAGCACAGTTGAGTGGGGCGTGGTTGAGATGATAAATGATGATAAATGATTTTTTTTGTAGTTGATTCATTCTTTTTTTTAAATCGTTCAAATGTAGTGTGGTCATGAAAACATTCTGAGATTTTTCAAATGAGTACATTCATCTTCCCCCTTTTTGAAAAGGATCAAATCTTTTTGGAAAACGGCACAAGGAAGAGATGGTGTAATATCCTATTTCTTTGTGATGAGCCAACTCGTCATTGCAGCTCTCCAGTGCATCGCTGTCATTTCACGTGTGTGATGCACGGCAAGGGCTTGCAACTATCCCGCTATGCCCCCCCGATCCCATTCTTTAATCTTTCTGATGAAGTCTGGACATTCAGAGGCATGATCCGGCAGACAGCAATTTGACTGCACCATATGAGGCTCTCACATGGCCGATGGCGGGGAGGAGATGGGCTCCGCCACTAGGAAAACCAACGGAAACACCTGACATGAAATCCAAAGCCATACTCTGCAACGTCTGTGTGTGCTCCTTTTGGCATCGTTGGGCGTAAACATCCTGCCGCTACGTCTAAAGCGCTCATGACTATGTAGGCAAACAAACGAGTCAGGTAGCCGCACAAAATGGCGGCAAGCTCCACACAGCGTCGCCCCTCCCTCCACTGCGAGGACATGATGCCGTCACCCTGATCATGTGATTACAGAGGATGGAAAATAGCAGTGTGTGGATGGCAACCACCCCCAGACTTCCCCCTGTTTGTCTCTCCGCCTAGAGGAGGGGCCTTTCAAGACAGCACCAGTGTCAGGCAAAAGGACAAACACGGTGACATTTTATGAATTTGCGAATGTTTTGTTTTGTTTTTTTCCACACTTATAATTACACTTTACATACTGTACTGGACCACTGCCTAAAGACCATTGGGAGTTAAGAAAATGGATGAATGGATCACATATTTGATTCATAAACTACATTTAAAATCACCTTTCAGAAAAGACTAAATACACTATACATCCACCTTAATAGTTTCATCTATTATTGTAAATGCTTAAGACATGAGAGTTTTTAGGATGTTTTGATATCTAAAAACAAGTCCACAACAGTGGCACAGTCTAAGAGTGTAGATTACAGTACAGTAGGCCCCCGGGTTACAAACTTAATCCGTTCAGCGGCTACGCTCGTATCTCGAATTGCTCGTATAGCGGGCAGTGCAACGCGCGCCGAAGCCTTAGGTAAAAACGACACACTGTATACATATATTAAAATTGAGTGACATAATCTGCTGTACACGTGCATTATATGTTAAATACAATGAATAAATAGCTTTTACCTTTGAAACGACGAGACTTGAGCTGGGTGTAAACAGAGGGGGGCAGAGTCTAACGCTCAAAGTTAATACGACGATAGATATGCTATTGGTCTTACAGTGTTACAGTAACTCTTTCAGTCAGGGTGCAAATCACGCAGATACTAAAACATCATCCTCTTATTTCTTTCTTTACTGCTGCTAGTAATTTTAGAAGCTATGTCTAACAGATAAAGTTTGCAAAGTCTTCACAACATTCCGTTTTTCACTAATTTTCTCTCCTTCCTTCCATCCTGTCCCATCAAGCTAGATAAAGGCGTTCGGCCAATAGCATATCGGCATTTCTGTGATTGACGTGTGATGCCGGCCAATAGCATCTCCGTGAGTGAGACCGGGTGACCTTAATCGACCAATAGCATATTCGCATCTCCGTGACTGACTGATAATTATTCGCACTTTTTTTTTTAAACGGTTGGAATGTATTGACAATTAATTTAAAAACACACATTTAAACCAATGACAATTCTTTGTCCTGCAATCGGCACATTTAATTTCATGTCAGCTGTTTTTCCCTTTAGCTGTACAAACACACACTTAAATGGTAATATATTTAGACACCGTGAGTGAGACAGTTAGTGTGACGTTGTAAGACCAATAGCGTTCACGTTGCTGCCACAAGTATCTGCTGATGATTGATGATGTCGCTACTGTTGATTTTATTGACGCAAGTTAACGAGAACATTTCTACATACTCAATGGCCGGCATGTCGAATTGCTCGTAAGGCGAGAGGTTTGTTCGTAAGCGGAGGACAAAAATCTCCCTGATCCACGCTCGTAAGGCGAATTGTTCGTAAATCAGGGTGCTCGTAAGCCGGGGGCCGACTGTATATGCTGAACTGTACAGTATTTAAAAAAAAAAAAAAAAAAAATATATATATATATATATATATATATATATATTTTTTTTTTTTTTTCTATTCCGTGTACTTTTCCCCTTAAAATATAAACTAAAGAAAGCATCCAATTATCAACATTTTACTCTGTAGTTTTATTCTATGTAAGCTTCATTTAAAAAAAAAATATGAATTGCTATTTTTTTTCATGTTTATTTTCTTTTTTTTTCTTTGTTTCAGTTTTTAAGTACATGTTGAACAGTTAAACAGTTAAACCCACAGTAATTCATACACATAAAGTGAATATTTAATTCTTGAATATGTAGCTGCAAGTGTGCATCACTGGCTGCAGTATTACCAATGCAAAAAAACAACATAAGAATTTTGTTTGGTTTTCAACAATTGTCTTAAAAAAAAACTGTAATATGTATTTAGAAACGAATCTCTGAGCTCACGGCATCTCGAGAGTCATTTTTTGGGGAGGGTGTCTGATGATTAATCATTTTGGGTTTGGTTATATATAAAATATAAATATTTGTTATGGCTGACATCTTGAAAGAAAGAATGGATTAGATAGGTATGGAGAGTGTGTAAAATAATTACATTTGGGTCAATAGAGCATGCCTAGCTTTATATAAGGAGGGCTCCGCTGGCCTGTTCCTTGATCTGCTTGCATTTTCAGTGCTGACACAGCATCCTGCTCCTTAAATCGCATACTTGTGTGTCCTATATACATAATGTATCCATCTCGTGTCCTTTAGATGCATTTACTGCCTCTGGTGAAATATAGGCCTGAGTAGGGTGTACTGCTTTTCACTCTGTCAGTGAGGGCGGGCAGGAGCCACAAGGTTACATTTAAGCTGTGATTGGGAAGAATGTAATTAAGGCTACATTTGCCAGCTTTCAATTTTAGGTGAGAATGGAAGGGCAATTGGAGAAGAAGCTCTGTGTGTTCCTAAACTCACCTGAGTGCTCACAGGGCTGTGCTCTCGCTTAAATGGGCCTCATGAGGCTGGCCAGCTGTGACATGCTGTTAATACTTTTACATAATTCAATTAATGCGCAAGGATAGTAATGTGAATCCAGTTTTCATTAGAAAAGACTAACAGTGTGTCGAAATATTTTTACTCCTATTCCAAATAGCCACGTATGTGGGCTGCATGGCCAGGCTCCAATTTTTTTTCTCTCTCCGTGTTAACAAGGTGCTTGAACATTATGTGGTGTGCCAAAAAATAGCACATTTGCAGTCACTTTAAACTGAATTCAAATTGGAGAAAATGGCTCGGGTTGAGTGTTCACCACCTAAACTTTACATCTGCAAAACGCTTAAGCAACTCTTTCTTAAGGCGCCACAATGGACGAATGGTTAGCACGTCGGGCTCAAAGTTCAGAAGTACCGAGTTGAATTCCTGCTCCCACGCCCTTCCTGTGGCATGTTTGCATGCTCTCCCCATGCCTGTGCGGGCACTCGGACTTCCCACACTCCAAAAACATGCATGGCAACCAGTTCAGGGTCTCCCCCGCCTACTGCCCAAAAACAGGTGGGAAAGGCACCTGTATGCCAGCCACCCTACTAAGGATAAATGGCTAAAGACAATGAATGGATGCAAGACACTTTCTTAGGGAAATCATGTGGATTTAAGCCAGGTTAATTTTCCCAACTTTGTTCATACAGCATTAAAAAAATGTACCGGTAACAAAATACTATCAACCATAAAACAATCAATCCATCTATCCACTTACCATAGGCGCTTATCCTCACAATGATCGCAGGTTTGCTGATGCCTATCCCAGCTGAATAATCTCAATACTGTTTTGTCAATTTAAAAAAAATAAAATAAAGGTCGTATTTCAGAAACCAAGTGACAAAAATTGTACTCCATCTCGTGTCTTCATTCAAGCCCTTACATATTTGCTTTACACAATCATTTCTTTAAATATGCCTACGCTAATGATTAACTCATTAACACGTGTCTTTTTTTCATTATTGTAAAACTTCTTGAATTGAAGAATAATACACGTTAAAATTTAGAAGATGAATAATTAACAGAGTTACCTAGTAAACAAAAGCATTTTCATTAGAACAGAATGTTTTAGGATTTCGATTTTTCAAGGAAGGAACCTTTTGCCCAGATTACAGCATTGCACCTCTCTGTATTTTCTCAGTTTAATGATGTGTACGATGCTTTACGATCTGGAATGACTTTCTGGCCACAGCATTGGTAAAGTTTGAATTGCTTGACCACACTCAGTTGAATTGGAAGGGGTTTCCAAATTTTTGACTCGCACTTTACACACATACAAGACCATGCTAAAATCACTGCTGAGAATTGCAGCATTTTGATGCGCATATCCTATAGTTTGATTGTTTTTATTATTCAGTATTTAGAAAAACCTTCCAACTGTATAAATATATCCCACATTTCTTCTGATTGCAATCTGTAGCTTTATCAACTCCAAATTTGTCATTTTAAGAACTGACTGAAAACATTCTTAGCTTCATCTCTGGAATATCAAATCATGCCTCCTAATTTCTGATGGAATAGAAAGTGAGACAATCTGTCTGCAGTCACTATCATTGCGCACTTGCTATGCGGAAGAGGTAACAGCAGTGAAATGCATGTTTAAACGGCCATAAAAAGTCCTACTGAGTGATTGATGCCATCATTGAGGAGAGTGCACCCATGCAACCCGGATCCCAGCAGGTGCACATCAGCTACACATTAGAAAGACCCAGCAACTGTGTCATGCAAGGAGCAAAGTCTGGCGGAAGAAGACGTACATCAACTGTCCCTCAGCGGTGGCGCTACACAACGAAGACCGTCGCTAAGGCTAGAAGGATCTTTCTTAACAATGGTGCTTTTGGCTGCAGGGCACGCTCAGACATCCATGGCTATTGATCCATCTATTGACTTCATTTGATGTTTCCTTTCAAGCGTAGTGTCAGGCTGCCAAGTGAAGCTATTTAGGGGTGGTCAGGGCTCTCATGTTTAATGTGCTACATGATTAGTCTTGTGTTAAGAGATCGACTAAATCCTGTCCTCAACCTCTGTTTAACAGCTGGTTGAGGTAAGGCTGCGCCACTGGGCTTACGGTTTAAGTCGCTTTGTTCAAGGAAAAGAAAGACCCTATCATCTTCAACTGTTTTCTGTTTTTCTTTTAAACTTATTAATAGTTGTTGAAGATGAAATTTATTTATATCCCAATATGATTTTTTTCATACAATTTAGTTAACAATGTTCAGAAAATGTACTACCAAGGCATGCAGTGCAACAGGATAACAAATAAATAAAAAAAAAAGACATTCTATAAAGGGGTTAACCTTAAACAAAACTACCACTTACCTTTTAAAACAAAGAACTGTGACTGCACATCTGGTTTATAGTTTTGTTTTATGATAATAAAAGTATTGTGGATAAGTGGATTTTAAAAGTGCAATGGATATTTGCTTACACACCCCAATACAAACTTAACTGTTCAGTTCCCCTACAACTGATGTCACAGTTTGGTCCGCAGAAAGTCAAATTTGTTTCCGGTGAGAGTTGGACTCCGCCAAGGCTGCCCCTTGTCACCGATTTTGTTAATTACTTTTATGGACAGAATTTCTAAGTGCAGCCAAAGCATTGAGGGTGTCCTGTTTGGCGAGCTCTGTGTTTCATCTTTGCTAATTGCATATGATGTGGTGCTGTTGGCTTCCTCACTTTGGAAACTTCAACTCTCACTAAAGCAGTTTGGAGGTGAGTGTGAAGCGGCTGGGATGAAGATCAGCACCTCCAAATCTGAGACCATGGTCCTCAGTTGGAAAAGGGTGGAGTGCCAACTTCGGATTGGGGATGAGATCCTGTCGCAAGTGGAGGAGTTTTAAGTTTCTTGGGGTCCTCTCCACGAGTGAGCGTAGGATGGAGCGGGAGATCAACGTTCCCGAATACAAGCGGACGAAATGGGTTTCCATCACAGGGTGCCGTGGCTTACCCATAGAAATGGGGTGAGAAGCTTGTTCACCCGGGAGGGACTCAGTGTCAAGCCTCCGCTCCTCTGCATTGAGAAGAGCCGGTTGAGGTGGGTTGGGCATTTGCCTCCCGGACACCTCCCTAGTGAGGTGTTCCGGTCATGTCCCACCGGGAGGAGGCCCCGGGGACGACCCAGGACACGCTGGAGGGACTATGTCTTTCGGCTGGTATGGGAACGCCTAGGGATCCTCCCAGAGGATGATGTTGGGTCGATGTTGTACTTGCACCAAATATACCAAAGTACCAAAATCTGCCAAACTCCTGAAG
This sequence comes from Hippichthys cyanospilos, assembly GCF_059441005.1. Lineage (NCBI taxonomy): Eukaryota > Metazoa > Chordata > Actinopteri > Syngnathiformes > Syngnathidae > Hippichthys > Hippichthys cyanospilos. The sequence goes on along the minus strand of NC_142372.1, from coordinate 17,561,740 downwards.
TCAGCTTCAGTCCCCTTAAATAGTAGGGTATTGCGAGATTACCCGATATTGCATTTTCAACAACAACAAAAGAAACAGATGTCAGTTAAACAAACACAATAGTTTGAACTTGTTTCCCTTCCTCTAAAAGCTTTCTATGTCCACTCAGGAGGCTGCCCTTGACTTTGAATCGTTCCCAGGCTCTTGGGGGCTGCGGGAGTCTCTGAGGGGACAGCTTTGCGTGACGCACACGTAGCAGATGTTCCTCTGCATTTGTTGAAGCCAGTTTGGTATGGTGTTTCTGTCCACACATGAACTTTGACCCTTGAGGTTGATTTGCATGCTTGTGTAGCCAAGGTCAAATGCAAATATTATATACTCAGACCAGCTTTGCAGGCAAATTGATGATCTTATTTTTTGATATCAACCATTATCAGTTAGACATAAGAGTTCCAATACTGGATTTCAAACATATTTATTCAATTTTCTTCATGTGGGTTTTGAAGAAAGACTTTTACTTTCACCACATGTTCATACATATCTAAAAAGGTACACTGGAGTTACACAACTCCAGATTAGGTCTATGAGAATGATCTTTATTATGAGAATGGAGTATTGGCATTGGAATAAATACAGGGAAATATATTACACTTATCTTAAATACCTCATGAATTTGTAGTAGCCCCTCCAACAACCCATGCAGGGGTCTTCCTCTCCACAGTCCACTCCGTTGCTATGAAGTGAAAGGCAGTAAAGCTCTTCCCTGCTGTCCACCTGCGGGCTTTCTGTGGGGAACCGCGACTACTGTCTGACCACTTCAGTAAAGCTCAGTCACGTGCATCATTCTCTATTTCTTTAACTATGATCACGTGTCATACTATGACAGGTTCTGTCAAAACCCAAAAGAGATAGCAGCAAAACTGAGAGTATAGCCCTTGGATCAGTTGTGTGCTGTTAGACTTCTGGAATATTGATTCTTCGCAGATTTTGAGGAAACATATCTTGACATTATACAAGTAAATAATGCATAAAGTGTATTGGGTTAGCTCTTGCTGCCTGCATCCCCACGAAGACCAAACCTTGTACACATGCTGGTACCTACATCACTTGCATACAACACAATAAGAATTAAATTGGTTCTCAAAATGAACGAAAAGCACCGGGGTAGTGCAATTCTACACCACCCGAATGCACAATCACAGTAATGAATGTATTTTCAAATAAATATACCTCTGACCGTGTCAATCAAAATTGTAATGGTAATTCATGCCCTTCTGATATGTATTCAAGCCAAGACTGCTTCTTGCCTTCATTTGCGTCATTGTTCTGATTTACTGTAGTAACTGTCCAGCTTTGAATTGGTAATCATTCAGATGTGTCTTCTCATGTACAATGATGACTCCTTTCGCTGTGAGATTTTCTCAAGGCCCAACATGGCCTCATGCATTAATAAAAGCTGTTTTGCCAGTGTCTTATTAGCTGTAATATGCCTGTCTGGTAACTCATGTCTGATGGCAGCAAAGCACCACGTAGACTGAAAAATGATCAAATGGAGTCAGGGTTGTATTTCAATATTGCTTCCTTCTGTTTCTGCTCGGGCTAAATTTTTATTGATCGGAATTTGATAATCATTTATTCGGCTCTAATTTTGTATTTTTCAGTGTCAGTTACATGCAGTAAAAAATAAGAGAACTAATTGGTATTTGAGGGAAGATTATGTTGCATCTAATATCAGGAGCAACAGTGAGAATGTCAAAGATGCTAAAACAAAGTGAGGATGAGTGAAAGGTTATTTGATTAGATTTAATTTGATGATACAGTTCATGTATATCTTTGAATACATTAAAAATCACAATTTTGCACTGAGTGTACACATACACAATCAAATAAGCTCCAATTCAAAAATTGAATATAAAAGTCAGTTTCAAAATTAACTGCCTGACATTGTAGTACTGTTGAGTAGAACCATACCAGGCAAATTAGGATTTAGATCATATTTGGGATGCTGTTCACTATCAAACCTTTTTACCATTTTTTTTTTTTAATATTGTTGAGCCACATCAACATTTATTTTTTGCCAAGCGTTTTACATTTTTTGCTATTCAGTCTTTTACAGTTGCATCGTTACTGTACACTACCCTTCCTTGTCGTCGGTCCATTGTTTTTGTAAATTTACCCAGATTGAAATTGTTGGCCCGTTATTCTGTCAGACAATTTTTAACGGCACCTCTGTTGTTACTTCCGTCACCAAAATCTGTACCCCCCTCAAACTTTAGTTTGTTATTCCTGGGTGCATGTATGTATGCTCGCTGTGTGTTGAGACTGTATTTACTTCAGTGCTGCTAACCATATGGCAGTTTAAACAGTTTTCAGAAATTTGGAGGATATAGACCATTACCAATGGTGTCTCTTGACATACCACTGTAGGTGGGGCCGATTACATTGATGGATTAAAATGATAGTCTAAATCTTCTTTTGGTCTTATTCCTTTGTTTTAAAATGTTTTGACGTTTGACGGTCCGCCACCAAAATATCGGTCTGACGGTGATGGGCGGACAACAGTCTATCAGTACCGACAAATTGCCAATCTCTGATTTTTAGTGTATGCTGCAGGACAAAAAAAAAATAAAGATGGTGGGCCGCAAATGGACCCAGGCCATACTTTGGTCACCTCTGAGCCATAACACCACTGTACCAATGGCCAATGATTTTTTTTTTTTTTTATAAAATCCATATTTCTAAGCATGAGTTTTTTTTGTTTTTGTTTTTGCCTTAACACACACATAAGAATTACTTTGAAGAAAATGACACTTGAGAGACTTACAGCCATATTAGCACTGAGAATCTGTTAGCTTTACTCATAGCTCCTGCAGTGTGTTTGAATGACCAGTGTTTTCATTCCTGCTGGCAGCATGAGCCTGACGAATTGCCAAGCAAATGCTCATTTGAATCATACGGCTGCTTCCCTCTAATGTAATGGACGTATACAAAGGGGAATTAACAGAGGACATTTTACACAGAAAAATATAATTCATGCATAATTTATTGACTCATGATTGCCTGCGTTTACTGTCATTTTTCTGTGTTGAGACAAATTCTTTCCCCGGGCTGTTTTAGCCTAATGGATTCGAAGGGTATTTAATTTAAGTCTGTCCACCAGCAAGTATGGAGCTTGACAACATTTTCTTTACTAACATGTGGCTCGTCTGGACCACTCAAAAGGCTCTCATTAACATATAAAGCCATAGTCAATCATTTTGATCAACTTATTTAAATATGAACAAATCATCTTTTTTCTTTTTTTTGTAAAGAGCCATTGGCCATTCTTCTAATTCTGTTTGTTCTTGTATTTTGACACAATAGAGATAACCAATGGAAGCATCATCAAGCAATGGCACCACTTATATGCATGTAGGACAGATCATGGTTCTGTTATATTTTTGCTGTGCATGTTGGAAGTTCTTGTTTTCCGGTTTTTGATATTCATACTATAGCCATCCCTTTCTTTTCAAAATCAAATTTGACAAACATCAAGTTAGTGATAGGGTGAGGGGCTTAGGGGCCAATGGTTTTATACCCTTGAGCAATTTGGGGTTTGGAATTTAGGATTTACTGTCTTCTCTTCAGCAGAACCCCCATTTATCATATTTCTTCCCCTTTGCTGTGTGTATCAGCTCTATGAGCCTCCAGTCTCAAAGATAAGTTCCCATAGCCAATTCTAAAGACCAGATCTAAATGCTGTGGAATAATTGTTTCCCACCGGGGGATGCATTGCATCATCTATGCTTGTAGTATGCTGAATACTGATGCTGATTTCTCAAATTTTTGTTGCATCACATTCGCATCTTGAATTACCCAAATTTTGACAACATCTAATTGTAGCCAGTGACATTTTTATTTGAATTTTGGATCTAGCTGAATCTAGCTTGAAGAGTCATGAATACATACACAATTTCATGTAAAATAAAGTTAACATAAATATATTTTTTATTGATAAACCAAATTATTTCATGGACCCCATAATGTCAGACCACGGACCCCCGGGGGTCCGCAGACTCCACTTTGAGAACCGCTGTTCTAAAGTGTGTTTTCTCGAGACTTTCATGCGGCTATTTTATGTGCGTAAAGTTGTGTCTCACCCATCCGTTGTGTGCTAAATTAGTATGCTATGCTAAGCATGGTGCTGTTTGCTTAGCTTGTGCTCTGATTCATTTCCATCCTATTGATTGAGTTTTTTAAAGAGTAATTAGTCATTTGATTTCTTTTTCAAGGAAACTCTGGCTACACTGCCCACAGGTCATAGAGAAGGTGCAAGCATACGCTATAAAACATTTTCGCCAACATGGAGAATGTGGGGATAAACCAAATATGGCTGCTCTCCCTCTTCATTATTCCAGAACCTTCTGCGCCTTCTTCTATAGCCCGCCGGACGAACTACTGCAGCCACCACACTGGCCACTCGGCCGAGACGAAAGGCAATGAACTCCAAAACATGCCGTTCATCTTCCAGATGGAGTGATTTACTGATTTCTCTTGAGTCCCCTCCCCGTTGGACCAGCACTCCCCACTCGGCTGAATAAACATTTATTTTCTTTAACTTGATGGTCTGATATTATAAAAATAGAAATCGAGTAGTCTAAATAAATTTGGAATGTTGTGCACACCACCCACTGATGGGGGGGAATACAGAAAAATGATACTGGGGAGGGTGTGTGTTTGTATATGTGTGTTGGCGGGTGAATATGTATGACTGGGCTGGAGCACAGAGGGGATATAGTGCTGCGGAAGAATCGCAGTCAGCGTTACTTTTTTTTTCTTGCTGAGTTGCACAATACAGGGGCAGGGTCACCATTATTTGTATTTTCCTATTTTTATATTTTTATTACCTTTCGCGAAAAGGGGGGGGGGGGGGGGGGGGGGGGCTCTTGGTGAGCTCGCTTTCACTCTCCTAATTTTCTCATCAGTCAGATGCAGCCGCATGTCTCTTCTCATCTCTCCCATCATTTGTCTCTTAAAGAATAAGACTTTACATCTGCATACTGAATTAGGTGGGGAGGAAGGACTAAAAGAAGACATTTGCGAGAGATACAGGGGAAAAGATGGTGGGGGCAGGGGTATTAAAAGATGAGAGAAGTGACCTTCTCTGGTTTCATGCAACCCTTAGCCAGCCACCATGTTTGAGAGGGCCACCATTTTCTTGGGTTGGCTCCTGACTGTATTTGATATTAGGCTGTGCAGCCGGGTGCCGGTCACCGTTCAATCCTGCAGGCGTCACACGAAGTGAGGTGCGTTATGTCTGACCACGGACGACCGTGGGTGATGCGTGAGGGAGGGGCGGCCCAAGGGGACACCCGAGATGAGACTAAAAAGACCTCGGGTTGGAGGCCAAAGCTCAAGTTCATCACTGCAGATAATGAGAAGCGCGTCGCCAAGCAGTCGGCCACTCGCTAGCCTGTGCCCAAGCACTATCGTTAAAGCATGTTTCCGCCACCTTTGCTCAGCACAGAGGCTCTTCTCGATCCGGTTTACGTCCCCCGTGGGTGCATCCCACTACTTTTAGTTATAAGCCACTACACCCGGATGGCTATTTGTGTGTTTATTGTGCATCATAAAGAGAGAGGTGCTGTTTTTTCCTGGCCTATGCCCACAGGGGTCGGCCTGCTCTGAGTACAATACACGGTGACAGTGCAACCGTTCTACCGCGCACTTTTTACCACCATTCACAACCCCCCTTCAGCGCCTGTCCTCCCCTCGCTCACCCTCCTCTTTGCACCCCCTTGCCGGGACATCTGCTCCCCCAGCGTCGCCGCCATTGTGATGCTCAACACTAACAGGGGTTTTAGCCACTGGTGGTGTGAAATTAAACAGCCACCTCATCCCTTGATGATAAGTGGCGTCCTGTCTTCGTGCTGCGGCTATCTCCTCGTCACATAGCACAAGGTCATGCTTTCAAGGGTGATCACGGGAATTACAGTTCACTATTGTGTGCGGTGAGGGGGGGCATGAAGAGTGAACATGAAGGCAGACTAGTTGAAATGCTGGACCTTTATTTATTTTCCGTGTGTTTAAAATCTAAAAATGAAGCCTATGTTAAATTGCAAAATGAAAGTATAACCACTGTAATTTATTCACATAATCTATTTTTTTTCATCCCAAAACATATTAGGCCTCAAAGAAATCTAATCTTCTGGGTAAATTAGCATTTTAAAATTAAAAGTTAATATTTCAGTATTGCCATATATTTTTAATTCATCCTTTGCATTTTTGCAAATATAATGTATCCTTCCACACAGATTTCCCTCAACAGCCTTGATGAGTACTTCAGATGTGGATTAAAGCACTCAATTCTAAGAGGGAAATGAGTAATAATTCAGAGATATTAATAAAACATAATAATGCCGTTCAGGAACCTCTAAAGTTGCCGCAAAAACCGAATAAAGTAAAGAAGGATTGGTTCTACTGTTATGTTCAGTGACATTAGATGGTGTCGAGAAGGACGTGGACACAACCTGGCAGGAGCGTTGGACACGGCGGATGTTTAATTTCACACCACCAGTAGGGGCTCTGTTGAGTTGATAGAGAAATTGAGGCTCATTGTGTAAAGTTGATTTTTATTTTATTTTATTTTATTTTGGATGTGTGTGTTCTAGTAGAGTGACTATAACATACAGATGAGCAGGCAGTGTAAGATTGTGTGTGTGTGTGTGTGTGTGTGTGTGTGCGTGTGTGTGCGTGTGTGTGTGTGTGTGTGTGTGTCATATCCCTTTCCTGTGTTTATGGATTTACCATTTTAAAAAAGTCAAATAATGTTGTTTTTTCTTTTTAACTCACAAATGCTTTTCAAAGTGATGTTAGGAATCCAAATCATAAAGTTAGTATTAAAATAATCAAGATGTATTGTTAATGCCAGTGGAGTGATTTGCCAGTTGGGCTAATGGTGGTGTGAGAAAAGGCCTGCTGGGCCCTGGGCCACATTTTACCTTGTGGATGGCTCTCCATGTTCCTTGCTGAAAATGATTGTAGGCGCTTTGATGGAGGTGAACGAGACTTGCTGTACCTTCACATACTGGCACAAATTCTGCGGCCTTGTTTGAGGAGTGTTTTGTAATTCTGATTCTCAATTGTAAATGTTTCCCTGTTCTCATCATGTAGCAATTGTCTGTTTGATTACTGCGATGAAGATATTTAAATATTTTAGGATGCAAGTAAACTTGACTTACAAATAATAATAGTCTGGATTCTGATGTTTTAATTTAAGCACGTAAAGTAATTCATTACAATTGTGCTGATAATGAATCACATGATGGAAATTGTTACAATAACAAAATTACTCCTAGGAAGTAATTAAAATTGGGGGATTTTTGGGGGGTAATATATTTTCATATATATATATATATATATATATATATATATATATATATATATATATATATATATATATATATATATATAAAATTTGAAACTTAATATTATTAAAAAAGGCCTAACTAATAAACTATTGGACTTATTTGGAAAAAGGTATTTTGATCAATTAGTTTTCATGTGTTGCACATTAATCAGTTATTGTTTATGTTTTTTTTGTGCATCTGGCTTTCACAACATTTTTTTTCCATTCTGTGGTTATGTTTTGTCTCTATTTTTGTATCGTTTTTATTCTATCTGTATCTTTCTTTCCTTTCTTTGCTTGTTTATTTTCACACCTTTCTCTCCCCGCTCTTTCTTGTTTGCTCCGTCCTTCAGTCATGCACACGCAGGGGCCCCTAAAACACACACACACACACGTGCACGCACGCAGCCCCCCACCACCATCACCACACACACACACACACACACACACACACACACACATACACAAATACATAGACACATAGTGTAATAAATTGAAGTCGTTTTGATGAGAAAAATGAATGGCACTCCGATTCGGGATGGTTTGGAGAACCATGCCCTCCAGTATTGCCCTGGATGATAAGGCAATTCCATTCACCGCATAAATAAATAAATTAAAATCATATTCCATGTGTCCCCTCCCCTGAGTCGCTCTGCCAAATCCCGACCCCCCTCCCCGCCTTGACATATCACTTATACACCCCTTCATTGCCGATGCAGCCACCACTAACACCCCTCCACACCCACCCATCCATCCCATCCCCATCCAATGTCCACTTGTGTAAAAAAGAATGCAGCTTTTGCAATAAAGCAATAAATAATGCATTTTACTAATACACATTCAGGTGCAGACAGTCTTTGGCCCCATCCGACGCACGTCCAGGGTAAGATGAGTGAAATATTGAATAGGGGACAGGGGGAGCGGAGTCCGGCCACTGCTTGATGATAGGCTCCAGCGCCAAAAGAGTGAGAAAAGAAGAGCGAGAAGATGGAGAGAGAGAGAGAGAGCGGCAAGCATATTATAACTCATCCATGTGGATCACCCTGCTAGATTGGGAGCAATCCCTTGTTGAAATTGTCTTCTAAACACTTTAAAGAAAGACGAGGAGACGGGACGGAGCGGCCAGCCTTTCTCACTGTGTTGTCCCAGCTCAGGTAGCGAGACCTCTGACAGACTGCTGCTTCTGTCTGTCTGTTTTACTTTGTGTGTGTGTGTTCAGTGTTGTGAGGCAGCCGGCTAGGGAGTGTGTGCACATGTGTTGGAGCAAGTGGAAGAGAGAGAGAGTGACTAGATATGTATGCGTGTGTGTGTGTGTGTGTGTGTGAGAGTGTAAGGAAGAGGGGGTATTATGCACCCTGGATGTTGCCTGGTGCTTTAAACAGCTGCCTACAAGCCCAGGTATTGCACGCCGGCTTCTAAATAAGCAGCACGTTCACGGTGCCCCCCCACCCCCTACCCCTCACGCCCCCCTTCAGGACTGTGAAATCAGACTCATACAGATGCGTGCAGCTTGAGCAGGAGCACGAGGCAGTTCCTGCATGACTTACTGAGACTAGAGGTGTAGAGGACCAGCAGAGAGGGGACGGTAACGACATAGAGGGGGGAAAAGACAGTAAGGTCAGTAAAACCTTTTGTAATGTGTGCTGTGGTGGACTCGGTATTCTTGGGAGCTGCGACTGTGGCTTTGGAAGTATTGATTGTTGAAGTTTGTGGCAAGTGTGCTCCGATTCAGGCTGCCAGTTGAGAGCGTATAGGAACGCTGGACCAAGGTGCTGTGAGGGAGGGTGGGGGGAGAGGTGCGGGTGTTGTGGGTGGGGGTTAACTTGGAGTGGCCCGACTGAAGTTTTGTGTATTTGTGCCATGCAAACTTCTACTGTATATCTTGTTTGGAAACATTGTGTTAAAAGTACACTCATTTATACCTCGTTACAGGAATAACTGGCAAAGTCCTTTTTGAACATTTCGGGAGAGTATTTGACCCGACTTAACTGATAATCTTATGTTATCAGTCAATCTTATGTTATCAGATGTTGTTACAGTGAATTAAAGATACGTTTTGGTTAGGTTTTGGAACTTTTGGTCAATTAGAAAAAAGTCAAGGTGATGATGTCAAGGTTTAATGTATGCATGACTTTAAGCTAAGTATGCATTTAAGGTACTGTACATATTAACCCTCCTGTTCAATGTTTGAAACCTATACAGTAAGCTAAAAAATATTTATAAAGTGTTTAAAATATATGTTAACTGCTGTGTCTAATGCTTGGAACCCACACTTTAGGTGTTGTTTTGTACTTGCACAGCTTGATGCATCAGTACATAAAGTCTATGTATAGTGCATTATACATTTCTTGAAGGCAAACATTTAAATTGTTGACATCATAAAAAAGAGTTTGGATTGTATAGAGATAGATACAGAAAGCAGCTCTTCCAAACTGTGTCATAGCAGTTTAAAAGAAATAGTGCACAATAATCTACTATTTTCTCATAACAAGAGCCACAGACTGTGGATTTTGCAAACAGCAGTGTGTCTCGGTGACGTTGCCCAATGAGAGGGGTCAGTGCACCCACGTGACTGTCAGAGACGCTCATGAACACACATACACACACAAGATGGTGTCCATTGTTATCTTCCAAGTGAATTTGTTTTTATTTCAGGTGCCTGCTTTCTTTGTCACAAATATAAATGGCACAAAATCACTTCATTGTATTGAAATTTTAGTTGACACTGTGAAGAAGAAAAATAGGACATAATGGCAGATTTTGGAGGGTGTGAGGAGCACACTTTAGCTATACGTATTGGCATTTAAATGTGTGGCTCAAAAGTGAAAAAGCTGCTACAACCAAATTGTCAGCAATACTAAAGACATCAACACAAAAATTTCAGCCATCCATCACAAGTGTCGGCCGGTTTCTGTGGCGACAGTGATTTATTCCCGGGCTGGATTCCATTTGGACTCCCTTGCTAACTCACGCACTCCCTCACTCACTCACACACACACACACACACACACACACACACACACACCCACATGCCCCCCTCCAACACTATGAACGGATTCACACACCATTTTAATAAACATTTATTTAAAGTTGACACATGCTAATTTTAAATATTGTGAGATCCAGGGCTCACAATATATTTGACTATGTTTGGGCTTGACTTTTTATTTTATTGCCACTGTCACTTTTTTAACTCACACTAAAGTAGGTAGCACTTGAAATGTTACCTTTGATTGACATAGCTCAGTGATTATCTGGAGTCAAGCATCCCTCCCAGAAACGAGCAGGTTACAATTGTCTCGCACACACACGTGCACACACACCAGTTTTTTCTGTGTACCCAAACTTTGGAAAACAAATCTTTTTTTTTTTTTTTTTTGCAATTTCAATTTTGATTTGATACGGGATATTTTTTCAAGGTTTCTCATTATTTTTCATCAAACACAAGAAGCAAATTTATCGGTGTTACAATAAATGTCAGATTTCCTGTACGTAAATGTTTTACTCTGTTAGGTTCACACTAGAATACAGTACAAGAAAATGTACCATGGTACCAAGTACCAACAGGCATGATAGACAGCTTGCTTTCTTAAATTAGAGTTGTTAACTCATATTAACAATCTGACTGGAGTTTGACCCAGAGAGGGGGAAAAAATGCATATTGTGATGTCAATTTGATCAATAGTTCGTTTGCAGTTTGATCATTGTAGCGTGATCCATATGCAGTCTTCTTGTGTGCATGCCAGGTGTAAATATCCACCTGCTCGAAAACGGTACACAACCCTGCGTGAAAACTGTGTGTTTACAGTGGTCGGGTGCAAGGCAAAAAAAGGAATACAGGAAAGCAGCCTTGCTCCCCTTCTTCATTTCATTTCCTCTTTTTTTTCTCTTCAGCTTCTGTGGTATTTTTTCATATGTTCCGTGATAAGTCACGTCCTATTCGCTGTGCAGGCAGATTTATCAGTCAATCCACTGCTCCTAATATCCTCCATCCAGCGACTAGCAAAGCCCCCGCTTTAGCTCTAAACCTTAACCCGAGCCCACTGTTCCCTCGGATGGCGTTCAGTCACGTGAGCGTTTCCTCATGATTTCCACCATATTGGCTGATGGCTTTCATGCAGATGCGTGGTCGGGAGCTGGAGCTGTCAGCGCTCAACGTGTCCGTCAGTCAGCGTTGCTTTGTTAGCCGTGCACATGTCTGGCCTGCGTGTGCAGCTGGAGTCAAGGGCAGCAGAGATGCATCAGTCTGCTGCGGCCTGCGCACGTCTGGGGGCTGAGGCCAGTCTGAGGAGGAGAGCGGCCAAGTGGCCGCAGAGGTCACTCGTGTTTTTGTAGTGTGCTAAATTAATGGAAAAGATGTCATGTCTGGAGGGTTTGCGTAATAACAACTATTTGATAATCAATTTTTATCAAAAGAAAAGCTAATGATCATGCTTGGATCAACACTGTGCTGTTTTTTTAAACGTCATTTTTAAAAGTACATTCAAAGTTATTGGATTATTTTAAAATAATGAATGTACAACGCACATTGGTTGGAGTTATTAACATTTCAAAGTTTTGTTATTAAAAGGAAGGCAAAAATAATATGGCCAAACTGTTTAGCGTTACAGGAATTAAACATTTTTTAATGCACTGCAGTAGGTTCAAATACAGGTCAGTTTTATTTTAACTTTAAAGCATAATATATTTGCCTTCTTTTTAGAGCTGTTAGTTTAGTTTTTAGGAGCAATTATCATAAGCCATACATTTTGAATTGATCCTTAATTACGTACGTTTGGTTTTGGATTTGAATCTATCAGAGTTTAATCCAACACAGTACAGTCCAGTGATATTTATCATTTGATCACAATTTTTTTTCATTGTTTTGAAAACTGCTTTTAACTTTGGCATTATTTCTTTTCATTTAACTTGTACACTGAGTGAAAGTTTAGTTATTTGACCCATTAAATGCACTTTTCCTATAATAGTGTTGCATTGGCATCCAGTCATATTAAACGTATGCTTTAGAAATTAAACCGCTCTCTCGTATTTCATCTACACTTCAGCCTTCAACGCAGTAATTTTTTTTCAGTTGATACTTGGTGTAAAAATTTGGAGAACCACTGATCCGAGCAGACAACGGTCAGCCACTTAAATGCAGTTTTGGAGCGTGACAATAGTGGTGACATCCCCTCTTAAGTGTCCTGCTCAAGTTTAAGGTCTGTGTGAGACTTTGAGTGCTGCTGGTCATAGTGATTAAACTCAGACTAAGGTCTAGGCTTGGCCATGATAATATGCCAAAAGCACGCGTTCTCCTAAAATCCTGGATTAACGGCCGCTTTAAGAGCTTAACATGGTCAGCCATTCAAACAGACGCTGGATTGACTTTGCTGCTTGTTAGCGCCTGTCGACTGCAGCTAGAATAAGGGGTCTAAATTTTCCTGGGGACAATGCTCATCTGTTCTGACGTGATGGAAATCATTATCATGCTTATAAATGAGAACGCTAGCAGAAGTGGAGGATATTTTGTTATCTACCTGTCAAGCAAATATGCTGGCAGATTTTCTTACATGCATTTACTGCAATGCATTTAAGTTGATGTAAAATTATTGTATTTTCTGAATTATAACTATTACGATGCATTAAAGATAAATACAATGTACAGTTATTAAAATAGCAATAAGCTCTCATTGTATTGGCCATGTAGTTTTACTATCTTAAAAAGAAGGCAGCAATGGACCAAATATGAAAACTTGTTTTCATTGGCGAATTTCAGCTTGACAAAGTATTCATGTACCCAGATTTTTTTGTCCAATGGTTTTTCAAAAAAGTAATTTTTAAAATGTTTTGACAATTCATATGACACTGACATACACCATTTTGCAAGTTTTTTTTTTCCTCAAAAAAATATTTTGGGGCTTTTTTTATATGGTAACATTTCAATTTCATTAATAACATTTTGCAAGTTTCATTTCATGTTCCAAATTTTCTGACTTTTGAAGCATTTGCTTCTTTTTTTTCAGACAGGAGATCTGCTGTTTCAGTCATTGACAGGTGTATAATTGGTTTATATTTGTTCGATAGCTTTCACACACTGATAGGGCACCATAGGTATGAGCATAACGAACAAATGAATATTATGTCTTTTGTGTAGTGGAATTTTTGAAGCGAATAAGTGGAACTTAAAGCAAACTGGAGAACACTATAATGTTAGTTTATGATGTAAAGAACAACACAATGTTCACTATGTGATATTTTACAATAAATCGAGGACAGCATTTTCTTCACTAATATTGTTTTCCCGTGAAAATGGTTAAGAATGAAAAAATAAACCTAAAATTAAAAAAATGATATACAGGTATATATATACATATACTGTACATACAATTTCTCATGTATCTATAGCTCCTGAAAATGCAAGCTAATATCTTTTTTTAAATGCTGTTCAGATATATTGGTATCCTAAGGCAGGTTCATTAATGTGTCTGATCACGTTCAAAATGTGTGTAAATAAATACAAAGCCGAATGAACCCATGCTCATCGTGAAGAAGTATTTCAAGCATGGAAGCTGACTTTGGAGCATCCACACAATTGATTTAATTACTTCATTGTTGCCAGTTTCACAAAACACGTCTTGACATCCTTATTGCTGCCTTGTTTTTGTTTTCAAATTGGTGTCCTTGCTGGCCTGTGGGTTCTTGAAATCTGCAACATGGAAATGCGATGTAATCATGTTAGGCCCTCTTGCACAATGTCTGGACTAAATGCGTATGGTCATTCCTCGTCTTATTACAGCTTATTACTGCAGTCATGTGCATAATCACCCCATGCTTTTGTTATGTGCGGTAAATTTTGCACCTCCAGCTGCAATCCTGACAAATTATTGTGCTTTTTCAGGCCTACTCGTTTATCCGGGCTGTCGCCTGTGTCTATTAGGAGGAATCTAATTGTTGTTTTTTTTTTTTTTTTTTTTTTAGAGTATCTGGACCATTTCCAATACTGATTGATTGAGCAGTCCTAATCGGTCAGCAAAGCAATTGTTTGGTATGAGTTCACTTTTATCTAACATTGTGCACACATTTGAATGAATCACATTGAAGATTAAATGTTAATTGGCAATTGTTTTACAAGGGAAATAATCTGGTTGTTTTGTGGTATCAAAAGCACAACTTTCAAATTTGCCTGAGTAAAATTTTTCATTTTGATGTACTATACCTGCCTGGTGTTTCATAGCATGCTATCTGTAAGAGTAATGGTGGATGCGTTTGGTGCGAAGTTGATTCAATCTTGACTCTTCTGCAATAATTCAGGAGCATGCGAGAAGGGGTGGGCTGAAAGGGGGGAGGCGCCATTTTACTCTGCCAATCCCCCCGCCGCCATCACTGGAATATAATCCGCTGTCTCCTGACCTTCAAATCATGCAGCGTTGCAGTCATTTCAATTGGCCCGGCCGCCATTAGCGTGAAATGTCCTCTAGCCACTCAGGCTCGTGCGCATGGAAGGTTTCCTTTCACCCAGCATGGTGTCCTTCCTCCACTTTGCTCCTTCCAACCGTCTGCCTTGTGCTCCAGCGTGCCCCCCGAAGCTGGACATGAAGGGTGGGAGCACCACGCACAGAAATGAGCCACCACAGGAGATGCTGTTGATCAAAAGATCGCATGAAAAACATAGGCTCCATTAAATATCATTACAGTATGCTGCTTTATATTCTTCTGGAAAAATGAACCTTTGATATCTTATATGATAAGTATATGGTTCTACACCTGCTGTTTATCCTTTTTCAGATAAACATCTGGATACATCCATCATGCAATATTTAGTAACTATATTATCTCAAGCCTTTTACACCGTGTACCACCTAAAAAAATACATTGCTTTCCAAGCACCACCATAATGGCCGACTGTCACATGAGGAGCAGAGTTTGGACCAACAAGCAGACGGTCCATAGAAATGGAAAACTAGGAAGTCTTTATTCGTAAAAATCCAAAGTAAGCATAGCATCCATCAGAAACTAGCCATGGATGCCTCGACTCGTAAACAAGACTCAGAAACCAACATTTGGAAAATTAGACTGTGAAAGAAATTAGGAAGACATCTTGACATGAGAGCTTGATGTATGACAAAGTGTCAAGGTCTTCAATGACTAAAGGAACGTCAAGGAACAGACCAGTTAAAACAGTAAATAAAGGACAAAAGTAACAATCTAGAAAAATGACAAAGATGATGTATGACCATCGCAACTGAATCGCAAATTATATCACAATACCAACATTAAAATACAGCGGCATGGGTGCAAATAAATACACAAAAAAATAAATAAATAAACAGAACCAGCGGGTTTTTTTTTTTTTTTTTTTTTTTACATTTTCTTTTTTTAATCTGTTGCACTTTTGAAAACACGGCAGTGTAGCAATATTTGAATCAGTTTTAGCTGCTATGATTTAATTCACCTAATCGACAGCAATATTCACATTTTAAATGTGGTCTCTGCTGCTTATTCAATCACTCTCTCAAGCAGCAGTCAGCCAACCACAAGGGGGCAGAAGTATGATTAATGCTTCTTTAAAATGCTTGATAACAAGAAAGTGCTGGGGAATGAATGGTAATGAATGGCCTTGGTAAATTCATTTTTTTATAATCCAAAGTAGTAATTAAGTTTCGTTTTACAATGAAAACGAACATATTTTTGTTCAAAAGTACTACTGTGACAATGTATAATTCTGATTAAAAATGGTGGGTACAATATTGATTCAAACTAATAATCTGCCTTGAACTTGCGACGCTACTGCTGTGAAGAGTATGCTTTAGATTTAGCGAACTTGTACATTCAAATGTGCCAGTTATTGATGTCTAATTTGCTATCAGTCGTCATAGCTATCATAGTTTCATAGTATTTAATCTAGCACATGTCTGATACAATCCTGATTTTTCTATTGTGTTTTAAATAGAATTTTTATGAAAATGAGGTCAGAAATATTAGTCATAATCTGGTCTTGAAGCGCTGCTGAGAGTGCACGTCGACGGCGGCGCGGCAAACGTAGCCTCTGTCACGTGCATGATGGGCTGACGGCGAGCCGCCTGATAGTGTTTGATGGAGCGTGCGGCCATAGTTCCCCCGGCCAAGCGCGTCGCACGCAGGATGCGGCTCCACCTCCGCTTATCATGTCGAATGAGAAGATCGACTGACTGGGCCCTGGAAATCACATGCCAGAGCTCAGCGTGTGTTATGTTGCAAGTAGATAGATGGATCAATAATTGAAAGAGGACACATTTGATATGATCCAAATATTAAAAATATATCAGAGGCCAAACAACATCCATGTCTGTCTTCAGATGTGTGCTGAAAGATGTGTGTCAAATCTCCAGAGAGAGGCTTTATTCCGGAGGGTCAGCGGGTTCACGCCGTCTCTGATGTATGAAAGAATATTTTTATTATCATCATTTTGGTTGTTCGTTCCGTCAAAGACGGAGTGGTAAATAGCGTCAGCCGCACCTTTCAATTTCATCTTTACTGTTGGCGTGCCTGGTAAATTATTTCTCATCCATATTCATAACTACAAATAAATCTCTGGGACCTAACATTCATTTTAGGGTAATTTTGCAAACAGGAGCATTTCTGAATGCTTCCTTATTTTGTTTTGTTCAATTGAGCTGTTTTTGCCACTGCTTGTTGTGTGTCTGAGACAATTGAACATGTGTTTTGGCTCCGTTTACTCACTGCTGACGCTGCTTTTGAGGTTTGTAGAGAAGTGACCCAGGTGCGGGGTGTCAACTGATCAGATTGTGTACATACAGTAGATAGCCATTGTGTCGCCCGATATTGCATGCAACCTCATCTGAAGTCTACCTCTTCCTACCGGTTGTTATTTCATACTATCTTTGCATTTTTTTGATTAATGACACCACTGGGGCGTGTCCATAATACTATGACTTGGAAGTAAAATTGAAATGCATGAACTGGATGTGCAGGATTCTGATATTATTGCCCAATACACTTAGCAAGCCGTACATGTGTGAAAATAAAACCAGAACAAGGCTTCACATCAGCTGGGCCAGACTTTATGCTGTTGCATTATGTTGATTGGAATGACACACACACATACGCACACAGACACTAAAACACACAAACCGATGCCGTATTTGACACGGTTCCATTTGAAAAGAGTGCCTCTGCAGTTGGACATTCAAATGCCCTCATCTGCAATGCCCTCATCCTTTTTGTTTTTTAGTAAAGTCGGTCCGTTGCAGCAGAATGTTTCATTTCCTCCTAGAGATTGTCCTCACCAATGCGGAGGGCTTATAGTTCTACAAAAAGCCAACATTGTGATGTTTGATAACCAGATCAACATGAGGACCATTCAAACTGCGGAACACATAAGAGAAGATGGGCTGATTTGGGGAGGGGAACTGTGGCGTCATTTGAACACATTGCAGCAATTCTAATTGCAAAATAAAATGGAAATGTAAAGCGAGAGTTAGCAATTATATGTGTGTGTATGTGTGTGATTTTTAGGAGTAATATATGAGTAGATGAGTAGTCCATGATACATTGAATTTGTGGCTGTTTCTTATTGTGCAGAGTTTGGTAATTTTTCACTATAGTACTGCAAATAGAACACCCTACTTTTTTGAGCAACACTAATGACCCCAATCAACAGATGTTAACCAGCTTCATTTGGTGCTCAGTCCATGTATTCATCTCAAGGCTTCGCATCATAAGACCCACGACAAAAATGCGGAAGCGCTCGCCAAATTCGTCTGTTCCATCAGCAGTGTATTGATGTAGTGGCAGACCTGTAATTTAACATATAAGAAAATACTCTGCCCCACAATGTTATTGAGTTATTTTTAACATGTTATTCATTTAAATTATACTTCAAAGTCAATGCTTTAATTTTGATAGCCCTAAAATAGTTGATTTGTTAAATTTTGCCACATCTGCCATTAAGGATAATTACGTATGGTTCTCAAATGGAAACACACACATTTGTAGATTTTTATTTCATTTTACTGTATATCCACTTTCACTTGCAAATTAAATGTTCTAAATCACCATATTGATACAAGTTTGAAAAATACAAGTTCAAAGAGGTCTAACAAGTTCAACTTCATCAATGTCTATTTACAAAATATGCTCCTAAAATCTGTCAAATTGCTTATCTTATTACAATGCATTCATTTTGGGAATGTCTGGTTGTCAGATGCGCATTCATCATGCGTTTTGTCATTGTTCCTTTTCACTTTTTTGTTTTTTTAATTTTGCGACTAATATAAGCATGTGTCTGTGTGTGTTTGCACAGATGAAAATGAAAAATGGGGTCTGGGACGGATGGGGTCGTGAGGGGGCCAAGCTGTCCCTGGCCATTCATTCTCTCTGGCCCTCCTGTCTAATTAATGGGCCACATTCATACACGTTATTGCACCGGAGGGTCTGTCACTCATTAATCATGTGACCTTCCGTGGCACACTTAATGACCTTGGAGGAGTAGATCAGCTGGAGATGGCTGGAGCGCTGGGATTAAATTGTTTCTGGAAGTGGTCATGGTCACATCAGGCACTTGAGCAGCCACTCAACTCAGGCCTGCTCTGGTTACACCTTCACGGACGCCTGCCGTGTCCACCATCAAGATTATTGGCCTTGATCTATTTTGGTAAAACTAGAAAGGCATTTTCTAAACAAAAGGTTTGCACCATTACCTAGTGCAGGTAACTCCGGTCCTAGAGACCCACAATCCTGCGTGCATTTGGTATGTATCCCTTCATAGCACGCCTGATTCAAATGATCAGGGTAGTTATCCGACTTCTACAGAGCTTGCTGATGAGCTGATTATTTGAATCGGGTGTGATGATGGAGAGAGACCTCAAAAACACGCAGGTATCCGGCTCCCTAGGAATTGGAGTAGCCAAAAGTTGGACTCAAATCAAAGCAAAAGTTACTAGAGAGCAAGTACTCAGTAGTACCTACTCAAGCACTCTACAGAAGTATACAATTAAATTTGGCCATCATCATTATGATTTCTTTTTTTATTTTATTTTAAAACATGACAAATTCAGCTGCGATAATTGGTCATATATAAAGTGTGATGAAACACAGTTTCCAAGTGGATTTATCGCAGGATGAAATGTCGATATCTTCGGGCAGAAACAAATAACGTATAACATACTATACGTTCTAGATTGAGAGAGCATTGTTGGTCTGACTGAATCGTGCAAACTTTTGTTTCCATTGTTTCTGCCTTGCTCCGTGTAATCGAGTCACCTTCACAACCTTGCTTGGTCTGAGGTCGCGGGGATTTTGTGTGGTCATGTGACTGCGTGGCTTTTCTTGATTGGCGGAAAAGTCATGTGACAATGCCCAAGGCCCACATCTGTCAGATGAATCAAAACAAATAGGTTGCTCAAGCAATAAGAGATACTAATAAAATCTGCAAGCAATATGTTGCTCAATACGACAAAGTATAAGAAATGCTCCTAACGTAAAACATATTATTGCAAAAGTACAAAATGTTTGACGGTAAAACTACTGTGAAAAAAACAATATATAGAAACTCTTACGTAAGTACTTTTACTCAAGGAAGACCTCCCTCTGCCTATCTGCTTACCAAAAAATTCAGACATATCCCGCCCGCAAAGATTGTCTCATTTTACAAATTTGCAGCGATCAAACTGTTTTGCCACCAAGCAGGTGAATGACCATACCTTTCAACAAGCCATGCCGAGCAAAACAACTAACTCAACTATTGTGGCCTCCCATAAGTCTCACACCTAGCAAAAATATCAAATTAAAGTAGCCCTCTGGATTAACAGTGATAGTTTAACAGAAAATACTTAACTTTTGTCTCACATTGTGTAAGTGATTAATGATGCCGCTCGTCAGTTTTGCATCTATCAGTTGTTGTTGCTGATGTTGCAGTAGAGAATTTGCTTCTGGAGCTGTGAAACTGACAACAATGTTTGCAAGGATATTTATGTGTTTTGCCTCTAAACCTGTGACGCCGATCTTTACCTACTGTGTACATAATGTAACATTTCACACAATTATTCAGAAATGCTCATTTGTAATAGCAGATGGGGAAAAACTTGGACTATTTTCTCCTCATCTATTTTTTTAAACACCACAGAGTAAAACACATTTGTGTTGCCAATATATTTATAAATAAATATTCTTTGGAAGAAAAAAAAAAATCCCAACAACAAAAACATTTCACCATGTGTCCAAAGTTTAAACGTTAGGGCTGCCACCTTCTTTTCTCCATGGCAACATTGAAATGTCGGCTTTCTTCTTGGTGACATTGAAATGGAGTGATTTTGTTTATCCTCGCCTTTTGTTTATTTAACATTTTGCACAGCGGGGGAGTTTCAGATAGATTGTTTTCAAGACAGTCCCTGCAGACAGCGAGCAAACACTCTACAGCTTCATCAAACGCAACTATCTTCAACTTTCCCCCTCTGCCGCGTGCAGGGAAATGTGACTGAGAGTAGCATTGTAATGGAATATGATTGTAAACCATTGTCATAATTTTTTACTGTCTGTGTCTCTAACGATATGCAAGCACCGCTTTTTAGAAGCCTTTTTTCCTCAGCTCAGTGTAAGTGCACCCTTAAATAGGAAGGAAACTCATTGATGGATAAAAACATTGTCGTGTGGTGAACATTTGTGAGGATAATACCCCGTTTTTGTTTTTTTTTTTTCACAAAAGGCAAGATACAAAATCCAACCTGAAGTTAAAACAATACTTTTCATGAAGTTCAACACAAAATAGGTTGGGGATTTATTTTGTTAACCTAAGTGAATTTAATTCAAACTTTAGACTACAATTTTATGATTCGGAATTCAATCGTGACAAAAGAGGTTTTCATTGTCAGCACTGGACACGAACTACGCCATGTCGATTTCTCTCCCATCTTCCAAGCAATCTTTGCCTTTTTCCTTCCACCAGCTTTCTTCCTTGTAAGAGTGCAGGCTTGATTAATATTTTCCACTGTTCCGTAACCATGGAAATAAGGTCACTGCATATGATACTTAATTGAATCTTCCTGCTGCTTTTGTGTGCATCTCCTGTGTCCGGACAATAAAAAAAAAAAAAAAAAAAAAAAGAAAAATCACTGATGACTCCGACTCCTATTCTCCACTCCGCTCCCCTCCATCTTCACTTTCATTTTGTGCCCCATGAATTTATTCATTTGTTTCTTCTGCTACCTCTTTCTTTTCGTCTTTGGGTCTAGTCTTCCTTGTTCTGCCAAGAGTATTTTACCCCCATCCAGCATTGTTCTGTTGCATCCTTCGTCACCCCCCCCCCCCCCCCCCCAAAAAAAAAAAGACGAAAAAAAGACATTTCACTGGTGTAAGCCAGATTCGAGTTTATTTAAATGTGGCCTATGTTTATACGTGCTTGCTGGACCAACACTCGAATTACATATAGCTTTTTAATCTCCACGTAATGCGCAGCGCCCTTTTCCCAGCTAAGCATTTGCATACTCAAATTAGTGTCGGGTACAATCATTGCATATAATTCAAATGACACTGATGACTCAAGTGGTGAAGCCAAAAGTCTCTAAGAGCACCGGGTCTTCTAAGAGCAGGTGTTCTGATTAATGACTCGCAAATTGGGGTCCTCTAAGATGTGGACTTAAGTGGGGGACGTGTCTCCTCTTCACACGACACATGGACCAGTACGTAAACACAAGCTGAAGCGTCTTTGTTCAGGCAAGTATAGAAGCTAATCCATGACAAGAGGGGGGTCGACATTCACAGGGAGAAAACTGCGGAATGGATAAAGAGAGACATGATGAACATGCAAGCAACACTCACGTTTGATTGCCTTAAAGCATCAAGATGTGGGTGATTCCACAAAATAGCTATCATTTTTCCCCAACTCTAATTTTGATAGTACAGATATCATCAATACTAAAACACTCCAAATGTGCAGTTGTCCATCTCAAGCAACTGAATTTTCTTTATTACTAGTTGTGCTTAAAATGTCCCTGAAAATATGCGTGGTGAGGAGGCATACAATTACACATATAGCCACACAGCCTTCAGTAATAACCAGCTGAAACAACGCATGGCGCAATTATTGAAAAAGCAAACAATATTCTCAAAATAGACAGATGATTGGCTAATTGGGCCTAAAATTGGACATTTTTACTGCGGATCAGTGATTGCCATTTATTCAGGCAGTAAATGATTGTAATTACATACTTTGTTGTACAAACTGTACTTCCTGTATTTGCATTGTGTATTTTTTTTTCAATGTTCCAGGAAGCAATAGAATTACAGAAACAAGACTAGTGAGGTACTATAGAAGAAATTAGTTATCGTTTCAACGATACATGCAGCAACACTGCTGGGTGGGTCTCACTGCCTTGCTCAAAGGCACCTCTACAGTAGACGGACTAGCTTTTCTCTAGTATTTGCAATTTATTTGGCGCACAGCGGTAATCAGACTCCTCTTGTTTTATATTGTAGGATGTTTTGCTTTGTTTATCTTCTGGCTGCATGTTTAAACAAGATAAAGTCTGTTAGTTATTGGACATCAAATTGTAAATTCCATCCAAAATCAAGTAGTAATGATTCAGGTGTAAACATCATAGGTAGTTCAACTGTAGAGAGAGCTCTGGAGTCAAAACAGATCAACCAGACCATTCCTTTAATGCACTACATTTGCTACATATCGTCTTTTTGGGGGAGCCACATTTTCTGTGCAGAATGACTAAATAATTCCAATAGATAGTCCATTTGGCACATGGTATATCATTTTATCTGAAAGGTTACATTTGTTAATGATGGCCCATTGTGTGTGTAGTCATGTTTGCGCTAATAAAAGTGGTACAGTGATCTCAAGGCAATCATTACACTCAAATAAAACAGTCATATGCGGAAAGATACGGGGGCAAAAAACATGTATACATCAGTTCTGACATGGATGCCATAAAATAACCATTAGCAGTTACCCACAATTTGAAGTGACAGTCTATCAATAATATCACTCTGAAAATGGGACAGGTTTGTTGCTGTCTTTAAATCATCAGCGTGGTCCATATTGCGGAAAAGCATGCAGGTATAGGAAATGCATTAAGTCTTGATGTTAATGGGTGTGGCGGGAGCTCGGGGACACCCGGGGGCACATCGCTCACATCTCACCGGTCCGCCGCCTCCACACAGCCGCCCCTGACAGACCTTCCTCTTAACGTGACTGCCATTCACTTGACACGAATTTACAAAGATAATACTGCTCACTCGTGAATGACACTGTCCCAAATATGTTAATATTCATAATGGCTTTATTTTGGACAGTTATCGGTGGTGCGGTACTGTGTTGCATCACAATGGGACATTTTAATTACCATAATTTACTGTACTGTATGTTCAATACTGACATACTGGTGAAATTTTTAGGGTAAATCTAATGTCCTCTTCGCCATGACTGGTGACATGAAACCAATACATCCGCTTAAAGTTGATCAACAGCTCAAACAGTACAGGTTTCAGACAGTGTACAAAGCCACAAAAAGGCAGAAGTGGCTACCATTGGACATATTTATGGATCGAGCACCCCGCTCCTTGTTTGAAAAGTGGACCTTGTCCAAAAATGATGACGCACTGAACACTTGAATGTGGCTAAAACAAATTCAGAGGTCAGATGAAGTTCAGCTGTGAAGGTTAGAGGTCATTCTAAAAATTAACTGCAAAGCTGAATATACTTGGAGGCCTGCCACAAACGGAACCTTCAGGCAAATTAGGTGGGATCGTGACAGGTTTTGCTGTGATTTCAAATGTAAACTGCTGATGAACTGCAATAGCCTATGAAAACTTCACTTGACCTTAAAATAAATTTACTAAGTACATGTCTGTAAACTACACAGTTGGCAGCAGCTGAAAAGCAAAGTGTAGAGAGTCTCAGTCGCCAAACTGCACACGTTACTCAGAAAATGGTGGTAATAGATAACTGCCAACAGTTTCTCAAAATGTCCACTCCCTCCCATATTCCTGCCTGTTGCTTGTCATCTCCTGACAGAAAAAGGTACATTCCAGTATATTGTATGCGGAGCCTGAAAAAGGGAACCCGGTCTTATTTCCGCCATGTTCCACTCGACTTACATGTGTGTACAAGTGTGTGGTTTTGGGCCTAACTTTTTACGAGTGCTATATGCATACGTGGGAGATCGAGATTTGGCCCTTTTGCCACATTTTTCTATTAGATCTTATAAAGTAATTTGGTCTACAAGTGCCCACTGTAAAACATACGCATTTACCTAGTGGAATTAATGTCTGTGGCATTATTTTAAAACGTCCTTGACCTCTCCCAACAAGCAATACATTCAAGTATTTTCTTTGCAAACTCAAACTTAAATATATGCAAACCAAATGCAAATAAGCCCCATAGATACACAAACATCCACGCTCACACACTAATTTCAATTCACTGGCATTCCCTTTCTCCCAAGTGGGGCATTTGTCTACAATCAAACTTAAGTGTTGCATATGAATGGGCCTATTAATGAATGGAACATGCAAACACAGCGCAGGGAACACTTCTGTTCCTCTGCCACGCTGAATACAGAAACAAGTGGTGGCTTTCGGATGCCCATCTGTTCCTCGCACACGCCGCCCCATCGCCACAATGTGCTGGCGTAACAGGCAGCCATTGTAGCAACAAGTGTGCGCACATTACCACGCTTGCCAGTTCCTGTCACTTGGCAGTGTGCCTGCTAAGCTGCCCGCCCCCTTATCAGAGAAAGACTTGATTGTGCCAAGGGAGAGCGCTTGGGGAGTAGGTTAGGAAGTGGGGCGAGGAGGGGGATTTGATTTACATACTGCCGCTTAGGCAACGCTCATCTGATTCCAAACAGCGCCAAAGCAATTAAGGGTCATTAGTCCTTTTGTTTTGTCTCGTGGCACCATGTAACAGTGACAGCATCTGGGGCGCCGTGACCCCTGTGGGGATTGCCTGTGGGAATGTAGGCACTATGCTACGTGGCGCTCCCGCCCCCGCCGCCTCATTCACGGCTGCCATTGACACAGTGTGTGGCTGCATGCAAACAAACACTCAGCGCCAGGCTGGCACTGCATGTGAAAGCACTTGGCAAAGGCCCAGCTCTGGAGTGTGCAGCTGGTTGCGGCGCATGCCGGGTTACCAAGCCCCAGTCTGTTTCTCCTAATTAACCTCATCAGTGTCTTTCAAATGAGAGGCTTTGCCAACTGGCGGCATTCAATTAAACACTCAATAGCAAATAAATGGGACTCAACGGTGGGTGTGCTTATTTAAATTTATTGGAGGGGCAAAGCAAAACACTAGACTATTTGATTCAAATGATGTCCTTTTTACATACATGAGTGCTTTCATGTTTTTTTTCTTCATTGTGGCTATATATTGACCATATACTGTAGAAATAGAATGTTAACAAACACAGGTTCAAACGGCAGTATTCTTTGGGCATAAGTAAATAACTTGAAAGTTGAAACCTTTTCCCACAAATAATATGATCTACAATCTGTCTACAAAAACGCGATAATAAGTATACCCCTAACTTATATAAATGAAATTACGGAGCTTTTAGACACATTTCTTCAGCGTATATAAAATAACATACTGTTGCGGTGCGCGTAGATGCAAATGACGTTGCTAATAATTTTGCAATAGTAAAATGATTTGATGTTTCAATGCTTTATTTTTTCTAACACAGCTGAATATTAATTTGTTGAAAATCCCTTAAAGTCATCATCATTATCTGACACGCCAAACAGGTCCTCCCATCTAACATCATTGTCCTCTCCTATCCCCAATTCAGACCCATCCAATTTGTTTGAAATGGAGGTAATCGTAGATGATTTGCTTATCTTCTTACTTGGGATATTATCCCAAGCTTTCTTTACCCAAGTGACAACTGTAGTGAGATCAGAGCGTGGGTAGTTGTCCTTCACTGTTTCTCCTCCCACCTGCCGACATCCATGCCACCTTGTTTCAAGCGCACGTCTAAGGGCTGAAGGAGATAAGTCAAACTGTCTTTTCCTTTCCATAATATGTCAAAGTCTGCCAAAAAAATTATCCACGCAGACTCGTTGTTGTTGACATCAAAGAGGCAATTAGGCGTTGCTTGACCAAAGTGCATTCTGATATATATATATATATATATATATATATATATATATATATATATATATATATATATATATATATATATATATATATATATATATATATATAATTTTAAGCCTTGTAAATGACATGATAATGCTTATTTCGCATTCGAATGACTGTGATTATATTCACACACTGAAAGAATTGGTCTGTTTTGAGTAATAAGTCCACCCCCCTAATTTGGGGTTTGAAAGTGAGGGAAAAACATAAACAAAACAAAACAAACAAAGTTGTTCTGGGAGAAATACCGTGTTTAGCTTGGTCTCGTATTTTTTTTTTTTTTTATAATGTCATATAACCTTTCATTTTCAGGGGTGTGTAGACTTTTATATTCACTAGTGTGAGTATGAATTGAAATCATACTAACTGGTCTCACATATTTTAAAGCGCGTATCCTCTAAATGCAATTTAATACCTCGGAGTAGTATTGCCTCAAGGGCAAATATGTATCTGTAATGAAGGCTGGGATGTACTCTGCAATATGTTTATGTCTGTACCTTTCATTACCCACGTCGCGGACTGCAAAGTGCTCAGCACCTCTTGTCTGTGCAGAAAGGCTTCCGAAGCTACAAAAAGGCTCACAGGTATGGAATGGAATGTGAATGTCCACATGTCCACTTGTGTGCCTGGAAGACCCTCCCCTGCCGGTATAGAAAAACACTTACTGTTAATGTAAATAGCAAGCCGGCATAAATCAGGCGCCCGTGCGCAGCCCGGGAGAATATCGTGTAATAGTTATTGCAAAATGAAGTGGCATTGGGATCAATATCCCACTATATATCACTCTGGCGTAATGGCGCCGAGGGAAGCTGGAGGCCAAGGGAGTCCGGTCCCCCCACCCCACCACGGGCCGATAAATCTGCCAGACCTGCAGCCTGCTTATTAAAGTGCATACGCAATTGGCAGCGGCCACCCCAAAATACAAGCTTACTTACTGACCTGGAGTCAAGGGAACGAATGGCTTTATCTTGTCTTAGGGTCAGGTGTTAAAGGCTGATTGAGGTTTCGGCATATTTTTTGCGAGGCGTCATCTCAGCCCACTGGAAAGTGAGACAAAGTGTCGGTTTAACTTCAGTATTCGTGAGGCTTCTGTAATTTGTTGTTTGTGATTGATTCCGCTGTGTATTTAAATCAACCGCATATCTTATTCCTAGACTTTCAATTTGCTTACTTAATGTTAATGCTAAATAGCATCAATGCTGTCTATGCAAAAGACACAACAAAAAGGGTGTAGAAACACACAGACATTATACAGTACTCAGTCATGCATTCATTTTTTTTTCTCCGAAAAGTGATGAATATCACTGCTGTACTGATGATCCCAGCTGTCTGCGTATCACTGCTGCTCAAAGCGTCAGGAGTAGCACACCCTTTCGATTAATGTGGTGTGACAAATCTTGTATGTGTTGTCATTTTATTCAGTAATGTAATTACTGCATGTTTGAATCGTATGTGCAAAATTGCAAATTTTTCACCATACAAAATGTTTTGTTGTTTTTGCTGGAAAGGCTTGAACGTATTCATGGAATTTCTATTCTTTTTAATGGGAATAGATGATTGGAGGTGACGCTAGCCTTCTAGTGAAACGATTAGCTTAAGCAAACACCGCAAATCAAGCAAGGCAAACTGGCTTTGTCTTAAAAAGAGCATACAAGGTAACCAATCAGATTAAAAAAACCTTAATGCCTTTCAGAGAGATACTGTAGCTCTCCTTAGAATACTAAGACCATTTCAGGAGCATCATAGCAGTCTGCAACGCTAGCAGCCCTTTGACCTTGGTAGAGGTCTACATTCTACTCACTCTTACTCAATAGTTTACATAGTCTTTAATTCATCAGATCTTGAGCTGCAATATTCCAGTGCAATTTAAGGTTTGCAGTTCCCTGACCTGGAGATTAGTCACTAAAATTAAACTGTAATGTATTGCTCACTAAGGGAGTCTGGAATGTCGTCTGTAATTATTTCTTCACAAATGAAAGAAGAAAGGAAATTATTTTCAAGGTCATGTTTCCAAGGTTTGAATGTCCAGCTCCAAAACAGTGATTACGTTTTAATCCAGATACCAGATGTATCTGCAATGGCCATATCAGAAAGTCTTTGAGGTGCCGCTTTGAAAGCTTGAGTTGAATAGTATACCTTTTGTCATTTATTTTCTTCACCGTTAACAAAGTCTGTGTTTGGGGCGCTGTGACCCAAATGAGTTTTGAGGAGGAATATTATGCTCATCAACTGTCATCAATAGTCAACCTCAAAAGTGTCCTACAGTGTTCAAATATCATGTGACTAGGGGGAAAAATAAAAATATAACAATATTTTTTGAAAAAGCAAACATAAACTGAGGTTGACGTAGTTGCTTAGGAGGGTACATTCTCTTATAACTGGGAATATGGCTAAATTAACTAATTATTAATTAACCCTGAGCCAGTCCTCAACAAGTGGAGAAGTTGTATTGCAACTATCGTCTTGATTTGTGTGGACTAACGGATAGAATGGTAAAATAGAACCTTTATTGAACAAAATAAAATAAAAATAATCCAAGACCAACATCATTTAAGAAAATGTGTTATGGTCAAATTGAACTAGGTATGTTTGGTGCTATACTTTGGAACCGGTTGGAACTACAACCTTAACCTGTGGCTGCTGTGTGCCGACAGTCGTTTAACATCTGTTTGAATGTGATTTGTTGATTCTGAACACAGCCACATCCCAGAGACCTTGCACACTTTAGAGACTCAATTGTTAATTTTTACTGCCCATTTCAAAAATAACTTTTATTTCTCCTCAACTGAATTGAATGGATTGTTGCTCACATTAATGATAGGAAACGTTATCCTGGCCTCATTATTTTTCCTCACAAAAGCCTAGTTATTGGACAGTGGTGTCTTGACTTTTTTTAATATCCACTGATTCTGAATTAAATAAGATTTTAGAAAGCAGTAATTTTTATATTAATTTTTGGGGCTTTTCTGTATTTCAAGCATACCATTACTGTCTTTTTCCTGTCCTGTTGTTGCAGTATAAATTAATAACAAACAACATGCATTTAACAGTTTTTATAGAATGCATGGTAATCATCATCATCATTCATTTCATCGTCATCATTATCTTCATCATCATTATCAAAATCATCATCATCATCATCTCACTGATTTGTTCTGTTATTCAAATTGTATCTATCCATATGAGTATGGAGGTTGCAAACTAAGTTCAGCTTTGAGTCAAGTATTGTTGGCCGGTAAGATGGATGTTGACATGAGGTTAGGAATCAGAATCTTAAAAAAGCACAATGAGTGGCAAGGCGTGTAGTTCACTGCTATTTTTTTTTTTTTTTTTTGCATATGGAATAGGAGAAGAGATTCAAGGCTGCAAGTCAACAATGATGCACTTCTCTCATGTTTTGCAGGCGTTGGACTGTGAAGGAACTGCTCCTCTGCTTCACAGTTGGTAAGTGCTTTTGTAAAACTTTTTATTTTCCCCAAGATGTTTGTTATAGTCCAAAGTTTCTGTGTTGCCTAATTTCTTCTAAAATAAAAAATAAAAAAAAAAACTCGCAGAAAATACGAATGAATAATCGTAGTGTTTCAGATAGAGCCTTCAGTATTCACTTTTACAGTTCATTCCTTCTCCCAAGTTTGCCTTCTCTCTACCTTGCTATGTGCAAAATTACAGTCGGTATTTTTTTCATAACATTTTTGGAATTAATACTCTCGCCGTTCTGAATAATTTATTTTGAATGGCATTCTGTTCGAGTTAGATTTACAGTACAGTCATTCATTTTGTGATTCCAGTACACACTAACAAACTACAACACATCGCAAAATTAACACCGCCCCATGTAATATAATTTAATGATAGCTAGATCAATGATTAAAAACATACAAGAAATCATCAAGAACACATTCATATGCAAGTTTTTGAAATTTATCACAATTTATTCATTTTTAATGAACGGTCTAACGGTCTAAATCATGTCTCTCAACATGATTAAAATAACTTAAAAAAGGACTTTTTTGTAAGCTGAAATGTATACATTTTAAGGCAGACAACCTGGGCACTTTGGGCACATCACATAAAATATTGCTAGCTCTTTGAAACTTGTCATGGATATATCAGTGGAACTCACACAGCCCCTAAATGGGACAAGTCAGATCTTAAATAAACAAACAAAAACAATACGGAATCATTTACTTAAATACAAAAACTCAATATGTCGAACAGTAGATACACTGATACATTATTGCCTATTACGGAGTGCCACTAAATCCCTCTATTAGCTTTTTCTGTCTTCCACCGGAAGATTTATTTCTATACACATATACCTGTATTTCCATCCACCATCAGAATGAAGCATAAACAAGGAGACGCAAGAAACTTGCTGGATCCAAGTAACATGAGTCAAGGAAGATGGCATTAACATTTAACATTGTATAGTAGATTTTCTTACATGCCTCTCAAAAATTCCTATTCTCTCAGAGTGGGAAGAAGAAGATATTCAACCTGTTTCCAAACATAGCTGAGAAATGTGTCCTACAATCACTTCACAAATGATGACAGTATTGACAGATGATTTTACTTTATTAGCGTTGTTAGGTTGGCCCAGACATCAAACACAACCTGTTCACGCAGACATTAAGCTTAGCAGGAGCTGATATATGTAAACGGTATGTAAATGAGATGTAAACGGGACACCCAGACTGACCTGTAGCCTCTGTGTCGATATGTGACCAGCAACTGGACCCATCATCCTCTTCTAAATGACTTGACAATAGAGCAATGTATTGATCTGGTCAGGCTTCAGGCGAAAGGGTCAAGAGTGTAACACGCAGCCTACATCTGTGTTATGTCTACAGGTAAAATATAGTATGAGAAGCTCCAGAATGCATCTTTTAGGACATTTCTAATACTTTCCCTTAATATACCAGTACAATACAAGTAAAATCAAGATTTTTTGTTTCGTTGAAGGTAGGTGTTTCAGTCTTAAATGAGAAGTTTCTTGAAAATATGATATTTTTTGTTCATTAGCTGAAAATGATCTACACCAATGACAGGTTTAAGTATAACGTACATGTTATTGTGAGCTTGAGCACAAAAGCTGACTAACATTTTAGGCAATTTAGACATTGCCTAATTAGGAGGCAGCGTTATCTTATCAGCATTCAATGTTACAAATCCTAACCCCGCAAAACTGAACCAATCATAAGTAAAATGTGGTGACAACAAAGGCATTACTGCCTAAATTGGCTATTGTTCTATACATGCATCTCTATTAATGCACGAATGTTTTTGCATCAACACAAACTCATCACGTTGGTCATCAAGCTTGCCTGAACCTGTTATTTTGTGCTAATTTCCTGCTAATACATCTTACATTAATTCAACTGACCTTTAAATTTGACATCTTTTGACATATTTTCCATGGCGTGGAGGTTTTCACCCGAGAGTCACTGCCAGCTCCGTTTGTGTTGAAAGCAATTGTTATTGTGGCAGATAACCCGCATCTTCTTTAATTGCCTATATCATTCAAGCAGAAAAGCAGTGATTCTTCTATTGCTGGAGCAAGAGGAAAAGAGTGATTTGTTTGTTTCCATCACGTTTTTTGTGAGCCTTTTCCCTATAAAATTAAGAGCGAGAAGCTTCTACTCATTGACCCACCAAAAAGTAGGATCAATGTGGGGAATCCCTTTTCCAACAACTAGCTCACTGTGTTGGACACAGAAATTCTCCCTCTCTCTCGCTCTCTCTCTCTCTCTCTCCCTTTTTTTCTCGCTCTGCTTCATTTGGAGTGACCGGTGATAGAGCAACATCTGGAAGGAACAGCAGTTTTTCCTTCAGTGTGTTGTTTTTTTGGGGGGGTGAGATCGTAGCCCCTGATAATCCGTCTCCCTCCTCATTAAAGGAGCTGAATAAACACAGGCCTCTTCCAGTTGTTCCTCTGAATTTCCTCAGCGGGCGTCAGGAGACCGAAGCAAGGGCTACCGGATCAAAGATGCCGGCAGCCCTGAGTTGCACCCGGAGTGAGATTGTGTTCCGGGGTTGGGCCCATTACCTTTTTCCCCAAGAGCCTCAGAGGCCACCGGGTCACACAGGCAGTCAGCTCGCTGGCCTGAGACCAGCAGAGGCGAAGGAAGAAAGGGAAAGCAAAGCAGCAGGAAAGGAAACCAGAAGAAGGCAAATGAGAAAATATGATTAGGAGAGAGGAACAAAGACCTGCACGCTGGATGTTTGGACAGTTTTATCTTAGCAATTACAATAGTATTTTTTATTATCAAAGTGAGTCTTAAATACGTCAATGGTAGGGAAAACGGAAATTATTCAAACAATGTCATCTTACATGCATGCTGGGTGATTAATTGCTGACTCCATGAGGTCAAACACAGTCTATGCTGTTTTTGTGTGGGCTTCTGTTTGCTTTGCAGTTCTTACTTGTTTTTTAGACTATTTGTTATCTAGTAAAGAAATCTGCACACATCATAAAGAGGTACTCTCTCAAAACAGCCTAATTTGGTAATTTATAAATCGTGAGAAGAGTACCAATGATTTTTTTTTTTGTCTTTTTCTTGTGAGGGCTGATTTGGACAAAAGCAGTTAGTGTTACACCTGTGAATTGTTCATATATATTGTTATAAACAATAATAATAAATAGGAATTTTTGCAATGCAAATTTCTAAAAAATTCTGATATTGTTTCCAAACATAGCTGATAATCGCTAATAATAAGTATTATTATTATTATATAAAAGATAATAATAATAATAATAATAATAGTAATAATAATAATAATAATAATAATGTGTATCCCTTAAGGCTAAAACCTACATACCAGCCCAAAATATAACAGTGATGGCAATGTGTGCGCAGGCCCATTAATCTTCATTGTTGAACAAAATGATTTCAGATGAAAAATGAACTCAGAAGTCCAGAAAAACATTTCATTTGCACATGAAAAATAATGTGTATCTTCACAGTAAGATACTGACCAAAAACATGCAGCCAAACTCAAAAGGACTTGATCATAATGGACAAGTCTGTACCCAAATGTACTTAATTTACTTGTTGAAAGGGGGACCGAAGGCTAAATTCCCCAAAGAAAATCTACACTATATCATAAAATGCTAGTGTTGTTTGGCAACCTTCTTTTGGTGTGTTTTTGGCTGAAACATTTGAATTACAGAAACAATTATAATGGTCCTCATTCACTAATTGTGCATATACACTAATTTGTGGGTGAAACATGCATTCACACACTGATGCACAAATGTGTGATCAATAATCGAAATCTTTGTACTTGAGTTTGTGTGTCTACTGTGAAAAATTTTAGAACGTCTTCAGACCATGTGTGTGCATGAATAATCATCTTTCAAAACAAATGACAAATACACAATTTTTACCCAAGATGTGCAATGTATTGAAACTGCACTCAATTACATTTTGCCTTTTTACTAGTACTATATTATACATACCATACTACTACTATTTACTAACAATCGACCGAAGTTGAGTATAAAGACGCTCTACGAAATGCGAATTCATAAAGGGCCGTCAAAACGGTCCCAGCACTCTTTTTATTGACATCAACCACAACAGTCTATGTTATGCTACTATTTATTTTCAGACTCATAGAGTATGTGTTAATTGGTCAGCTGATATTTTTTAATGAATGTTTTGTGCACAACATTCTTCATTTTATGTTCAAGCTAGTTGCTCAGGGCTCGACTTGGCGAACGCAAAAAACAAGCGAGCTGCGGCGATGAGTTGTCACCTGTGCCTTGAGCAAATGTGATGTCAAGTTCAGTCCGCAGCAAGTGGGAAAATGGCCGCCCCGGTGACATGGATAAAATCGGGTGCATTTTACTGCTTAATTCATATACTGCAAACACAATATTGATCAGAATGACATAGGTTTAACATATTGTAAATAGATGTAGATGTATATACACAGTGGTATTTGCATCTTACCTACACTCGAGCTCAGCTTGACCATTCCAACTTGCCGAGTGTCTTTCTGTAATAGGTTCAGGATAAAAATAGATCTCACACACGGGCACGAAATATTAAATGCTCAAGCAACTGAACTTATTTGGCTGTTGCTGTATGATAGGTAGGGATATGTTTGGAAATGGCCATCATGTTTGTGGGATTGTAAATGTCCAGAGTGCGTGTGTGCGTGCACGTGCGTATAAATGGCCCTGTGGTCGTCATCAGGCTCCCATCAGCCCCCCCATTAGTTACTGAGCTGCGGGTCTGTGCTGGATCTCACCTGCCCTGAATACAGATTAGGAGAGAAGAGTATGAGCTGCAAACACAATGAAGACAAACACATAGTCAGAACTGAACAAATTAAAATACGATTTACCCCGGCAAGCACTGGCTTAATTCATTACAGCCCCCTAAAAAGAATAAGTGTATATTGTGTTCACCTAAGTGATTGAGATGCTGCATCCGTGCCACAAAATAATACTTGATTTAAAATATTTCCCCCGTTTGTGAAAAGCACACAGACGTGCGAGTACTTCATCCGGCGGCTGGCGGCACATCATAGCTTACACACTCTGAAATAACGTCACGCGCCGCACGGTACACACGCTGGCGGCCCCGCACAAAAGCAAACATGGTCGCTTACTTGGCTCGTCCTCGGACCCGCAAGCTCGTGACGAGAAATCTGCAGGCAGTCATTACAGCGAGTCGAGCAAACACACCGCCGCCATGCTCGCTCACAATGTTTTCACTCGTCCGACTGTTTTGTTGATGCATGTGTGCGCTGACAAGCATACAGACGCAATCACAAAATGGATTCATTTAACAGAACGTTGGCTATGTTTACTAAAGCTGAACGATTTTTAAAAAAATAATGCCATGTCTATTCCCCCCTGAGTTTTGCAAATGTGATTCACTATGCAACTAATCTCTCATGATCAACTATTTTAGATTTGTTTCACATAAATATTTAGATTTTTAAAGGTTAAGTTTACATTGAATGAAATTTCATTCATTAACGCTTTCGACGTAAGTTAGGGTTGTTAAACTACTAAACATTTTGACTTGCGGTATTTTAAATTTTCATCACATCTTATCTTTATTTAGAGGGCACATCAAAACAATTACCACTGAATACAAAGTGTTGTAGGTGGAGCAAATATTAGTCATACAAGAACAAAATTTATGAATGAATTAGCTATTTTCAACTATTCATAATGATGTAGTCTCCATCTGATTGATATGATTGGAAATCAGGTCTGATTATGCGATTTTCAGATGAAAAAGATTTTTTTTTTCTAGATTTCTTAAATCTCGAATAACATATTTTAGTTCTTTACTACCATTTTAAAAGATATTATCCGGGGATACACTTGAACAAAATAAAAAAATAAGATAGAGAATTTGGGTGAGCTTATCTTTTTCTTCCTTGCATTTTTGCCTTATTTTCGCTTCATTACAAAGGTACTGTTATGGATTGAGGCTCCGTATCGGCAATTACCCAAAATCAAGTGAGTTGTACTCTGACATTCCTAGTTCATGATTCCCTTCACCATGTCAAAGGTGGTCTTTTTGTGATGATTGTTGCTGTGTTTGTGTTTCATGCCTTGGCCAAAAACTAACGTGTGAATTTTTCTTGTGGAAAACATCTATGTGCCTATCCGTCTCGAGTAAATGGGAACGTGTGCACACTGATGTCAATGTATAACGTTGAGAGTGCAATGGGGCTCATGGGAGACCTGGGTCAGGGGCCTCCTTTCAGTCCCCCCTCCCCAAAACATTACTTTGCCATTTTAAGTCACCTAGCTTTTATTTCCTCCAATAAAAACTAATAAGCTTTTCTGTTGGAAATCACGGCTGTTCTTAAGTGCTTGTGCCGAAGCCTGGCTCGATGGCCTGTAATTGCGCTCCACAAAACCCTTTTTATTTTTTTCTTGTTGTTTTGGATTTGACCCCCCCCCCCCACAAGTTCTCTTGGTCCTATGTGCTTTGGGGCTGATTGCCTACGGCGAATGCCCCACACTCAGTAATCAGACAGGAGCTGGAGAGGGGGCAAAACAGTAACTCAAGGACCTTTTATAATTGGGAGGGATTTGCAGGGCAGTTGGACTTCACATTTGGTGCCGGAAATGGTTGTCGTCCTGTTTGGGATGAGGAAGGGGAGGGGCAACTAAGGTGACAAAAGCCTCCATTTAAATCAAGTCATCCATCATAAAGCATTTGTGATGCCGCTTGTATGTTCCTGCAACAATGAAAATCAACACGAGTGGCTCACACATTGTTAGAATGAGGACATAATTTCGGACCATATAGAGGGTGTAGTTTCTTGCAAGTGTTTTACTGCATTTTGTATTGTATCCCTTTTAAAGGTTTTTTTTTTTTTTTTTTTTTTTTTACACACACTCCTTTTTGTCATTGAGTATTGTCTCCTGCAACTAATTTAATGTATTTTCCAGCTGTATTTGGGACCCCATAGAATACCTGCACCCAACAATAATTTGTAGCAATAATTTGAGCAAAATATAAGATTTAACATGTTCTCTTAAAGCTGGATCTCAATACATCTACAATGTTCTTACAGTTTTTAATCACGCATCGTTTAGTCTAAGTTTTTTCTAATACAGGGTATTTTTGCTGTGTTATCGAACGGCTTAATCTCTCAAAATATACTGTATAATAATCAGTTTACCAATGTTGTTTTTGTTGTAAAATGATTGTTGATATAGCTTTTAGATTGTACAGGTAGACAATATAGAATGTTTAAGCAGTGAGCTGAATTATCTGCTTATCCAGCTTTGCAGATGATAACCAGCATTAATTGATTTTCTGCTTGAATTTAAGTCTTGCTCCCTAGTGACTAATGCATTTACTAGTTTTGAAATCACATGATGTGAGCTGTGAACGTTTTCCACTGAGGCTAGTCACCCAAAAAAATCAAAACTTCATGCCACTGATGCAGTCAGCCGCTGCCTCCGAAGGGTCTGACAATACCTGCACCAACGGCTCTTTAACAAGCTGGGTGGGTCAGTATTGAATTTTGTGTCACGGTAAGACCAGAGATAGCGTTTGAATTGTGCATTTAGAAATGCAAACATGTTCTATATACATGTTCAGGTATGAAGTCTACACACCCGCTGTTAAAGGTCAGTGTTCTTGTTCACAGATTTTGTGTTTGGGATATTCTGCTGTCCTCCTATGAAATCAAACTTTTTGCTATTTTTTTTTCAAAAGATATTGTTGGCGCAAACACAACACTGTTTCTAACTGAAACGATACCGTAGCTATAGTCAAGCATGCTTTGGAGCGGTTTTGTTTGAGCTTCAGACAATGTAAATGGAATTATGAAGCGTTTAAAATAGCAGTCACTGTTAGTACAAACTTTTCAGGCTACTGTTCTTTATTTAGGGTTAATCAGAAGCACTTTCAATGCATGTGCCGACTACCATTTACCTTTCGTTCAGATGTTGCAATTGTGGTTAATTCTCAGCAAAGCCATGCCACCTGTCTGAAGAGGCTGTGCACACTTACGCAACCACACGTCACTTATTTTTTTTTTTCATCATTCAACAGGTTTAAAAAATATTAGCTTTTTCAGCTGCGCTGCACTGGTTGTAGGTCACAATATATTTGTAAAATGTTTTCAAATTGACTTATTTATAAGGCACTTTTCTTTATTAGGTACTCAAAGTGCTTCACCCTGATGAGTGTCAGTGTCTTGCTCAAGGACACTTCAGCCGGTCAGGGATCAAACGTGCAGTTGTTAAGTTGGCAGGGCTCAGTCCAATAGTGGTCCTCTGCCAACTTAACAATAAATAATTTTTCTTGATCTAGTATTTTATTGTTATTTTTTTCTAATCACAGTCACCAATCCTTTTTTTTTTTCTCTCAAGAAAACCCCAGAACATTAGCTTGAGATAGCAAGGGGCACAATCAAGCAAGAATTCTTATTTTGATATCTGAAATGATTCTGTATTATTTGTCTGTAGTATTGTATTATTTTATAAACTGTGTTATTATAATTATTATTTGGACAACTGTAAGAATCGTAAATGCCATGTAGAACTAATATCTCACAAACATGGGGAGTCATGCCCTTTTATTTTTTGAGAACCATCTAAAATTTGTCAGAGGATATGAGATTTGCGAGAAGAATCATGTAATACCGGAATTGACTTTTTTTCAATGCTCTGCTGAAGACCCTGGTCTTAAGCGTTGCATGTCACTATTTTCTTAGGTTACCATGTTATTACACTTATATCAAAATGTATTCTAAAAATTAGTCAAATGAAAGCATAGACGTCAGCCAAGGCCAATTTTTCATTGGCACCAAATTTGTAAATTGTCCAGCTCATGCATAGAACTGAATAATGTCATAAAAGTTAACACACTTTTCACTAGGCATTATTGCTTTTATTAACATTGTATGAATGTTTTGCGAAACAACAAAAATCACAGAACATGAGAAGACACTACACAGAAAATTCGGAGCGTTTTGAAGAATTTCATCATGAAAATCCAAGTGATTGAATACCTGAGATTACCTTTCTCGATGTCCTTCCTAAAGGATCAATCCAGGTTGGGTAGTTGATGAATGAAGCTCTGCTCCCTTGTGTTCGTCTATGCATTGCTGTTTTTGTGCTTCAGTGAATAACTGTAACGTTTGTGTGTACAAGTTCTTAATTGCATTAAGAGGATGACGCACTTTCTTACTCTGTTTAAACTCACTTTAATTGCCTGTGAATGGTGCACTGGGGAAGCAGGGACTGAAGGCACAATCTGGACATGCAATTAGCTATCTTTCCTAAGCTGCTTTGGGAGGGGGCTGCGGAAATGCGAACGAGGGCTCCAATTCAGGGAGGAATTTGACACACGAGGCAACAAATGCTATTTTGTGGTGGCATCTTGATGGACTGACATTTTGAAGAGTCATACATTGGAGCAAGGCAAGACAGAGAGAAGTGGTCAAAGGGAGCTAGTGGCTGTGATAAAAAGGCGTAGACGGCGCAGAGATAGAGGTGAGGCGCAAATAAGAAATGAAGATGGAGGCAGCCTGCTTAGAGTGATTGAGGGAGATCACAGCAGAGACACACGTGTGAACCCTGGCAAAATGTCACTTTAGTTGTGAACGAGTGCCGCGCCGGTGACAATATGTCTCCAGGAAGCATCCGGCATCTAGCTGGATGTGGGAATTGCACCCATTTTACATATTTCACCTAAAGTGACATATCAAGTGGAACATGTTCGGGACGCTGCCGGGCTACAAGACCGTTGGAAAAATAACCCCGACGCTGCTTCATTTGCACCTGCCGTAAAACGGACCGTTTTATCATTTTCGAGATCAACATTTTTACATTCTTTAGCTGATTATAATCACGGGTCTGCAAGTCCATAAAGCCGTTGTACTTTATTAGTGTTCAATTTTTACTACATATTTTTGAAATGTGTGATGTGGTATGACGATGATCACATAAGTAGCTCTTAAAACATGTGATTAGTTTATGATCCTTTATCCAGATTGGATAGGGCTGTGCAAGCATGTTTCATGCGTATAAATTTCTAAGTGTAAGGCATTAAGTAGCTGACGTCATGCATTAGCTTAATGGCAATATTGTGTCAAGCCCTAGCTCCTAATAGCACACAATGCAATAGGTACAGCATGAGTAGTGCAGCATTCGCCCCTCCTCTGAGTTGCTTTCCTCATTTTTCTCTGCCTATTCCCCCCTTTTTCAACCCCCCCCCCCCCCCCCCCCCCCCCCAAAAAAAAAAAAAAGAAAACCATCCCCCCCATCTTGGACTACCTCTCCCTGGCCCTGCTGGCTCTCCTCTTTTCCCCCTCCCTCTCTTTTTTTCATTTAATAGTGGACCTCAGAGTGGTTGCCATGTCGACCAGCCAGCATATTACTATGGCAACCGGTCTGAGCGAGACAAGGCTGCTGATTAGGGAGAGATGTCTAGTGTAGCCTGGCCATTGGAGGGAGGGGAGGAAAAATGGGGTTGGGGGGGATTGGTGTTGGGGTGCTGGAGGGGGATTGAATATTATAGGGCTGCATATTGTGTTTGGTGTATGTATTGTGCATGCTTGCATCTAAAAAAAAAAAAAAAAAAAAGCCCGGTTGCAAATGATCAGCTGCAGTTATGTCCTGTTTTACAGGGATTTCCTTATTATTAAATGACAAAACTAGTGCAATCATTATGATTTTTTTTTTGTAGTAAATGTAAATCATTATCAAAGTGAGCCCTTGAGATCTGACTAACCCAGCATCAAGTTTAGCAGATACTAAGCAATTCTTCAAACGAAGGCCTTAAGCTGTTTTATGCCACCCCATTTGAAGTGTACCATCAAACTAAACATCAAACAAAGAGAATTGCATTTAGAGTATTTAAAACAACCTCACACTTTTGGTTTCCACAATTTTTACACTAGAACACTATGCAAAACAAAGAAGCTAACAAAGAACATTACTCGTCACACAAATGTTTAAAGGCAAAGGGTGCATTCGCACATCTGCAAAAATGACAAATTCTGCTGTGGTTTTCTGAGACACAGGCAGTAGTGATGAAAGTCTTCTTTGTTTCAGTCTTCATGATTGAATTATAACATTCAATTTTGTTTTTGCTAGACCGTATGTTTAGAAAATCTGAGTTCTTGTTTACCTATTAAAAAAATAATACAATATTTATATTTTCGAGATGCTAGAACAGGTGAGAATTCCATCCCTATCAATGGGAAAAATGATTGAGATGATTGAGCTTCTCGTCTGCTTTTGAACAGATCACGTATGTAGTGTTATGACATCTGAGGCATAGAATGGGATTTTTTTTTTTTTAATTGTACCCTCCTACAAGAACACTAATGAACATGGCAGAGGATCCCACAGACCTCCCAGATCCATCAGAGAAACTAATTACAAAGATCAAATTAGAGAGGAGAAGGAGAAAGGGGGATTAGAGTGGGGTGGTCTTCCTTCAGCAATGGCCCAGTCAAGTCGTCAGCTCATTGAAGATCGTAATTATAGCTTATTTATTATTCATCCTTCCACTAAATAACAGTGTGATATTTCAATAACAATAATAACTTCAGATAAAAAGGCAGCACGAAGTACAGACTTACTAATTGCTATGCTTTGGAGACTAAATGACTGGAAAAGTGTTGTTATTTACTTATTCATAACATCCAACTTAAGTGCATAGCAATGCACACAGCAAATTGGGTTTTCCTTGCGAGAGCTCCCTAGTGAACATAATCCTCAGCAAAACTCGGTGCCAGCTGTCCTTCATCAAGTGTTTTGTTTTTTGGAAGGGGGGGTTGTTGACCAGGTTGCGAGTACCAGACATTTAATGGGTTACTGTATTTTTTTTTTTTTTTGAAGGCTCATTAGACTGAAAACTTTGTGTGATATATTTGAGGGATTTGTCACAAAAATACAAAATGTTTCGCCAAGAAAAGTAGCTTTTTGTGAAAAGGAACCGAGGCATTGTTGCAGTTTTTTTTTCAGAACTCAGAATATAAAAAACAAAAACTATTTAAAAAACTATATATATATATATATATATATATATATATATATATATATACATTGCAAGCATAAAATATGTGTCAAGTTCCTGAGCCGGTCCAACATTTCTTTCCCTCATGTTCAACATGGTACGATGAAATTTACTGTCTAATCTTCTACTCAAAATAGAGATTTTGAGTAGATTTTTATCTTTCATGAGCAGAGGCTCATTTGAAATCCATTACGATGTACTAT